>NC_061513.1:296312666-296528159 GCF_022539505.1 Lolium rigidum
CGGGAGGCCGGTCGACCGGGTCTGGGACCGGCCAGCCGGTTCAAACCGGGCCCGGCGCCGGGTGGTGACCGGGCGACGGTGCGGGGCTTGCTCGGACATCGCCCCGGTTGGCACAAGTCGAAATCCGGTTGAAACCGGATGGATCCGGCGTGGGGGCCGGTCGGACCGGCCTCGGGACCGGGCGGCCCGGCGGTACGGCCGGTTGACCGATCTCGGCGCCGGCTGGAACATCTCCTCCTCTCGCGCATGCCTCCCGCTCCTCCCCCGCACGTCCATGGGATGTCTTCACGTCCGGCTCCATGTCCGGCTTCATGTCCATCTTCTGGTCCAGTTGCTCCTCTCCTCCTTGTGCGATGATTGGTTCCTCTTCATACCTGATCATACATAAGTAATACGACTTAGGCAGTATAAAGTTCTCATCGATCAAAGTATCATTTAGAAATAAGTTCACCTGTTGTTTAAGTAGCTTCGCACTAGCTCGTGTCATTGGTCCAATCCTGACTTCAATGGACTTGAGCTTCACAGCAGGAGGATCATCTTCTTGTAATGACGGAGGTAGTAGTGAGGTAGGAATGTCCTCAGCAATGTTACTACATATGTTACTCCCACTATAAGTAATCTAATGAGCGGGCACTTTCGAGATGATGGAAAAAATGAAGAAATAGAAGGTTGTGGTAACTAGCTAGCTAGTTACTACAACCTTTTATTTCTTCAATTAATGATTTATCATGTTACCAAAATACTTAGTTGGAACTGCTTTGTTCTATTGTGTTACTACATATGTTACTCACACTATAAGTAATTTAATGAGCGGGCACTTTCAGATAATAAAAAAAATGAAAATTTCTAAAATATTATATCTCTCAAATAGAAAAAATTCTCACCAATAAATCGATCGCAATGATATTGTCGAAATTAGATTTTACGTTAATGTGTTTGGACAACTTTTGGGGGCAAAATGTTGCCAACATGCACCTCATGGTTAATCAAGGTAAACATAAGAAGTTAAACCTCAAAATTATATGAATTTCTTACTCAACATCCTGATAACTACGTCATCACACATTGGTACCTACATCCTCAACAACAACATGGTAACTTTACAAGTAGCACCTTGGTAACTTCAAGCAACCTAGGTCCCACGTCAACCAATTCTTTTATAGTGTCGCACATGTTAAGATCCTACAAATGTTATGCTTAGGATCCTAAAAAATGGAAATAGCATTTTATCATTCAAACAAAACGATAACCAAGTAGTTACAACATAGAAAGAATTAAATTTATTCTTAGGATATGCCCGCATAGAGTTAATGGATGGATGGTGCATTTCTTCTATAATCGTCTTAATTACATATCAAGAAGCATGTTAGATTCAATTGCACATGTTGCATTTATGAAGAAAAACTATACACGGGGCAAAGGGCTTATCTACACCTCGAGAAATATGGGTCATGGCCCAGGATGTAGAACTATATATTAGTAAAATTACTTAATTTTCTCTACAATTTAGCCTAATTACAACACTTGATTCAAAGTTGGCACAAGGTTCGACTGAATCCTTAATCTGCCAATGCTTGGGCTAAAGTTATTTTAGAAAACATGTTGTAAAGCTATAGCCAATGGCATACTGATAATAAGCCCAACACTCATAATATTTTTTCCCTGTGAGATCATGCTTGGTATGCCCGACAAGGATGATATATCTCTACAAGAATTGGCTTAAAATAATGTTAAAAGTGTGGATGTTAACTTCATTAAAAATCAGCAATAATGCTTATAGGAACAACTTTAATAATGGCTATGCTAGACCAACTTATGCTCCAAATAATAACTATTCTAGATAACACCATTAGATCATTTATAACCACACAAAGGGAACTAAATAAGGAGTTTATATCTAGATTTGAGAAACTAGATGCTATGTTTGAAAAGGTGGAGAATTTATCTATAGAGGTAGCCTGCATTAAAAAATATGTGCAACCCCAAAGGTCCCCTAAAGAGACAATATATTCAAGAGAAAATTGATAGGACAAGAGAGACTAGGGTGGGCAAAAACAGTCCCATGGTTTTAGCCAGTTTGGGCTAGTTCAAACTTTTTTTTTACTAAACTAGAAGTCAAGATTGATTTCGTGAAGGAAACTGAACAAGCACTCTCCAAGGGGGTTTCCACGGTATTTTAGAATGTTAGCTTTGCACATCCCTAAGAGAGACTAATGATCAATGGTGGAAATCCAAAAACCCTAGCTGCCGCAAGAGCCTTACCGGATGAAAAAAGACCTACCGGAACCCTTTAATCAGAGAGGAACAAGATATGTGGGTAGGGGAGGGGTGGGAGCAAAGGTGGGGAGTAGATCCGCTTCCGATGTTGGGAACTCTCGATGGATCGTCAAGGGAGGACGAGACCCTAATATGGACAAAACCCTAATGGACCAACCATATTTGATGGACCCGGTATTCTCTATTGTCTGTTGAAGATGTTTGGTACTACAAGACGTTCACCTAAAAAAAAAAAGATGTTCAGCCTGCCAAAAACTTATAATATTCTGAAATAGAGTACAGTTTAAGATTTATATGTTAAGCTGTTCAGGCAACAATGATTTCAATAAGTACGTCATTAGTAATAATAACCACTGTGAACATAAAGAGAATTGGTGATCATGTGGCAAATACTGAATGTTTGTTCTGACAGGTGATGATCATGTAGCAAATAAGTCCGAAGCTCGAAACTCATGTGGTGGTCATGTGATAAATAATAGAAGTCCGAAGAAAAGTGTGGCATAATTCTAAATAATTAGTGTAGGTGTGACTGGTATTCTGTTTTAGTTCAACTGGGCTTCCAGTGGTAACAAGCAGATACAACTCGATATTCCTACACATTAAAGTGAGCCTGGGGAAATATTGCCGGGAGTGCTCGTCATCCACATAACAGGATCACTTGAAAAAAATAGTTAAACTGAAGTCCTTGCAACGGTGTGATAGTTAGTCGCCCTGATGATACAACAAATGAAATTAACCAGGCAACTGCACAGAACGCAAAAGAAAACAAAATCACAAGCCATATCATCTACAACGGCATCGTTTCCACGAAGCCATTCTGATCCCTATGATCCGATTGGATGTACATAGCGCCTAATAAAGTTAAGAGGAAGCTACAGGCTTTTCTACATACAAAATATATTGTAAAGAGGTCACAGAAACACTATTGTTCTTCATCAGAAAACTAGCAGACTACTGCTTCGAGCTTGGTCCCTTGGTCATTCCTCTGATTACCAGCCTTTTGCAAGTACTAAATGTTTATTCCCTTTTTCCTTCCAGGGCTGTCACTGTGGAGGGAACCAACCACCGTTGTAGAACCTATCTGATGGCCTTTGCGCCGAGTGGTGGCCGGCATGGTCGAATTGTGTATTTCTAGTATCATCCACGGAGGGAGCAGAATAATCTGGCGGTGCAATTTTATTCAAGTCGTGTTGCAGAGGGAAGTGGTCCCGAACAGCTGGACTGTCATCCAGAACAGGAATGTCACCTGTAAGGGTCTTGAACGCGAACTCGATGCAAGGGTCTGACCAGGAACTTCCAAATAATGACAAGCCAAACCCAGATGGATCAGCAGCTTCGGGCATTGCAGCCTGCGTTGGCAAAACGGGTTCTTGGGCTGGCGCATATTGGCGTTGAAAATTTGCCGAGGAGGTTGCAGTAGGCGACGCCTCTATTTTCACAGGATTTGACGACTTCTGGTTCTCAACATTTTCCCAAAAGTTGGTGACAGGTGCTCCATGTCCCCACTCAGGTTTCTGAGAGAAATCAGACTGCCGGATAGGATTCTCAGCATAACGTGGCTGCAAGTATCTGGTATTGTTTTCCCGAATAGCCTGTATTTGGTTGACAGTTAAACCTTGGATCAGCTGTGACCGACTGGTGGTATTTTCCTGCGTAGCTATCTGATTCAGAGAGTTAGCTCGATCCGATGGTAATTGATAGGCAGAGTTTCCTTGGCTAATCTGCATATTATTCACATTAACTCTTTGGCTCTGCTTCTGATAGGCAGAGTTTCCTTGGTTGATTGGTGAAGTATTCATGCGTACTCCGTCTTTTATCTGATAGGCAGAGTTCCCTTGGCTAATCTGCATATGATTCACATTATCACTTTGGCTCCGCTTTGGATGATTGGTGAAGTATTCATGCGTACTCCGTTTTTTATCAACAGTTAAAGCTTGGATCAGCTGGTTGGTACTATTCTGCTGCATAGTTTGCATTTGTTTCATAGTGTCAGCTTGACCCAACTGTAATTGAATGGTTTCCTGGTTAATCTGCATGTGGTTCAGAGCAGTGCCTGCTTGCCTCGGCTCTGAGTGATTGGCGAAGTATTGTGTAGCCTGTATTTTCATGCCAGAATCTGCTTGGCTCGACTTCAACTGATTGGTGGCATGTTCCTGATTAGCTTGTATTGGATTCACAGTGTGCCCATGCCTTTGCTGCCACCGCGAGTGATTGCTAACATATTCCTGTCCTGCCTGTACCGGAATGAGTATCTTTTCATTGCTCGACTGTAACTGACGGGCAGTATTTCCTTGATTAGTCTTTTTTCTATTCATAGTGTCTGCTTTGCTCACCTGTGAGTAACTGGTAGTGTATTCCTGCATTGCATGCATTTGATTAGCAGTGTCTGCTTGGCTCGCCTGTAACTGATTGGCAGTACTCTCCCGATTGGTCTGTATTCGAATGGCAGTGTCCGCCTGGCACGAATGCAACTGGTTGACAGTGTCATCATGATTGGTCTGCGTTGGAATGATAGTATCTGCTTGGCTGAACTGTACATGAATGGTAGTGTTCTCCTGCTTGGTCTGTATTTTAGTGAGCGCGTCTGCTCGACTAGACTGTAATTGATTGACAGAGCCCTCATCATTGATCTGCATTGGAATGACAGTATCTGCTTGGCTCGACTGTAACTGATTGGCTATGCTCTTCTGATTGGTCTGTACTTGAATGATAGTGTCTGCTTGGTTGAACTGTGAGTCATATGTAGTTTCCTCTTGAATAGGCTGTACCTGATTGACAAGATTTACACTAGTTGGTTCATCTCCACGCTCAGCGTTTCCTTCAGGATAAACCTTCAATGCAGCTATCCGAGATGACGCTCGGGGAGGTGTTGCAATCTTTTCTTTAGAAGTGATTTTACGCTTCTTGGGTTTCACCTCTGCACTTGGTTCTTTCCTTTTAACAGATTTCTTCCCCCCTGGAGCACGCTGCGCAGAGACCATCCGCGCACTCTTGTGTTCCAATGGATCAACCTTGTTGGCATATTTTTGTATTGGTTTAATGCCTTCAAACTCTGGTAACATCGCATTTCCAGTATATGTACCGAACAGTTCTTCCCGAGGAAGCATGATCCCTTCTGAGGTTAGTATTTCGCACTGAATGGCCTTGTCAGCGGTACCCGGTCTTGTGTATTCTGATGATGCTCTTGTCTGATATTCACAAAATAATCTTATAAGTTGCAATCATCAGATAAGAGAAAACGCATATGTATGTCAGAGATTTTTTGTTTAACCTATCTCCAAAAGTTTTAGGTATGCTCTATCTAATAAAACTAAATTTCAGAAACCAACAGATTTATGATATGTCATCTAAATCACATGGTTTATAAAAACCTTCACGTCTTCAAATGATGTTCTTGTCTGATTTAACAAAAAGGTCTAGCAAGTTTTTTTTTTTTTTGCTTAGCTTATCTCCTCAAGCTTCATATCTAATCTATCCAATTAAACTAAAATTCAGAAAGTAAAGGAGTTTTATGATCTGTGATCCAGACTACAGGGTGCTATCTGGTCTCCTCAAAATCTACACAAAAACAGGTGCATTTCTAAGTTCTAAAATGGGACAAGCAGGATACGAGCTTTTGACAAGTGGCCGGCTGTGCATGATCTAGAATGCATCACATGACTAGGACCAAACTTACCAATATTCATAAATCATAGAAAGGTTAACCGGTAGGTGTGCATGGTAATTAACTAATTATGATACCTACCTTGCACTTACATTCCATCTATGGTCCAATGGACAAATACAAAAACTAGAGTCGGTGAAAAAAAGGTGGTACAAGGAACTCACATGAGCTTGGTTCTGTGTAACACAAACATCCTGGATAGTTCTCTTCTTTGGCCTACAACTGCATTTATTTATGTCTCCTGATTCAACATAGCGTTGCACATCCTTCAGGGAGCGAAATTCATAACCACTAGCTGGGTCAATGTAGTACTGCAGAGATCAAAAGAATTAGAGGTAGAACAAGGGGTTCAATAAAAAGTAAACAGAAAATGTGAAGGAAAAACAGAGTTTTCGGAGGCATTCTATAACGTAGAATAGCGTGAGTCTATTTTAAAACACTATGTAGGCGGCTAGGTAAGTGGTTAACACTACTTCCTATCCCCTTGGGTACGTACTAATAACCTATTCAGATCCTCAGCTTCTTGAAAATCCTTGGGAATGATGGGGCAAAAGGTGTAATTGGTATTTTATAGTACCAACTACTATCATGCAGACGCACAGAAAAACATGCTAAGAGGCAGGAAAGACTGAAAGAGTTGGAGCTGAACTATGATATAGGCAGGGTGATTTGAGAAAGAAATTATTTCAATGAAAATAAAAAATGGACCAGTATCGCAGTTGGCTTGTGGTAGAGTACTCAGCAAGATAACTTGATATGGATGCTCGGGAAACATTTATTTCAATTCAAAATGAAACTAGGTTGGCTAAAATGACTTGGGCAATGGGTATTCCTATATTGTTTTGGATAGTCAAGACTGAAAGAGAAAGAAAAGGTCATTCCAGCATACCGTATCAAGCTTGTTTGTAGTTCCATTCTTTCTTGGTCTGGCTTCTCTCAACCATCCATCAGGCAACTGAACCATACTGTCAAGCTCATCCTTGATTTGGACCTAGTAGTGAAACCAATTACGTATATCGTCTTAGACTGAATGGAGTAAGAGAGGGAAAAGATTACAGTGGCATACCAGATCAGTAGTGTGCCTTGATCCATTCTTTCTGGGCACTTCTTCTTTCCACCATCCATCAGGTCCCTTCATGACTGGTTCATCTTTGCTTTCAACCTGGTATAGGGGAATAATTATTATGGCTCACATATAGTGTTCTAGATAGAGCATGGCAGGAGGAAAAGGAACATTGTGACATACCTGATCAGCCTTGTAATTTAATTGATCCTTTACTGGTACTTCACCCAAACATCCATCTGGCCCCTTGATGACTGGGGCATTCTTGATAAGAACCTAGTTGAATAATTAGTTACTCAGATATAGTGTTTCAGATACAGAACAACAAAGAAAGGATGGTCAGAACATACCAGATCATTGCTCTGATTTGATCCATGTTTTCCTGGACTGTCTGCTTCACAACGTTCACCAGGCAGGCTCTTAATGACTGGTTCATCCTTGTTTTCTACCTATTAAGAAAAAGTAAAGTGTTGATTTTTTTACATATCATGCTGCACCCAGAACAGATGAATAAAGGAAGAAGCTAGAGATTTGCATGCCTTAATGGAGGGGCTTATTCTAACAAGCCCACTTCGTGTTCTAGAACATGAATCCTCGTTGGAATCAATAGCAGTTTTTCCTCCAACAAGCCCACTTCGTGTTTTAGAAGATGAATCTTCATTGAAATCCAGAGCAATGTTTCCTCTAACAAGCCCACTTCGTGTTTTAGAACATGAACCGCCATTGGAATCCATAGCGATGTTTCGTCTAACAAGCCCACTTCTTGTTTTAGATTGTGAACCCTCGCTGGAATCCACGATATTATTTACCCTAGCAAGCCCACTTCGTGTTCTAGAAGATGAAGCATTGCTGGAATCCACGCTGTTGTTTACCATAACAAGCTCATGTCGAGCTTTAGAAGATGAACCCTCACTGGGATCCACGATATTCTTTACCCTAACAAGCCCACTTCGGGTTTTAGAACATGATTCCTCACTGGGATCCGCAATGATGTTATTTCGCCTGACAAGCCCACTTCTTGTTCTAGAACCTGAACTGTTGCTGGGATCCATGATGCTGTTTCCCCTGACAAGCCCACTTCTTGTTCTAAAACATGTGCTCCTGCTGGAATACATAATGATATTAATTAAGTTCACAAAGATTTATCCAACTGGCAATAGCACAGCACACAGCAAAACATCATAAAGTTTTCTGTAACCAGTACCACATACGGAAATGCTAAAGTTGGCCTGCTAGTGCTACAATGTCGAAAAAATAAAGAACAGACATAATGTAGCAGGTAGAGGATATTTGTCTGGAGAATTTTGGTATCTAGTCAAGTTGAACTAAACACCGGCGCTCACAGAGAAAAATAGCCCTGATCCAAACAACCCCTTATTCTTCTCCTTAATACTGTTAAGACTGGTACATATATACACTATTGATGGCACAGATGGTCCATCTAGGATGGCTCGGCCAATGTGGCCCACAACTCTACTGTATATATCTCATTTGCTCTTTTTTTGCGGGGATATATATCTCATTTGCTAATGGAGTAAGATGGGCATTTGTATTTGTCAGTGCATACATTATGTTTGCGTTCTCTTAACAAATATTAACCAGGTGAGAACACTGCAGCCGACTATGCAAATAAGGAAAATCTGCACGTGACGCTTTCAATATTCGGCAGAAGCTCTAGATTCTTTTGAGTACTGTATCGAGAAATCCACCTACCTATTGATGTTTGAGTAATTTTGTATATTTTTTTAGAAAAGGCAACCATAGCATGAAAAAGAAATGGCTACGTTACTACTACGTATTGCACATCACAGTAGATCGCCCGATAGTGGCCAGCTTCTATACGGGTGCCGTGACTTGATCGACACGTAGCATGGGAGCTTCTATACGGGTGCCGTGACTTGATCGACACGTAGCATGGGAGCTTCTATCATTGATCGACACCTTACACACCCATGATCAGATCATTTCCATACACTACACCACCACTACCGTGACATGTCAACCTTAGAGTCACATGGAAAATAGCGAGCTACATCACCAAGAAACCCTAAAATCAGCTTTTAAATAGCTCTATATGCACCGGGAGAGGTATAGCTTTCGCCTCTCGGCGCGTGAAACACAACCGACTCAATCTCACCAGTGGGGCTACGTCAACAAAGGCAACAAAGGCGTCTACAAACTGACCTTCCTTTTTTTGCACTGACCGGCACCGACCATTCCAAAGACCTTAGGAGGGGCATGGAATTTGGCTTTAGGAGCATGAACTGGCCTTCCTTCTTCCTATGCAAGTTCTAGCGCGAGGGGTAACAGGAGACAGATAGGCGAAGGACAAGGATAGGATGAGACAGCCGCATACCCAGCTGAAAGTTTACTCGGATTACTGGACCGAATCGCAGTCCAGTAACAAACCCCTCATCGTTCTCCCCACTCTACAGGTGATAAATCCACTCCCCGCAGCCACAGCCACGGCAACCCTACCCAACGGAACACCCCGACACGAATGACCGGACATCAAGCGCCGGATCGCCGCCAGCCCCGCCAATCGGCATCCACCATACCATATCCTCCTGGCGAGCAACCTTATACTCCGACGAATCTGCACACCCCACGCGTGCGGTGGGCCCTGGAGCAGGACGAAATCGAGGGGCGCGGGTGAGGAGGAGGGCAGACGTACCGGCGTTCCCGCGCTGCTGCGCGGTGGAGATGGGAGCTGCGCCGGTGAGTGGCCTCCGTCCCTCCGGGGAGCAACTAGGGTTAGCGGAGGCGGAGGTGGATACGGGAGTGGGGAAGTGGGAGAAAGAGAGACTTTTTTGCCAAGACGAGGAGAGGAGGCAGCTCGGCACCACGACACGACACGACGCGACGCGAGGCGCACGCTCTTGGCTTGCTTGCTTGGCTCGCCTCACTGTTCTGAGTTCTGACCACTGACCAGTGGAGTCGGAGTCGGAACGGAAATGAGCTGTCCTGTCCTTCCTTATCCTTTCTCCTTTCCGGAACGGGCAAAGTATTTCCGTATCGAAACTCTTTCCGTATCCACCTTTGGTGTTTGACCGAGCTGCTTCGATCTAACACCAAGATTGCCACATCTGACATTTCGAGTCCCACTGCGTACGAATGAACCAAAGTGTTCATCTCTTGTTCTTCTTTTTTCTTTTTTTTTTAATAATTCTTCATCTCTAAATGGTCTCTTTGCCACGCGAGTAGTATATTTTAAGGAGATTGTTGGAGCGGCAAAAAATGGAGTTGTGGGAAACTTTCATTTCGTGTCCGTGTCCTAACGTATTCGTTCTATATTTATTTACATTTTTCCTTTCATGCCTCGCTCAGTTATGTGGTTTTTGTCCCTATCCGGTCCTAATATTTTTTAGTGTGCTATCTTCTCACCAGAACTTGATTATGGGTTTTCTTTTCTGAAACATTGACTACAGCATAGATGTACTCTCACAAACACACCACCACTATCCTCGCGCATACCCATGGTCCGTGGAGACGCAGCCTTGAATCTTGAAAATGAATGAAGACAGCGCTAAAAAATCAATCCACTCTACTGAGACATGTAATGCGTTAAAGCGAAGGTTTGTTTCCTAATAGGGCGATTCAACCAGTACATCCAGGAGTGGGTCCAAAATTCAACCAAACTTGAGTCCACATCGTATTATATGATGTAGTTGAACTAAACCATTTATACTATATAGGTGATTTTCTACTAATATATAGGTGTTTTTTTTTTCTACATCCCGGACCATGACCTGTGTAGCCGGGATCAAACCAAAAGTTGTTTCTCTCGATCACGTAGAATGCCATATCCTCCTTTGAGCTTAGGATTTTGCATAAAGTAATTGTTGCATACAATTCTATGTATTTTACTATTTTAACACTATCGCAAGCCTAAAGTAAATGTGTACGATGGAAATTGTACATTGGGGCGGACAATCATCGTCTTTTTTAATGTGAAACTCGGATAATCATCATTTATAGAGTACAGCGGTACATTCTCCTTGCTCGCCATCATATGCTGGAAAATAATTTCATTATGTTATTGCTAAAAATTAAAATCGTAAGTCTGACAATGAAGAAGATATCCAAACCTGGAATTTCATGTTGATGGTGCTGGAGCGCAAAGTGGCAACCGGTTCATGATCAATGTCATGTTTTAACATACACGCTATACCAAGGTAATGTTCAAAATATCGTTAATCTTAACTTATCAGTCGGCCATAAAATGAAGATTAATCACTTATCGGCGCATTGATCGATTTTATCGGTCCACTATTTATCGGCTTATTTTTGTAAATCCTAATTTTCGACACTAAATTTTCTATTTCTTTTTGCAGGAAAAGCAAGTGATATATTAAAGCCTCGGACTTACAGACCAGGTCCAGCAAGAAAGAAATTACAATAAATTGGAGATCATAACATGATATTCCTTGCCATAACACATAAACATCTATTTAATTGGAAACTAAGTAACAATAAATTGGAGAAACCATTCTTGACTTATCTTTTCCATGTCTTAAACTAATTTATGTTCTTACCATCAACCTCATGGTATTCATTCCACTTCAATATTGGAATTCATGACAAGGAAATCAACACTAGAAATGTTCCCTAGTTTTCAATTTCTAGATTCTTTTCCATTCAAATTATTATACATCAAACTTAGAGAAGTGAGAGTTATATATTATTTATTAGAGAAGCAATGACAAACCTTGAACTAAACCTTGGATATACATCCATGTAATCAAATCATCATCTTTAAGAATAAACCCTAGGATATTATTCAAGACATTCCTAGAGAGAGAACCCATCTTTGATAATTAGAGGTATTGATGAAAACATCATTCTCTATGGAGCCTAACCTTAGATTAGTACTAAAGTCCTTTCCAAATGAGAGACCATTCATACCAATCCTAGCTTTACATATTAAAGAATCTAGGACAACCTATGAACTAAATTATTAGGAGATAAAACCCTTTCATCTTGGAGTGGTGAGATGACCAAATATCAAAAATACTATCATATCCATGATTTGATAAAGTAAGGAGGAGATACTAGGAGAGCACCATAAACCCTAGAATAACTATTCCTATATGAGAGAGATCAAGCTATGGAGTTACACTCAAGTAGTTGAGGTAACACTTGGACTTTAGGGAGATAACTACCCAATCATCAAGATGATTATATCATCATACCTTGAGAAGAACTCTAAGTATTTATCTCAGGCATTCTCCTGGGATATAATCTATTGAGACAACCATAGTAGGTCCATCCAAGAAAGAATAATAGAAGTACTATACCCTAGATGATCAAGACAATACTTGATCTTAGAAGTGAGAAACCTAGTTCATGAGAAATACTTTAGGAAGCCAAACCTTTGATCATTACAAATTGGGTAATGATCATATACTCTAAGAATTGAGAGTAGAAGCCATTGAGAATAAATTGATCATGTCTAATGCATGATCATGCTTTGGAGAAATAGAAGCATAAGCCATAAGTTAAACCCTATATCATAAGCAGAATCTTACCACATCTATATTCCACTTATTCCTCAATTAAAGAACCTAAGAAAACCATAGAGTCAAACCTATACTTTATATGGTGAGAAACCATTCATACATAAAACCAAAGTTAACTAAAAAAAGAACCATAACCATTTTAGTTACTTTAATAATGGATTAAGGATAACAATAGTGGAATCAGATAGAACCAATTCTCAAATCCTTAGTAACTAAAGGAGCACATGAAATATTAAGCAAGTAACCATTTTATCATGCATAGGGGAGATTATTATATCTCAACCCTAGTTTGTGTATCACTTGGGCGATCACAACTAAAACCTAAGCCTCAATTAAGTTCCAACCCATGTGTCATTAGGTAAATAGCATTAGAACCCTAGAATTGCACATTAATTAAATCTTATGCTTCAATTCTTGAACATAAAAAAAACCTTGTGCTACGTTATATAATTAAACCATACGGATGAAACCCGGTACTCACATGGGTAGCTACGCACCCCTTCCTCGTATGACACCTGTCCATTTTGGTCAAACCCCATTACTCCATCCCGGCCATTACTGTATCCGTTTTAACAGTTAACCAATCCACTTTAATTAGCACTCCCACCCCTTCCTTATCCCCTTTCCGCTCCATACAGGGCCGCGGCCAGCTCCTTCCCAGCCCACGACCAACAGAGCTCCAGTCCACAACAACACTTCGATGCAAAATCCGTGACTGGATCCGACACAGCGGCACTCCGTTGACCGCACGACAGGGGATCCGGCCACTACATTGGCAGGTGAAGCAGGGGACTGGACCGAGCTGGAACGACATGAATCGGGGCGGAGATGAACGATGAACCGACCTCCTCTGCCGCCGCCGGATCCACGCTGGAGCGGCACGAATCGAGCGTCCCATGGTCGGATTCGAGATCGCCAAATCTCGCCATGGCTGCCCTCGGTTCCCCATTGAACGGATTTGGGCGCCGCAGCGGATCGAGCTCGTCCGCCATGGCGTCCCCCTCGAGCTCATCTGCCATGGCCTCCCCCTCGAGCTCCCGTTGTCGACGGCGCCGTCCTGCCTCCATGGGCGCGACTTAGCCAGAGGAGGACGCGCACTTGGCAGATCGAATACAACATGGATCAAGCGCTGCACATCACCAGGCTCCAACCACATCACACCAACGCCAATCTGCGCTGATAATTCGCCGCTTGCGAGCGCTCCGCTGGCCTCCTTGCCTCCTCCTTGGACGGCGCACATCACCAGGTCAGCTGCGGCCGGCCCGAATAGAGTATGGCGCTTTGAACGATTCGTGCAAAATAAAGTCAACCCATGCACCTGCGAGCCGGGCGTCGGCCGTGCCTCCCCTGCAGTTCGCGGAACCGCCGCTCATCGTCCTGCTCCCGGCCTGGAACCGCGGCTTCGACGACTCGAAGGCGTGAAGATGGAGGGAACCGTCTGAAGCGGGACGACCGGCGCGGACCTCCTCGCGCTCCTCATGCCGACCTTCGTGGCCATCACCGGCCACAGGGCTGGCGTCGAGGATGTGGTGGCCGCGGCCGTCGCGGCGGCCGAGGGGCTCGCGGCTGGGACGGGGAATGGTAGGAGAGCTCGAACGGCGGCGCTAGCTGATTGAGGACGAGGCGTCGGGCATGGCGCTCCGGTGGCTGGCGCTGTTCACGCTCAGACACTAGAATAACTACTCAATTTACTACTCGATTAGCTGCTCCGATTACTGTACCATACATGAGACACGGTCAAAGGGGAACCGAGGAAATACGAATCTTAGGGGAGATCTAACGGCAACAGATGCATGCGCAGCTACCCATGTGGGTAGCGAATCCACTCTCTTAAACCATATGTGTAGTGATCAACCATTTATCTTTGTAACCAAGATAAACCATGATGGAAACAATACCTACTTAGATATTTTCAAATATAATGATAGTATTAACCTTAATAAGGGGGGGTTATGATAGAAACTATAAAACCCTAATACATTGGAGCTCACATAAAATCATGTGAATTGACCAATTCCTCCAATATGAAGCCAAGTCCTAATAATAACTTCCAAAATATTTAGAATAAGAATAATCAACCCTAATTATTCAACATGGAGTTATATTACAAATGAGAAAGGAAATTAAAATGAATACCTAAATTCTTGTCTAATTAAAAATTGCAACAAGGCTCACATATATTTAATGTTTATTCAAAAAAAAGTGAGTAATACAATGATCCTTGTATTAGTCCTCATTAAAGCCAAATTGATAAACAAGTCGCAAAACAGACAAGAATTCAAATTTGAATTAAAACCATGATTCCAAATAGAAATTGAAAACAAAAAATAAAAACAGAAAAAGGAAAAGACGAGGAAAACCTTACCTGGACTCACCTGGTCGTGGCAGCCTAGCAGCAGCCCAAAGACCAGCTCCAAACCGCAGCCCAAACCAGCCCAATACCTTTTCGTGTGGATAAAGACGAAGGAGACGTCGTCGTCTTCGTCTTCGTCACTGGACGCGCGGGAGCTCGCCACCGCGACGCCAACGCCACGTCCCGCGGTCGCCGCCGCCGTTGCTGACCGCCAGCACATGCCGGAGGATCTATAAATGGCGCGGACGCCCTCCATTTTCCTCTCTTCGCCCAAATTCCTCCCCAATCCAAAACCCTAACACACCCAGACTCTGATCATCGCCGCCGTTCGGAGCATCCCCGTGCCTTGTCGTGACTACTAGGAGCATCGCCGTCCTCGACTTGCTCGGTGATACGTCTCCGACGTATCGATAATTTCTTATGTTCCATGCCACATTATTGATGATATCTACATGTTATATGCACATTTTATGTCATATTTATGCGTTTTCTGGAACTAACCTATTGACGAGATGCCGAAAGGCCGGTTCTCGTTTTCTGCTGTTTTTGGTTCCGGAAATCCTAGTAAGGAAATATTCTCGGAATCGGACGAAATCAAGACCCGGGTTCCTATTTTTCCACGAAGCTTCCGGAACACCCGGGAAGGACCCGGAGGGGCCACGAGCCCACCGGACCACAGGCCGGCGCGGCCTGGGTGTGGCCCGCGCCACCCTATGGTGTCGCCGCCTCTTCGACCCTCTGACGCCGCCTCTTCGCCTATAAGAAGCCCCTCGACCTAAAACCACGAGACGGAAAAACCACGGTACGAGAAACCTTCCAGAGCCGCCGCCATCGTGAAGCCAAGATCTGGGGGACAGGAGTCTCTATTCCGGCACGCCGCCGGGACGGGGAAGTGCCCCCGGAAGGCTCCTCCATCGACACCACCGCCATCTCCATCAACGCTGCTGTCTCCCATGAGGAGGGAGTAGTTCTCCATCGAGGCTCGGGGCCGTACCGGTAGCTATGTGGTTAATCTCTCTCCTATGTACTTCAATACAATGATCTCATGAGCTGCTTTACATGATTGAGATCCATATGATGAGCTTTGTATCGCTACTAGTTGTGTGCTACTCATGTGATGTTATTAAAGTAGTCTATTCCTCCTCGCATGGTGTAAAGGTGACTAGTGTGTGCACCGTGTGGTTCTTGTCGTAGGCTATGATCATGATCTCTTGTAGATTGTGGAGTTAATTATCATTATGATAGTATTGATGTGATCTATTCCTCCTTCATAGTGTAATGTGGACGAGTGTGTGCACTATGTTAGTTCTTGGTTTATTTTGCAATGATCTATTATGCTCTAAGGTTATTTAAATATGAACATTGAATTGTGGAGCTTGTTAACTCCGGCATTGAGGGTTCGTGTAATCCTACGCAATGTGTTCATCATCCAACAAAAGAGTGTATGTAGCACATATGAGAAAGAGTTATTTATTATGCGATCAATGTTGAGAGTGTCCACTAGTGAAAGTATGATCCCTAGGCCTTGTTCCTAAATACTGCTATCACCGCTTGTTTACTCGTTTCTATCGTGTTACTACCGCTGCCATATTACCACCATCAACTACACGCCGACAAGCACTTTTCCGGCACCATTGCTACTCGCTACTATTTATTCATACCACCTATATTTCACTATCTCTTCGCCGAACTAGTGCACCTATTAGGTGTGTTGGGGACACAAGAGACTTCTTGCTTTGTGGTTGCGGGGTTGCATGAGAGGGATATCTTTGACCTCTTCCTCCCCGAGTTCGATAAACCTTGGGTGATCCACTTAAGGGAAACTTGCTGCTCGTTCTACAAACCTCTCGCTCTTGGAGGCCCAACACTTGTCTACAAGAATAGAAGCTCCCGTAGACATCAAGCTATTTTACGGCGTCGTTGCCGGGGAGGAAAGGTAAAAGGTACTCACACTCCGGATCTCGGTTACTAAGCTATTTTCGCCGTTGTAAGTACTCGAAGCTATTTCCTTTAGATCCTGCAATTGCATCTTTTTGTTTCTTGTTTACACTAGTTAGGCATAATGGACACCAATGAGCTTCTTATTCTATTTCCTGATTTAAGACATGGATGGTTTGATGCGAAAATTAAAAAACCTATGGAATCTTATTTGCATGCTTGGTAGTAATATTAGTATGAACGCTTTGAACACCATTGTTGATAATGATATAGAAAGTTCTAAGCTTGGGGAAGCTGGTTTTCATGATCTTTTTAGTCCCCCAAGCATTGAGGAGAAAATTTTCTTTGATGATACTTTGCCTCCTATTTATGATGATTATAATGATAGTGGTCTTTTGGTGCCACCTACTATGGAGAGGGAATTTTATTATGATTATACTATGCCTCCTACACTTGATGAGAATAATAATGATAGCTACTTTGTTGAATTTTCTCCCACTACAACTAATAAAATTGATTATGCTTATGTGGAGAGTAATAATTTTATGCATGAGACTCATGATAAGAATGCTTTATGTGATAGTTATATTGTTGAGTTTGCTCATGTTGCTACTGAAAGTTATTATGAGAGAGGAAAATATGGTTGTAGAAATTTTCATGTTACTAAAATGCCTCTCTATGTGCTGAAATTTTTGAAGCTACACTTGTTTTATCTTCCTATGCTTGTCACTTTGCTCTTCATGAACTTGTTTATTTACAAGATTCCTTTTCATAGGAAGAATGTTAGACTTAAATTTGTTTTGAATTTGCTTCTTGATGCCCTCTTTTGCTTCAAATACTATTTCTTGCGAGTGCATCATTAAAACTGCTGAGCCCATCTTAATGGCTATAAAGAAAGAACTTCTTGGGAGATAACCCATGTGTTATTTTGCTACAGTACTTGTTTTATATTTGTGTCTTGGAAGTTGTTTACTACTGTAGCAACCTCTCCTTATCTTATTTTTATCGCATTGTTGTGCCTAGTAAAGTCTTTGATAGTAAGGTTCATACTAGATTTGGATTACTCGCGCGAAACAGATTTCTTGCTTGTCACGAATACTGGGTCTAATTCTCTGTAGGTAACTCAGAAAATTATGCCAATTTACGTGAGTGATCCTCAGATATGTACGCAACTTTCATTCAATTTGAGCATTTTCATTTGAGCAAGTATGGTGCCCTTTTAAAATTCGTCTTTACTGGATCGTTCGTTTTGACAGATTCTGCCTTTTATTTCGCATTGCTTCTTTTGCTATGTGGGATGGATTTCTTTGATCCATTAATGTCCAGTAGCTTTATGCAATGTCCAGAAGTGTTAAGAATGATTGTGTCACCTCTGAACATGTTAATTTTTATTGTGCACTAACCCTCTAATGAGTTGTTTCGAGTTTGGTGTGGAGGAAGTTTTCAAGGATCAAGAGAGGAGGATGATATACTATGATCAAGAAGAGTGAAAGCTCTAAGCTTGGGGATGCCCCGTGGTTCATCCCTGCATATTTCAAGAAGACTCAAGCATCTAAGCTTGGGGATGCCCAAGGCATCCCCTTCTTCATCGATAAATTATCAGGTTCCTTCTCTTGAAACTATATTTTTATTCGGTCACATCTTATGTACTTTACTTGGAGCGTCTGTATGTTTCTTATTTTTGTTTTTGTTTGAATAAATGCTTGTGTGGGAGAGAGACACGCTCCGCTGGTTCATATGAACACATGTGTTCTTAGCTTTTAATGTTCATGGCGAAGGTTGAAGCGCTTCGTTAATTGTTATATGGTTGGAAACGGGAAATGCTACATGTAGTAATTGATAAAATGTCTTGGGTAATTTGATACTTGGCAATTGTTGTGCTCATGTTTAAGCTCTTGCATCATATACTTTGCACCTATTAATGAAGAAATACATAGAGCTTTCTAAAATTTGGTTTGCATATTTGGTCTCTCTAAAGTCTAGATAATTTCTAGTATTGAGTTTTGAACAACAAGGAAGACGGTGTAGAGTCTTATAATGTTTACAATATGACTTTTATGTGAGACCGGTTCATCCTTGTGTTTGTTTCAAATAACCTTGCTAGCCTAAACCTTGTATCGAGAGGGAATACTTCTCATGCATCCAAAATCCTTGAGCCAACCACTATGCCATTTGTGTCCACCATACCTACCTACTACATGGTATTTCTCCGCCATTCCAAAGTAAATTGCTTGAGTGCTACCTTTAAAATTCCATCATTCGCCTTTGCAATATATAGCTCATGGGACAAATAGCTTAAAAACTATTGTGGTATTGAATATGTACTTATGCACTTTATCTCTTATTAAGTTGCTTGTTGTGCGATAACCATGTTTCTGGGGACGCCATCAACTATTCTTTGTTGAATATCATGTGAGTTGATATGCATGTCCGTCTTGTCTGAAGTAAGGGAGATCTACCACCTTAATGGTTTGAGCATGCATATTGTTAGAGAAGAACATTGGGCCGCTAACTAAAGCCATGATTCATGGTGGAAGTTTCAGTTTTGGACATATATCCTCAATCTCATATGAGAATAATAATTGTTGCCACATGCTTATGCATTTAAGAGGAGTCCATTATCTGTTGTCCATGTTGTCCCGGTATGGATGTCTAAGTTGAGAATAATCAAAAGCGAGAAATCCAAAATGCGAGCTTTCTCCTTAGACCTTTGTACGAGGCGGCATGGAGGTACCCCATTGTGACACTTGGTTAAAACATGTGTATTGCGATGATCCGGTAGTCCAAGCTAATTAGGACAAGGTGCGGGCACTATTAGTATACTATGCATGAGGCTTGCAACTTGTAAGATATAATTTACATAACTCATATGCTTTATTACTACCGTTGACAAAATTGTTTCATGTTTTCAAAATAAAAGCTCTAGCACAAATATAGCAATCGATGCTTTCCTCTTTGAAGGACCATTCTTTTTTACTTTTATGTTGAGTCAGTTCACCTATCTCTCTCCACCTCAAGAAGCAAACACTTGTGTGAACTGTGCATTGATTCTTACATACTTGCTTATTGCACTTGTTATATGCTTTGCATTGACAATTATCCATGAGATATACATGTTACAAGTTGAAAGCAACCGCTGAAACTTAATCTTCCATTATGTTGCTTCAATGTCTTTACTTTAAATTATTGCTTTATGAGTTAACTCTTATGCAAGACTTATTGATGCCTGTCTTCAAAGTGCTATTCATGAAAAGTAATTGCTTTATGATTCAGTTGTTTACTCATGTCATTACCATTGTTTTGATCGCTGCATTCATTACATATGTTTACAATATGATCAAGTTTGTGATGGCATGTCACTCCAGAAATTATCTTTGTTTATCGTTTACCTGCTCGGGACGAGCAGAAACTAAGCTTGGGGATGCTGTGTGGTGACCCGGCATACCACTGCATGGTGTAGTATGCAAGTCTGATATAACACCAATGAAACACTGTTCCACTAGTATTATATCGCTCAGAGTGGTACAACAGAAACATATGCGGGTCCAAGGCATGTCTATAGAATTACATCATTGACTCCATTACATAAGATCAGCACAGACCTCCTACTTTACAATGAGGTAAAACTACAGATAACTCCAGAAGAACGACTCGTAGTCTAGTCTTATCACGAACTCTATTTGTTGAGTATTTCACGAACTACAGAGGCTAAGAATAGACTCTAGCTAAATAGGAGCTAAGTTTGGGAAACTAGTTTCCTTCTATGGCTAGACTAGGTTTTCTCCTTGTTGGATGTGGTATCCGACTCTTCCGGCGATTTCGTCCCTTGAAGTAGTTGTTGACTTCTCGGTCTTCGAGTTGCACTCGTAGATCCTCCTTCGATGCCTCCATATCTAAGCGGGGATTTAAGAGTGGGATGAGTACGAGCGTACTCAACAAGTTCATTATAGGAAAGAGGTGTTTAATGCACTAGCTACGGCATTAGACCATAAAGTCTAATACCAATGCAGGTTTTCATAATCATTTCTTCAAGAGGTTGTTTTTATTCAGAAGAACTATGTCCGTCAGCCTTCACCGGTTTACTAGAACTTCATGGAGCTCCTTTCCGGCCGCGTTCGCAGTTCCATATCCCGGAACAAGGAGTGACAGGTCACGGTTCATTACACTCTGCAGAGGTGTGTTGCTTTACCCATAAGAGATCTTAACCTTGGTGCCAACCGAGCCGCGTGCTCGTCCACACTTCCTTTGGTGTGAGGCCCGGTATATGGTCTAGCCAATCATGTTCCTCCGCTACCTCGAACACCCACCCTTTGTTGCATGCCCCGACCCTGGGTCCACGTCGGTCCCATTAATCCTGTAGATTTCAAGGTGGACCCCGACCACGACAACGATCGTTGGGCTCTACCATACACTCCTACGCCGGTAGCCGCAACCCATCCTAGACCGCAATACCGTGGGGACTTAGGACTCCCCAGCCTCACCATCTTGCTCCTTCGGGCGACAAGTGTACTACGGACTATGCCGTGGGGACTTAGGACTCCCCGGCCTCACCGAGCTTGCCCCCTTGGATTACAAGTATACTACGGTAAAGCGCATCCGTTGATGAACGAGAGGTGGAAACACTTTTGACTACTCCGTCCCACTCCGGATCTTATGGTTAACACGGGTATTACGGCACAAGAATCACTGGCGACATTTGTTGTTTAATCCTAGATGGATATAAACCCGTGCAATGGAACCTCCACCATATCAACACAATCCATGGTTCCATTGCCCACCACATAGTCATATTCATAGTTATGAAAGTAGTGGTTTTGATTTTTATGCAATAGTGATAACCATAATACTTTGCAAGTAATTTGATAGAAATACTCAAATGACATGAGCAAGTGATGAACTTGCCTTTCTTGATTGCAAGATTATGCGGACAAGGTCTTCGATACGCGGTAACTCCAAATTCTGAAATAGCATCATCGTCCGTAAGGACGATGTTTAAAGATTGCCAAGGATGCAATAATGCATAAGTATGAGATGCAATCGTTCTAAACGTGACTTAACCCCGATGATTTAGGATTAGTGAGTGGTAATGATTAGTTCAGGGTGTGTTGCACTTTTAGAGTGATTCACAAACAAGGTTCTTATTCGGGTGGGATTACTTGGTATTATCAACGAGTAGACAATAAAGAATAATAATCAATTGAGCACACAAAGAATGATAATTGGCATAATGTTATCAAGTAAAGAACGAGTGGTCGAGTTTTAGTACTAGATGGCATGGTTAAGGATTAATTATCATATACTTCAAAAGAATAACTTTTGAAGAACATGTTCTTTAATAAAGAACAAGTATGATAATTAGGTTGGTGGAGTTCTATAATTTATTATGGTTCCAAGTAGTTTTTGGAGTAAGTGTTAGATGGATCACAACAATGTTGGACTCATCGACACCTAGGGCTTGTAAGGTTAAGATAAGCCTAGGCATCTTAAGCAATTCATTATACATGGTTGTTGTCAAGGTTGGTTTATCTTGCTAATGATAGCTGGCTAGGGTTTATAGGTCCTTATAAGCAGGGTTGGTGATGATTCCTTATTTTCTTCAAAAGAATAGCTTTTGAAGAACATACTTCTTAAATAATAATAAGTATCTCAATTAGGGTTGAGGTTGTCTAGGTTTGCTATTGGATCCACTAAGTAAGGAATAATTGACTCCTAAATAGGATGGTTGATAAGTATCCAACACTGGTAGGGTTTGGTGGAATATGGTTAAGCAATGCTCAAGAGTTGGCATAGTTGCTCCTAGGGTTCATCACATTAGTGTGATGCTCAATAGAAATTAACAAGGATGATGGCTTTGGTAATAGGATCTAGGGTTTACACTTGGTTGATATTGGTTGATCACTTTGGTTTAATGATATGCATACTTGGAATACTAATTTGCTAGTGATAGGGTTCTACCTTTTATGTGGACATAGATATGTCTTTAGTTACTAATTATGGCTCTATGGTAATGGAGTAACATGATCACATGTTCTAACCTAAGGTTTAGGTTAGAATTAAATTAAGGTTCACATGTAATGATGGAACTAGGTTCTAAATGGTATTAGGGTTTTAGGATCCCACATGAAATTATGGGGTTATCACTTTATTTTATAATGGAACTAGGGTTTCCTAATTACCCTATAATTCTTAGATTAATAACTTCATTAATAAAGTTGAAGTTATTAATAATGTTGAAATAAAAATAATATTGTATTTGTCCTTTTATTATTTTTAAAGAATTAATAATTAAGGTAATTTATTAATTAGGGTTTAAATCCTCCTATAAATGATTTAATAAATTATAAGCAAAGAAAAATTATTTTTAATATTTTCCTGCTTTGCTTACTGGTTTTTATTAATTTTAGAAGTTTTTCTTAATTATTGAATTTTAATTGAATTTGGAATTAAAATTAAAGGCTTAATTAACAAGTATTAAATAATTGAATTTTTATTAAAAATAAAAATTTCATACTATATTTTTATTGGATAGAGTTTCCTTTTCTAAGAATTTTGATATCTCATTTATATTTTTCTGACTTAATATGGATTTTCTAAATTATTTCAAAGTTTCGGAATTAATGAAATTGAAATAAAACAAAAACTACTAAAGCTACCGCCCTAACTTACCCCCGAGTCGCGGACATGTGGGGTCCGGCTGAAGTCAGCTGCCTCGTTGGCGGTTGACTGGGTCAAACCAGTGTTTGGACCCCACTGCCACCTCACCTCGCCGGTCAACTCGCCGTCGGCGAGTCAAACGACGACGGCGACGCCGATTTTTGGCCTCCCGAGACGCGCCAGTAACACTTTCTGGACCTCTACAACTCGCTGAGTCCGATGGTGTGATTCGTTGCTCGATTAGATCACCGGAGCATCGCCGGCAAGCATGGCCGCGGTGGTTCTATTGTGGCCAAGTAGCTCTAGGTAGCTACAGACCACAGATTGATGCAATTTAAGTATCAAAAGAAGCGCAAGCTCACCGTGGTCTCGTCGAGATGGTCAACGAGGTTGGGAAAGGTTGGAATCGATGGCGATTGAGGAATCTCCGCGAACACGAGAAGAAAGGGATTTCAAAATTCGCCCACCCCTTAGCTCCCGAGATGCTCTGCTCCACCGAGGTTGCCATACTCGCCGAGGCGCACCTCCTCGACCCCACCGTTGGGCTTGAGACGGCCTCAATCGGCGGCGAGCCGAGATGGCCGGAGAGCTAGGTTTCGGGATGGGGAGGAATTGGGGCAAAACGAAAGAAAATTGAGGGCTCCCGCGCTACTTATATGACTTCAGGCGTGTGCTGGCGGTGAACATCGTCGGCGGCGACGCGGGACGTGGCCCTGGGCGTCGCGGTGGCGAGCACCTGGGCGTCCAGAGAGGAAGACGAAGTCCTCTCCGTCTCTCTCGTTCTTATCCGAGCGAAGGGGTACTTTGGGCCGAGGCTGGGCTGTGGTTTGGGCTGGCCTAACGGGCTGCTGGTGGATTGGTGCTGGGCTGCGGTGGCTTGGCAAGGTCCAGGTAGCCAGGTAAGGCCTTTCTCCCCTTTTCTTTTATCTGTTTTTGTTTTCTGTTTTTAAATTCTATTTTAATTCCTGGTTTAAATTCAAATTTGAATCCTTTTCTATGTTGCAGTTATTTCTTAATTGAATAATACAAGGAATAGCCCAAGATTCATCATCCACTTAGATAATGTATTAGAAAATTTAATGTGGGTACTATAACCTTGGTTTAGTTGTTATTATTGGGATTTGAATTCAAATATCCATATGGACCTGAATTTGACTATTATCTTTAAGAATGTTAAAATTGTTTTCCATATGATAGTTTTATTACTTAGTGGTATATGGAGTTTTGTTGGTATTACTTTGTATGAAACAATCCCAAAGTAATACTTATTAATGAATTTCAATAAGGGTGACTTAATGGCATAAATTTATGTGTTAAAATATCTCTAAGGATTTGACCTCCTATTTGAAAAAGTTGTCACTTGCCTATTATTTTATGTGCATAACTATGTGCTAATGAATTGTATTAATTCTATCTTGTATGCCCTAGGGTGAACATTATTCTCAACATAGTTTGGTTTTGACTTATGAGGATAAGTGGTTGATCACACATATGATTTTAATTATGGTATTTATCACTAGGTTAATCTTAGGTTCATAATTGAAACATAAGATGTAGTTTGTGAGCCATCCTAGGGTTCTAATGAGATTCACCTAATGGCAATTGGTTTGACTCTCCACTATGGCCTGGTTTGTATTATGATCACCATAGTGATACATAAACTAGGGTTGAGACTTAATTCTGGATTGTAGAGATGAGATGACAACATATTGCATCTGCTAGGTTTTAATCTCTCCTAACCAAGGTAATATGGTACTTGCTTAATTGTTTCTGTTCTCCTTTAGTTACTAAGGACTTGAGAATAAGTTTTATCTTCTACCAATTGGCTTCTATTGTTAACCTCAATTTATCATTTAAGTAACTACATTGGTTATAGTTCTTTTTATAGTTAACTTTGGTCATATGGATATATGGTTTCTCACCATAGAAAGTATAGAGTTTTACTCTAAGGTTTTCTTATGTTTCTTAAATGAAGAATATGTGGAATGTAGATATGGTAGAATTCTACTTATGATCACCAATTGAATCACAAGTTAAGGTTGGAATATAAGCCTAGGGTTGCCTACTAGTTACCACCCTATGATTTCATGTGGTGAATGAGATCTACTTATCCTGTTAGGGTTTATTCTCCATACCTCAAGTTCTTAGGGTTTATGATCATCACTTAATTAATAATGATCAAGGTTTGGCTTCCTAAGGATCTCTCATTAAATGGGGTTCTCACTTCCATGATCAAGCATTGTCTAGATTAACTAAACATAATATCTCCCTTATAGTTTCTTGAGTGGACATGGTTATGGTTGTCTCAATTATCTTGAGTATAACACCATGGTTTGAGCTCTTTCATTTTAAGAACAGTTATTCTAGGGTTTATGGTGTACTCCTAATATCTCCTTAGGTATCTAGGCTAAGGCTTCATTTGTCTAGTTTAATTGGGTTAGTCTCTTCCTCACCTCATCAATTCAGGGTATGGTATTATTCCATGTGATATTAGGTTATCTCACCACTCCAAAGGAAATGGTTTTCAACCTAATACTTTAATTCAATGATTGTCCTTGAGTCTTAAATAGGTAAAACTAAGAGTGGTATGAATGGTCTCACTCATTTGGGAAGGATTTGAATGATACTCTAGGGTTCCTCTTGAAGATGATGATTTGAATACTTGGATGTATATCCAAGGTTTAGCTCAAGGTTTGTTATTGCTTCTCTAATAAATACTATGGAACTCTCATCTCTGTTGGTTTGATGTATAATAATATGGAATATAGAGAAGGATATATATTTCTAGAGTTGATCTCCTTGTTATGTTTCCAAGATTGAAATAGAATGAATACCATGAGGTTCATGGTAGAATCAAGGATTAGTTTAAGACATGGAAAAGATAAGTGAAGAATGGTTTCTTCATTTTATTGTTACTAGATTTACCATTGAATATATGTTCATATGTTATGGCAAGGAATATCATGTTGTGATCTTCAATAAGATCAAGTAGTTGATCATTAAGTAAAGTGTTGTTGTGTTTATTATTAGTTCCATTTGATCTAACCCCTTAGATCAAATCATCTCTACCCAAAACAAAGTTTTAAACAAAGTCACATTGAGGTTTATAACGCTTGACTTGATGAGCTACTTCAATTCCACCAAGGTCAAGTGAAACTTCGATTCATTGTGACATGTTTTACTTTAAAGCGCGAAAATTCCCCAGATTTTCTATGCATGAATGCAATGCACACATCTGTTTCCTCTATTTTTGTAACCCCAATACCTAGGATATTACAGTCTCTACCCCTTAAACTAAACTTCGTCCTCGAAGTTTGATCTCTCTCACGTTTCCGAAGTATGTATCCGACTTGTGCAGACTACGACGTTTCTCGAACTCCGTGGTGATCTCACTGGATATAATTGAATATATCCCTTGTCCAGATTCTTCCTGGAATCCATTAGTGTCTGTCTCTGAACATTAGTTCTTTCTCCAGTTCTATGATTTTCTTCCTGGAATCTAATAATACTTGTCTCTGAACCATGGCTCTTACTTTGATTCATTGATTTCTTCCAACTATTATAATCTTGTTTCCTATCTCATTGAAGATTCAATGATTGGGACTTCTTCTTGTCCTGGCAGTCTTTATTGAGGACTAATTGGATAACATTCTCCTATTTGATAAAATAGGTCTTTGTTTTCCCCTTACTACCAAAACTTCAATATTGGTACTTCGTAAGGTACTTATCATGGAAATGATCGTGATGGTTTATTCCTAAGAATGGATTAGACTCATTTAGTCCATCCAATCATGGTTTATAGTTGATACCTATAACTATTTTTGGTTTATTTAGGTTCCATGAAAGGAATCATTCAAATAGACTTTAATTTTGGTATGGTCAATTTACTTCAGTCTTTGGCCTTCTTGAGTTGTATTTGATGTATAGTATTTTCTTCGTCCAACTTCTTTATGCTTGACTTACTTGAGCTCTAGTACTTATGAGTAATTATTACTTACTTTCTCGAGTTATAATCCACTTCTTACGTCCTCGAGGTATGAACCTCGGCTTCTGATCTGACATCCTTCTGAAAGTAGTGTTCAACAGTCTTATGAAAATAAGATCGAACTTCCTCTCAGTTCAGACCTTCTTCTTCTATCTTGCTTAAAGTATTGAGTTATTGTACATCCAACTCAATCTTTACTCTGCTCTATAGAGTTTTCTTATGGTCTTCAATTCCTTTTCTTCCAACTAGTAGACTATGGTTGGAATATTGGTCCAGTTCTAACTTATGGGCTTTACTTCTTCTAAGGTCTCGCGAAGAATGTTTGTGGTGTATCCACTCAATTGTGGACATCCAATGTGAATCCTTCGACTAAATGTTTATAGATCTAGCTATTTGGCTGACAAGAGTTTTATTTGTTCACAAACTTTTGATACAAATAATTAAATCGTGGACTACTTGTAATACCCACTGATACCAGCTGTGGTTATTATACCAACTGTGGCTATTTGATATCTAAAAATGGATTCTATTATAGGTTCTGATCAACTGGACGAGACATCTTCTATTTTATCTCGTAGTATTGATATTATACCAATTGTGGTCTTCTGATATCGACTATGGTCTTCTTATGTCTGCTATGTTTTCATATATCACCTTCCTGCATTCAGGGTTTATTTTGCAAGAAAACCACTAGCTGACACTATGATTATAGTATCCTAAGTGATTTCCCATGCATTCCCTCTTCTATGTTGACTATGGATCTGCTTCAGCTTCACCATAATCACCATATTTCTTACCTTCATGCTTCTCATGTACTAAAGTACTCCTCTATTGAGGTAAAGCATGAATGTTGATTGGCACTTCCTTCAGAGTATTGTGGTTGCTTCCCACAACTTTGTTTCCTTTATCTGATGAACCTTCATCTTGTCTTCAAAATATACATAATTCGTCACTTCCTCACACGAATACCATTACCCTCTAGATCTATAGCATCAAGTAAGGACTTGATATTGCAACATGCATTTGCATATCAAAGTCTAACTTCATGTATGGATCTAGTCAAACAATGAAGATCCAATAAAATCCAAGAAGATTCAGCTTTGTGCATATAATACACACCATCATAAGCCTGAATATGATTGTTGAGTAAGACATCTCTAAACATCAGGCTCTGATGTGTAGTATATAACACCACATAATATAAGTTTATATCGTGATACTTAGCACGAATATAGGGAATTCTACTATTTGTCTCAACCTTTACCTTAATTGCACATTTGCAATGAGATAAACTTGAAACAAAGTGGTCTAGGATAGTTGTGGTTAACCTAATTTTCTTTGGAAAAAACTAACTTAGCTTCCATTTTGTTGAGGACTACTTCAATGATATGTCTGGTTCTAACATCACTATTCTTGACACATCACCATTGGAATATAGCTCCTATACTTCCAAGTTATTGTATCGTAAGACTATGGACCTAATGTTCTTGACACAGTTCCCATGGTTTTTGGAACATAATTCTTGCACTATGGTTTAGCACTTGGCTTCTTATTGTACTCCTCCAAAATACTTATAATGTTCTATTCCATCACATAATGATTCTCAGGTGAATCATATATGATTAACAACTCTACCATGTAAGTAATCATATTTTATTCATATCTCTCTTCCTTATCTCCCATGATTGACTCATCATGGTCTATACTACTGCATCTAACTTGTTTGTATCACTTACTATCATTTGTTTCACAAGTTTAGATAAATTTTACTTACCCTATTACTTGTTTGGGTCTACATCTTCTATTAGGATATCTTAATTATCTTCATCACCTGATATTACTTCTAGTGCAGGTCTGAGTAATTCTTATTTAACTATAACTTGTGTTGGTACACATCTTCCAATAGGATATCTTCCTCATGGTTGTATCCTTTCTTTGGACTACCATGTATTGTATACCAACTGTGATCTACTCATCTATTGTTTTAAGGGCTTATTTGTGTACTACATGTTTGGAAATAGCTAACTAACTTCACTCATCAAAGATGAGTAAGAAGGTTTGACTCAAGTGTGTCAGGATTATTCTCAAGTGAATATCCATCTCCAGTCATAAGAATATTTGTTTTAACTAAGACAACTTCCTATAGACACTACCAATCCTATAGGTCTCCTTTAAAGGGTTTTAATCCTAAGGTCAAAGCATTTTCTCTGATACCAACTGTGGTGACCCGGCATACCACTGCATGGTGTAGTATGCAAGTCTGATATAACACCAATGAAACACCGTTCCACTAGTATTATATCGCTCAGTGTGGTACAACAGAAACATATGCGGGTCCAAGGCATGTCTATAGAATTACATCATTGACTCCATTACATAAGATCAGCACAGCCTCCTACTTTACAATGAGGTAAAACTACAGATAACTCCAGAAGAACGACTCGTAGTCTAGTCTTATCACGAACTCTATTTGTAGAGTATTTCACGAACTACAGAGGCTAAGAATAGACTCTAGCTAAATAGGAGCTAAGTTTGGGAAACTAGTTTCCTTCTATGGCTAGACTAGGTTTTCTCCTTGTTGGATGTGGTATCTGACTCTTCCGGCAGATTTCTGTCCCTTGAAGTAGTTGTTGACTTCTCGGTCTTCGAGTTGCACTGTAGATCCTCCTTCGATGCCTCCATATCTAAGCGAGGGATTTAAGAGTGGGATGAGTACGAGCGTACTCAACAAGTTCATTATAGGAAAGAGGTGTTTAATGCACTAGCTACGGCATTAGACCAGAAAGTCTAATACCAATGCGGGTTTTCATAATCATTTCTTCAAGAGGTTGTTTTTATTCGGAAGAACTATGTCGGTCAGCCTTCACCGGTTTACTAGAACTTCATGGAGCTCCTTTCCGCCGCGTTCGCAGTTCCATATCCCGGAACGGGGAGTGACGAGTCACGGTTCATTACACTCTGCAGAGGTGTGTTGCTTTACCCATAAGAGATCTTAACCTTGGTGCCAACCGAGCCGCGTGCTCGTCCACACTTCCTTTGGTGTGAGGCCCGGTATAAGGTCTAGCCAATCATGTTCCTCCGCTACCTCGAACACCCACCCTTTGTTGCATGCCCCGACCCTGGGTCCACGTCGGTCCCATTAATCCCGTAGATTTCAAGGTGGACCCCGACCACGACAACGATCGCTGGGCTCTACCATACACTCCTACGCCGGTAGGCCGCAACCCATCCTAGACCGCAATACCGTGGGGACTTAGGACTCCCCGACCTCACCATCTTGCTCCTTCGGGCGACAAGTGTACTACGGACTATGCCGTGGGGACTTAGGACTCCCCGGCCTCACCAGGCTTGCCCCCTTGGATTACAAGTGTACTACGGTAAAGCGCATCCGTTGATGAACGAGAGGTGGAAACACTTTTGACTACTCCGTCCCACTCCGGATCTTATGGTTAACACGGGTATTACGGCACAAGAATCATTGGCGACATTTGTTGTTTAATCCTAGATGGATATAAACCCGTGCAATGGAACCTCCACCATATCAACACAATCCATGGTTCCATTGCCCACCACATAGTCATATTCATAGTTATGAAAGTAGTGGTTTTGATTTTTATGCAATAGTGATAACCATAATACTTTGCAAGTAATTTGATAGAAATACTCAAATGACATGAGCAAGTGATGAACTTGCCTTTCTTGACTGCAAGATTATGCAGACAAGGTCTTCGATACGCGGTAACTCCAAATTCTGAAATAGCATCATCGTCCGGTAAGGACGATGTTTAAAAGATTGCCAAGGATGCAATAATGCATACGTATGAGATGCAATCGTTCTAAACGTGACTTAACCCCAATGATTTAGGATTAGTGAGTGGTAATGATTAGTTCAGGGTGTGTTGCACTTTTAGAGTGATTCACAAACAAGGTTCTTATTCAGGTGGGATTACTTGGTATTATCAACAGGTAGACAATAAAGAATAATAATCAATTGAGCACACAAAGAATGATAATTGGCATAATGTTATCAAGTAAAGAACAAGTGGTCGAGTTTTAGTACTAGATGGCATGGTTAAGGATTAATTATCATATACTTCAAAAGAATAACTTTTGAAGAACATGTTCTTTAATAAAGAACAAGTATGATAATTAGGTTGGTGGAGTTCTATAATTTATTATGGTTCCAAGTAGTTTTTGGAGTAAGTGTTAGATGGATCACAACAATGTTGGACTCATCGACACCTAGGGCTTGTAAGGTTAAGATAAGCCTAGGCATCTTAAGCAATTCATTATACATGGTTGTTGTCAAGGTTGGTTTATCTTGCTAATGATAGCTGGCTAGGGTTTATAGGTCCTTATAAGCAGGGTTGGTGATGATTCCTTATTTTCTTCAAAAGAATAGCTTTTGAAGAACATACTTCTTAAATAATAATAAGTATCTCAATTAGGGTTGAGGTTGTCTAGGTTTGCTATTGGATCCACTAAGTAAGGAATAATTGACTCCTAAATAGGATGGTTGATAAGTATCCAACACTGGTAGGGTTTGGTGGAATATGGTTAAGCAATGCTCAAGAGTTGGCATAGTTGCTCCTAGGGTTCATCACATTAGTGTGATGCTCAATAGAAATTAACAAGGATGATGGCTTTGGTAATAGGATCTAGGGTTTACACTTGGTTGATATTGGTTGATCACTTTGGTTTAATGATATGCATACTTGGAATACTAATTTGCTAGTGATAGGGTTCTACCTTTTATGTGGGCATAGATATGTCTTTAGTTACTAATTATGGCTCTATGGCAATGGAGTAACATGATCACATGTTCTAACCTAAGATTTAGGTTAGAATTAAATTAAGGTTCACATGTAATGATGGAACTAGGTTCTAAATGGTATTAGGGTTTTAGGATCCCACATGAAATTATGGGGTTATCACTTTATTTTATAATGGAACTAGGGTTTCCTAATTACCCTATAATTCTTAGATTAATAACTTCATTAATAAAGTTGAAGTTATTAATAATGTTGAAATAAAAATAATATTGTATTTGTCCTTTTATTATTTTTAAAGAATTAATAATTAAGGTAATTTATTAATTAGGGTTTAAATCCTCCTATAAATGATTTAATAAATTATAAGCAAAGAAAAATTATTTTTAATATTTTCCTCGCTTTGCTTACTGGTTTTTATTAATTTTAGAAGTTTTTCTTAATTATTGAATTTTAATTGAATTTGGAATTAAAATTAAAGGCTTAATTAACAAGTATTAAATAATTGAATTTTTATTAAAAATAAAAATTTCATATTATATTTTTATTGGATAGAGTTTCCTGTTCTAAGAATTTTGATATCTCATTTATATTTTCTCGACTTAATATGGATTTTCTAAATTATTTCAAAGTTTCGGAATTAATGAAATTGAAATAAAACAAAAAGTACTAAAGCTACCGCCCTAACTTACCCCCCAGTCGCAGACATGTGGGGTCTGGCTGAGTCAGCTGCCTCGTTGGCAGTTGACTGGGTCAAACCAGTGTTTGGACCCCACTGCCACCTCACCTCGCCGGTCAACTCGCCGTCGGCGAGTCAAACGACGACGGCGACGCCGATTTTTGGCCTCCCGAGACGCGCCGATAACACTTTTCTGGACCTCTACAACTCGCTGAGTCCGATGGTGTGATTCGTTGCTCGATTAGATCACCGGAGCATCGCCGGCAAGCATGGCCGCGGTGGTTCTATTCCGGCCATGTAGCTCTAGGTAGCTACAGACCACGGATTGATGCAATTTAAGTATCAAAAGAAGCGCAAGCTCACCGTGGTCTCGTCGATATGGTCAACGAGGTTGGGAAAGGTTGGAATCGATGGCGATTGAGGAATCTCCGGCGAACCTGAGAAGAAAGGGATTTCAAAATTCGCCCACCCCTTAGCTCCCCGAGATGCTCTGCTCCACCAGGTTGCCATACTCGCCGAGGCGCACCTCCTCGACCCCACCGTTGGGCTTGAGACGGCCTCAATCGGCGGCGAGCCGAGATGGCCGGAGAGCTAGGTTTCGGGATGGGGAGGAATTGGGGCAAAACGAAAGAAAATTGAGGGCTCCCGCGCTACTTATATGACTTCGAGGCGTGTGGCCGGCGGTGAACATCGTCGGCGGCGACGCGGGACGTGGCCCCGGGCGTCGCGGTGGCGAGCACTCAGGCGTCCGGAGAGGAAGACGAAGTCCTCTCCGTCTCTCTCGTTCTTATCCGAGCGAAGGGGTACTTTGGGCCGAGGCTGGGCCGTGGTTTGGGCCGGCCTAACGGGCTGCTTGGTGGATTGGTGCTCGGGCTGCGGTGGCTTGGCAAGGTCCGGGTAGCCGGTAAGGCCTTTCTCCCCTTTTCTTTTATCTCGTTTTTGTTTTCTCGTTTTTAAATTCTATTTTAATTCCTGGTTTAAATTCAAATTTGAATCCTTTTCTATGTTGCGAGTTATTTCTTAATTGAATAATACAAGGAATAGCCCAAGATTCATCATCCACTTAGATAATGTATTAGAAAATTTAATGTGGGTACTATAACCTTGGTTTAGTTGTTATTATTGGGATTTGAATTCAAATATCCATATGGACCTGAATTTTACTATTATCTTTAAGAATGTTAAAATTGTTTTCCATATGATAGTTTTATTACTTAGTGGTATATGGAGTTTTGTTGGTATTACTTTGTATGAAACAATCCCAAAGTAATACTTATTAATGAATTTCAATAAGGGTGACTTAATGGCATAAATTTATGTGTTAAAATATATCTAAGGATTTGACCTCCTATTTGAAAAAGTTGTCACTTGCCTATTATTTTATGTGCATAACTATGTGCTAATGAATTGTATTAATTCTATCTTGTATGCCCTAGGGTGAACATTATTCTCAACATAGTTTGGTTTTGACTTATGAGGATAAGTGGTTGATCACACATATGATTTTAATTATGGTATTTATCACTAGGTTAATCTTAGGTTCATAATTGAAACATAAGATGTAGTTTGTGAGCCATCCTAGAGTTCTAATGAGATTCACCTAATGGCAATTGGTTTGACTCTCCACTATGGCCTGGTTTGTATTATGATCACCATAGTGATACATAAACTAGGGTTGAGACTTAATTCTGGATTGTAGAGATGAGATGACAACATATTGCATCTGCTAGGTTTTAATCTCTCCTAACCAAGGTAATATGGTTACTTGCTTAATTGTTTCTGTTCTCCTTTAGTTACTAAGGACTTGAGAATAAGTTTTATCTTCTACCAATTGGCTTCTATTGTTAACCTCAATTTATCATTTAAGTAACTACATTGGTTATAGTTCTTTTTATAGTTAACTTTGGTCATATGGATATATGGTTTCTCACCATAGAAAGTATAGAGTTTTACTCTAAGGTTTTCTTATGTTTCTTAAATGAAGAATATGTGGAATGTAGATATGGTAGAATTCTACTTATGATCACCAATTGAATCACAAGTTAAGGTTGGAATATAAGCCTAGGGTTGCCTACTAGTTACCACCCTATGATTTCATGTGGTGAATGAGATCTACTTATCCTGTTAGGGTTTATTCTCCATACCTCAAGTTCTTAGGGTTTATGATCATCACTTAATTAATAATGATCAAGGTTTGGCTTCCTAACACTTCCATGATCAAGCATTGTCTAGATTAACTAAACATAATATCTCCCTTATAGTTTCTTGAGTGGACATGGTTATGGTTGTCTCAATTATCTTGAGTATAACACCATGGTTTGAGCTCTTTCATTTTAAGAACAGTTATTCTAGGGTTTATGGTGTACTCCTAATATCTCCTTAGGTATCTAGGCTAAGGTTTCATTTGTCTAGTTTAATTGGGTTAGTCTCTTCCTCACCTCATCAATTCAGGGTATGGTATTATTCCATGTGATATTAGGTTATCTCACCACTCCAAAGGAAATGGTTTTCAACCTAATACTTTAATTCAATGATTGTCCTTGAGTCTTAAATAGGTAAAACTAAGAGTGGTATGAATGGTCTCACTCATTTGGGAAGGATTTGAATGATACTCTAGGGTTCCTCTTGAAGATGATGATTTGAATACTTGGATGTATATCCAAGGTTTAGCTCAAGGTTTGTTATTGCTTCTCTAATAAATACTATGGAACTCTCATCTCTGTTGGTTTGATGTATAATAATATGGAATATAGAGAAGGATATATATTTCTAGAGTTGATCTCCTTGTTATGTTTCCAAGATTGAAATAGAATGAATACCATGAGGTTCATGGTAGAATCAAGGATTAGTTTAAGACATGGAAAAGATAAGTGAAGAATGGTTTCTTCATTTTATTGTTACTAGATTTACCATTGAATATATGTTCATATGTTATGGGAAGGAATATCATGTTGTGATCTTCAATAAGATCAAGTAGTTGATCATTAAGTAAAGTGTTGTTGTGTTTATTATTAGTTCCATTTGATCTAACCCCTTAGATCAAATCATCTCTACCCAAAACAAAGTTTTAAACAAAGTCATATTGAGGTTTATAACGCTTGACTTGATGAGCTACTTCAATTCCACCAAGGTCAAGTGAAACTTCAGTTACTGTGACTGTTTTACTTAAAAGCGCGAAAATTCCCCAGATTTTCTATGCATGAATGCAATGCACACATCTGTTTCCTCTATTTTTGTAACCCCAATACCTGGGATATTACATGCTGAGACGTCTCCGACGTATCGATAATTTCTTATGTTCCATGCCACATTATTGATGATATCTACATGTTATATGCACATTTTTTGTCATATTTATGCGTTTTCTGGAACTAACCTATTGACGAGATGCCGAAAGGCCAGTTCCTGTTTTCTGCTGTTTTTGGTTCCAGAAATCCTAGTAAGGAAATATTCTCGGAATCGGACGAAATCAAGACCCAGGTTCCTATTTTTCCACGAAGCTTCCAGAACACCCGGGAAGGACCAGAGGGGGCCACAGGCCCACCAGACCACAGGCCGGCGCGGCCTGGGTGTGGCCCGCGCCACCCTATGGTGTCGCCGCCTCTTCGACCCTCCGACGCCGCCTCTTCGCCTATAAGAAGCCCCTCGACCTAAAACCACGAGACGGAAAAACCACGGTACGAGAAACCTTCCAGAGCCGCCGCCATCGCGAAGCCAAGATCTGGGGGACAGGAGTCTCTGTTCCGGCACGCCGTCGGGACGGGGAAGTGCTCCCGGAAGGCTCCTCCATCGACACCACCGCCATCTCCATCAACGCTGCTGTCTCCCATGAGGAGGGAGTAGTTCTCCATCGAGGCTCGGGGCTGTACCGGTAGCTATGTGGTTAATCTCTCTCCTATGTACTTCAATACAATGATCTCATGAGCTGCTTTACATGATTGAGATCCATATGATGAGCTTTGTATCCCTACTAGTTGTGTGCTACTCATGTGATGTTATTAAAGTAGTCTATTCCTCCCGCATGGTGTAAAGGTGACTAGTGTGTGCACCGTGTGGTTCTTGTCGTAGGCTATGATCATGATCTCTTGTAGATTGTGGAGTTAATTATCATTATGATAGTATTGATGTGATCTATTCCTCCTTCATAGTGTAATGTGGACAGTGTGTGCACTATGTTAGTTCTTGGTTTATTTTGCAATGATCTATTATGCTCTAAGGTTATTTAAATATGAACATTGAATTGTGGAGCTTGTTAACTCCGGCATTGAGGGTTCGTGTAATCCTACGCAATGTGTTCATCATCCAACAAAAGAGTGTATGTAGCACATATGAGAAAGAGTTATTTATTATGCGATCAATGTTGAGAGTGTCCACTAGTGAAAGTATGATCCCTAGGCCTTGTTCCTAAATACTGCTATCACCGCTTGTTTACTCGTTTTATCGTGTTACTACTCGCTGCCATATTACCACCATCAACTACACGCCGGCCAAGCACTTTTCCGGCACCGTTGCTACTCGCTACTATTTATTCATACCACCCGTATTTCACTATCTCTTCGCCGAACTAGTGCACCTATTAGGTGTGTTGGGGACACAAGAGACTTCTTGCTTTGTGGTTGCAGGGTTGCATGAGAGGGATATCTTTGACCTCTTCCTCCCTGAGTTCGATAAACCTTGGGTGATCCACTTAAGGGAAACTTGCTGCTGTTCTACAAACCTCTGCTCTTGGAGGCCCAACACTGTCTACAAGAGTAGAAGCTCCCGTAGACATCACTCAGCCTACAAAAGGAATTGACCCCAAACGAACCGTAGTGCCACCGTCGAACTTGTCTTCTCCGACAACGAGAGCGGGCGATTCCGGCGAACCTGGCCACGGCAAGCCTCGCCGTCACGCGCGTCGTGATCCTGGTGAGCTCCTGAGTTCCCTAGCATGCACGCTTTGTTCGATTGCATCCTGAATCATCGTCGCGCCGTTAACCCGTGAGCACCGCCGCAGCACCTCGCCGGCGAGCATGCTCCGGCGACCATTTCGGGGCGGTGCTGGTACCGGTACGTTCACCTCGGCGCGCTAAGTCTTGTGGTGTAGGTAGTTTGCCCGCGCGAGCGCCGTACCGCCGGCGACCATCGTCACTGCCCACCAGTGAGGCACATGATTGCCACGTCGGCATCACGTGGCAGCCAGCGTGGACATAGCCCCACTAGTCAGTGGTTGTGTGGGTAGGTTAGCTGGGTAGTTTTAGTATTTAACCGTTTAAATTTAAATCCAGGAAATAACTTAAACTTTGCCAAATTATAGAAAAATCATTTTAACTCAGAAAAATATAAATGAGATATTAAAATTCTTATAAAAATAAACTCTATCCAATAAAAATATAAAATGAAATTTTTATTTTAATAAAAATTTAATTATTTAAAACTTGTTAATTAAGTCTTTTTCTTTTATTCTAAATTCAATCCAAATTCAATAATTAATTAAATTTTGCTAAATAAAATAAAAACCAGTAAGTAAATAAGGAAAACATTAAAACTAATTTTCCTTATTACTAAATTGTTAAATCCTTATTTTAAGGATCTAAAACCTTGGTTAATAATTATCTTAATTATTAATTCTTTAAAAATCATAATATGTCAAATCCAATATTATTTTTATTATTAATAACTTCAACTTTCTTATGAAGTTATTAATCCAAGAACTATAGGGTAATTAGAAAACCCTAGTTCCAGAAGGAAGAAAACTAGAACCTCATAATTTCATGTGAAACCGTAAAACCCTAAATTCTTTTAGAACCCTAGCTCCATTATTACATGTGCACCCTAATTTGCTTCTAACCTAAACCCTAGGTTAGAACATGTGATCATGATATTTTCTTTTCAATCGTAGAACCATAATAGCAACTAAATATTTGACATGTCCACATAAAATGTAGGAGCCCTATTACCAAAATTTCATACTCCATGTACACATGCCCATCAAACATAGATGATCAAATAGAAACAACCAAGTGTAATTCCTAGTTATTATCCTCTAAGGCATCAACATTAGTTATCCACACTAAGCAACACACCATTGTGATGAACCCTAATAGCAACCGTACATAATGTTTTGCATTACATAACCATGTTCCACCAAACCCTACAAGCACTCCACTATTGTGAAAACATCCTATTGATATCAAATAAACCTTACTTAGTGAATCCAATAATAAAACCTAGACAACCTCAACCCCAATTGATATACTTCTTATTACTTAAGAAGTATGTTCTTCAAAAGTTATTCTTTTGAAGTAAATATGAAGTAGCCATCAAACTTGCTTAATATGATCTATAAACCCTAGCCAGATATCACCAGCAAGGTATATCAACCTTGATAGCACCCATGTCTAATGAATTGCCTAAGATGTTCTTCCAACCTTGTTAGGATCCATCTAATACTTACTCCATAAACCAATTGGAACCATAGAAAACCATAGAACCCCACAAACCCAATTGTCATACTTGTTCTTTATTAAAGAACATGTTCTTCAAAAGTTATTCTTTTGAAGAATATAACAAGTAACCATTAACCATGCCATATAGTACCAAGTGATGCGCGTAGATGACACGTCCGTTGGGAACCCCAAGAGGAAGGTGTGATGCGCACAGCAGCAAGTTTTCCCTCAGTAAGAAACCAAGGTTATCGAACCAGTAGGAGCCAAGAAGCACGTTGAAGGTTGATGGCGGCGGAGTGTAGTGCAGCGCAACACCAGGGATTCCGGCGCCAACGTGGAACCTGCACAACACAATCACAGAACTTTGCCCCAACGTAACAGGCGAGGTTGTCAATCTCACCGGCTTGCTGAAAACAAAGGATTAGATGTATAGTGTGGATGATGATGGTTGTTTGCGAAGAACAAGAAAGAACAATTGCAGCAGCTTGTATTTCAGATGTAAAGAATAGGACCGGGGTCCACAGTTCACTAGCGGTGTCTCTCCCATAAGATAGCAGATGTTGGGTGAACAAATTACAGTTGGGCAATTGACAAATAAAGAAGGCATAACATGAAGGATTACAAATAGATGATCTTGATCATGATAGGCAGCTCACAAGATCTAACATGATAGCACAATGGGGAGAAGACGACCATCTAGCTACTGCTATGGACCCATAGTCCAGGGGTGAACTACTCACACATCGATCCAGAGGCAATCATGGCGATGAAGAGACCTCCGGGAGATGATTCCCTTCTCCGGCAGGGTGCCGGAGGCGATCTCCTGAATCCCCCGAGATGGGATTGGCGGCGGCGGCGTCTCTGGAAGGTTTTCCGTATCGTGGCTCTCGGTACCGGGGGTTTCGCGACGAAGACTATATGTAGGCGGAAGGGCAGGTCAGGGGGCCACACGAGGGCCCCACACAACAGGCCGGCATGGCCAAGGCTTGGGCCGCGCCGCCGTAGTGTGGCGCCACCTCGTGGCCCCACTTCGTAAGTCCTCCGGTCTTCTGGAAGCTTCGTGCAAAAATATGACCCTGGGCGTTGATTTTGTCCAATTCCGAGAATATTTCCTTACTAGAATTTCTGAAACCAAAAACAGCAGAAAACAACAACTGGCTCTTCGGCATCTCGTCAATAGGTTAGTGCCGGAAAATGCATAAATATGACATATAATGTGTATAAAACATGTGAGTATCATCATAAAAGTAGCATGGAACATAAGAAATTATAGATACGTTTGGGACGTATCACCAAGACCAACCATTGTTCATAACATGTTAGGATTATACCATATCCTATTGTTGTGTGCCATTAATATTATTATTGTGATGTATTGCATTACTTATGATACAAAGTAACCAACCCTTAATAAGAACCTTGTTTGTGGAATTGATGTCTACGGGAGCTTCTATTCTTGTAGACAGTGTTGGGCCTCCAAGAGCAGAGGTTTGTAGAACAGCAGCAAGTTTCCCTTAAGTGGATCACCCAAGGTTTATCGTACTCAGGGAGGAAGAGGTCAAATATATCCCTCTCATGCAACCCCGCAACCACAAAGCAAGAAGTCTCTTGTGTCCCCAACACACCTAATAGGTGCACTAGTTCGGCGAAGAGATAGTGAAATACAGGTGGTATGAATAAGTAGTAGCAACGGCACCGTAAAAGTGCTTTGCCCGGGACAATAAACAAGCAGTAGTAACGCAGCAGTAGTAACGCAGCGAGTAGTAACGCAGTAGAAACAAGTAAACAAGCAACGATAGCAGTATTTAGGAACAAGGCCTAGGGATTAGACTTTCACTAGTGGACACTCTCAACATTGATCACATAACAGAAGAGATAAATGCATACTCTACACTCTTGTTGGATGATGAACACATTGCGTAGGATTACACGAACCCTCAATGCCGGAGTTAACAAGCTCCACAATAATGCTCATATTTTAGTAACCTTTAGTGTAAGATAGATCAAAAGACTAAACCAAGTACTAACATAGCATGCACACTGTCACCTTCATGCATATTAAGGAGGAATAGATCACATCAATATTATCATAGCAATAGTTAACTTCGCAATCTACAAGAGATCATGATCATAGCATAAACCAAGTACTAACACGGTGCACACACTGTCACCTTTGCACACGTGCAGGAGGAATAAAACTACTTTAATAACATTGCTAGAGTAGCACATAGATAAATTGTGATACAAACACATTGCAATCATAAAGAGATATAAATAAGCACCTCACTATGCCATTCAACGGTGAATAAGTATTCTGTGAAATATAGCCTAAGAGACCCACACGGTGCACACACTCGTCACCTTTACACACGTGGGACAAGGAGTCTCCGGAGATCACATAAGTAAAACTCACTTGACTAGCATGGTGACATCTAGATTACAAGCATCATCATATGAATCTCAATCATGTAAGGCAGCTCATGAGATTATTGTATTGAAGTACATAGGAGAGAGATGAACCACATAGCTACCGGTACAGCCCCGAGCCTCGATGGAGAACTACTCCCTCCTCATGGGAGCAGCAGCGGTGATGAAGATGGCGGTGGAGATGGCAGCGGTGTCGATGGAGAAGCCTTCCGGGGGCACTTCCCCGCTCCGGCAGGGTGCCGGAACAGAGACTCCTGTCCCCCAGATCTTGGCTTCGCGATGGCGGCGGCTCTGGAAGGTTTTCCGTATCGTGGTTCTTCGCCTCAGGGTTTTCGCGACGGAGGCTTTATATAGGCGAAGAGGCGGCGCAGGAGGGTCGAAGGGGTGGCCACACCATAGGCCGGCGCGGCCGGGGCCCGGGCCGCGCCGGCCTATGGTCCGGGGGCCCAGTGGCCCCCCTCCGGTCCTTCCCGGGTGTTCTGGATGCTTCCGGTGAAAATAGGAACCCGGGTCTTGATTTCGTCCGATTCCGAGAATATTTTGTTACTAGGATTTCCGAAACCAAAAACAGCGAAAACAGGAACCGGCACTTCGGCATCTTGTTAATAGGTTAGTTCCGGAAAATGCACGAATATGACATAAAGTGTGCATAAAACATGTAGGTATCATCAATAATATGGCATGGAACATAAGAAATTATCGATACGTCGGAGACGTATCAAGCATCCCCAAGCTTAGTTTCGCTCGTCCCGAGCAGGTAAAACGATAACAAAGATAATTTCTGAAGTGACATGCCATCATAACCTTGATCATACTATTTGTAAACATATGTAGTGAATGCAGCGATCAAAACAATGGTAATGACATGAGTAAACAAGTGAATCATAAAGCAAAGACTTTTCATGAATAGTACTTCAAGACAAGTATTAATAAGTCTTGCATAAGAGTTAACTCATAAAGCAATAAATCAAAGTAAAGGCATTGAAGCAACACAAAGGAAGATTAAGTTTCAGCGGTTGCTTTCAACTTGTAACATGTATATCTCATGGATAATTGTCAACATAGAGTAATATAACAAGTACAATATGCAAGTATGTAGGAATCAATGCACAGTTCACACAAGTGTTTGCTTCTTGAGGTGGAGAGAGATAGGTGAACGGACTCAACATAAAAGTAAAAAGAATGGTCCTTCAAAGAGGAAAGCATCGATTGCTATATTTGTGCTAGAGCTTTTATTTTGAAAACATATACGAGAGCATAAAAGTAAAATTTTGAGAGGTGTTTGTTGTATGTCAACGAATGGCAGCCTGAGGCACTCTAACTACCTTATCACACCTAGTACTTTCAAGAGCTGGCTCCCATGAAGGACGTTGTCTCTACCAAGTGTCACAAGGTAGATCATCCCTCTTCTCTTTTGTTTACACATGTACTTTAGTTTAGTTTTTCTTTATTTATGGATGACACTCCTCCCAACCTTTTGCTTACACAAGCCATGGCTAACCGAATCCTCGGGTGCCTTCCAACAATCACATACCATGAAGGAGTGTCTATTTGCAAAATTAAGTTGCTTACGATGAATCGAGCAAAACATGTGAAGAGAATTATTAATGCAAGTTAATTAATCGGGCCAGTGAACCCCATTTGCCTGCTCTTTTTGCAAAATTATTGGATAAGCGGATGAGCCACTAGTCCATTGGTGAAAGTCACGTCCGAAGTAAATGACAAGATCGAAAGATAAACACCACATACTTCCTCATGAGCTATAAAACATTGACACAAATCAGGGGTGATAAATTTTGAATTATTTAAAGGTAGCACTCAAGCAATTTACTTTGGAATGGCGGAGAAATACCATGTAGTAGGTGGGTATGGTGGACACAAATGGCATAGTGGTTGGCTCAAGTATTTTGGATGCATGAGAAGTATTCCCTCTCGATACAAGGTTTAGGCTAGCAAGGTTATTTGAAACAAACACAAGGATGAACAGGTGCAGCAAAACTCACATAAAAGACATATTGTAAACATTATAAGACTCTACACCGTCTTCCTTGTTGTTCAAAACTCAATACTAGATATTATCTAGACCTCTAGAGAAACCAAATATGCAAACCAAATTTTAGCAAGCTCTATGTGTTTCTTCATTAATGGGTGCAAAGTATATGATGCAAGAGCTTAAAACATGAGCACAACAATTGCCAAGTATCAAATTATCCAAGACATTCTAGCAATTACTACATGTAGCATTTTCCAATTTCCAACCATATAACAATGTAACGAAGCAGTTTTAACCTTCGCCATGAACACTAAGAGATAAAGCCGAAGAACACATGTGTCCATATGCAACCAGCGGAGCGTGTCTCTCTCCCACAAAGTGAATGCTAAGATCCATTTTATTCAAACAAAAACAAAAACAAAAGCACACAGACGCTCCAAGTAAAGTACATAAGATGTGATTGAATAAAAATATAGTTTCAAGAGAAGGAACCTGATGATGTTGTCGATGAAGAAGGGGATGCCTTGGGCATCCCCAAGCTTAGACGCTTGAGTCTTCTTAAAATATGCAGGGGTGAACCACCGGGGCATCCCCAAGCTTAGAGCTTTCACTCCTCTTGATCATAGTATATCATACTCCTCTCTTGACCCTTGAAAACTTCCTCCACACCAAACTTCAAGCAAACTCATTAGAGGGTTAGTGCACAATTAATAATTCACACATTCGAGAGGTGACACAATCATTATTTTCACTTCCGGACATTTCATAATGCTACTTGGACATTAATGGATCAAAGAAATAAATCCAACATAGCAAAAGAGGCAATGCGAAATAAAAGGCAGAATCTGTCAAAAACGTGAACGGATCCAGTAAAGACGCAATTTAAAGGCGGCACCGAGACTTGGGGGTGTTTGGTGTGGCTTTTTTGGCTTTTGGCTTTGGCAAAAGCCATCAAAAGCACCTAAATAGGTGCTTTTTTTGGCTTTTGGATTTTGGAAGCCAAAAGAATAGGATCTTTGTTTTTGGCTTCCAAAATCCAAAAGCCAAAAAAGCACCTATTTAGGTGCTTTTGGTGGATTTTGCCAAAGCCAAAAGCCAAAAAAAGCCACACCAAACACCCCCTTGCTCAAATGGAAAAACTCAAAACTAATGAAAGTTGCGTACATATCTGAGGATCACGCTCGTAAATTGGCAGATTTTTTCGAATTTTCTACAGAGAACTGTGCCCAAATTCGTGACAGAACAGCAATGCTATTTACGCACAGCGATCCCAAATATAACATCAACTTTGACATAGAAACTTTACTTGGCACAAAAACATGATAAGGAGAGGTTGCTACAGTAGTAAACAACTTCCAAGACTCAACAAAACAAAAAATTGCTGTAGTAAAAACATGGGTTGTCTCCCATAAGCGCTTTTCTTTAACGCCTTTCAGCTAGGCGCAGAAAGTGCAAATCAAGTAACATCGAGAGTAGAAGCATCAACATTATTATTTTTCATGCAAACACAACTTGTTGCGAGAGGTGCTTTAGGTGCTCCATTATCTAAATTCTCTACGGTGGTGCTAGGGGTTTTAGAAATTTTAGGCCTATAATAATTCTTTTGTTTAGGCACTTTAGAGGCGTACATGAATTTTTGCTCTTTACCCACATAAGCTTTCTCATTATACTTGAGAGAAGAAAAGGTTGAACCCAAGGTTCCCATAGCTTTTTCAAGTTCATCAATCCTATTGATTTGATTATCATGGACTACACAAGTTCCTAGGACACTAATTCTTTCATCAATTCCTCCTAGGGATTTATCAAGTTCATCGAGTTTTATCCAATAACATTTCCAATTTAGTTTCAATACTTGGAAAATTTTTCTCTATGGTTTCCAATTTTTTCATAACATCCTCAAGAGAGATTTCAATTTTAACTTCATTAACAGGTGGTATTCCAACTAGACTCTCAATGATGCAACTAGCTTCTAAAGCGGGAGTACCTAGGAAATTACCTCCCGAAAGAGTATCAAGAACATATCTATTCCAACTAGATAAACCAACATAAAAGTTCCTAAGAAGGATAGTGGTGGAGTGTTTCTTAATGCACCTATGATGAGCATTACTAATTCTATACCAAGCATCTTTAAAACTTTCTCCACCTTGTTGCTTAAAAGAACGAACTTCAACTTCAGGATTACTCATGATAACAGTGATAAAGTAAACTAGGCAAATAAAGTAAATGCAAGTAACTAATTTTTTTGTGTTTTCGATATAGAGAGCAAGACAGTAAATAAAGTAAGACTAGCAACTAATTTTTTTTTTGTGTTTTGTTTTAGTGCAGCAAACAAAGTAGTAAATAAAATAAAGCAAGACAAAAACAAAGTAAAGAGATTGAGAAGTGAAGACTCCCCTTGCAGCGTGTCTTGATCTCCCCGGCAACGGCGCCAGAAATTTGATTGATGCGCGTAGATGTACACGTCCGTTGGGAACCCCAAGAGGAAGGTATGATGCGCACAGTGGCAAGTTTCCCTCAGTAAGAAACCAAGATTTAATCGGACCAGTAGGAGTCAAGAAGCACGTTGAAGGTTGATGGTGGCGAAATGTGATGCGGCGCAACAACAGAGGATTCCGGCGCCAACGTGGAATCTGCACAACAAAACCAAAGTACTTTGCCCCAACGAAACAGTGAGGTTGTCAATCTCACCGGCTTGCTGTAACAAAGGATTAAACGTATCGAGTGGAAGATGTTTGCAAAGAAAATAATAAAACACAATTGCGATAGAATTTATGCTATGTAAAGAATAGGACCGGGGTCCACGAGTTCACTAGAGGTGTCTCTCCCATAAGATAAAAGCATGTTGGGTGAACAAATTACGATCGGGCAATTGACAAATAGAGAAAGGCATAACAATGCATATACATGATATGATAAATATATTGAGATTTAATTGGGCATTACGACAAAGTACATAGACCGCCATCCAACCGCATCTATGCCTAAAAAGTCCACCTTCGGGTTATCGTCCGAACCCCATTCGGTATTAAGTTGCTAAGCAACGGACAATTGCATTAAGTATGGTGCGTAATGTAATCGACAACTACATCCTTAGACATAGAATCAATGTTTTATCCCTAGTGGCAACAGACACATCCACAACCTTAGAACTTTCGTCACCTGTCCCGCGATTCAATGGAGGCATGAACCCACTATCGAGCATAAATACTCCCTCTTGGAGTTAAGAGTACAAACTTGGCCAGAGCCTCTACTAATAACGGAGAGCATGCAAGATCATAAACAACACATAAACAATAGATTGATAATCACCATAACATAGTATTCTCTATCCATCGGATCCCGACAAACACAACATATAGAATTACGGATAGATGATCTTGATCATGTTAGGCAGCTCACAAGATCCAACAATGAAGCACAACAAGGAGAAGACGACCATCTAGCTACTGCTATGGACCCATAGTCCAGGGGGAACTACTCACTCATCACTCCGGAGGCGATCATGGCGATGAAGAGTCCTCCGGGAGATGAATCCCCTCTCCGGCGAGGTGCCGGAGGCGATCTCCGAATCCCCGAGATGGGATTCGCGGCGCGGCGTCTGCGGAAGGTTTTCCGTATCGTGGCTCTCGGTACAGGGGGTTTCGCGACGGAGGCTTTAAGTAGGCGGAAGGGTAGGTCAGGGGGCCACACGAGGTGCCCAGGTGACAGGGCCGCGCGGCCAGGGCCTGGGCCGCGCCGCCCTGTCCCCTGGCTGCCTCGTGGCCCCACTTCGTTATCTCTTCGGTCTTCTGGAAGCTTCGTGCAAAAATAGGACCCTGGGCGAAAGTTTCGTCCAATTCCGAGAATATTTCCTTACTAGGATTTACGAAACCAAAAACAGCAGAAAACGACAACTAGCTCTTCGGCATCTTGTTAATAGGTTAGTTCCAGAAAATGCATAAATATGACATATAATGTGCATAAAACATGTAGGTATCATAAATAAAGTAGCATGGAACATAAGAAATTATCGATACGTTGGAGACGTATCATGGACCCCACACACCAAATGGGCCGGCCCTTTAATAGGAAGGTGGGACCCACCTGTGTTTTTGGCCCGGCCCACTATCTTGTTGGGCCGGCCCACTTTCTATATGGTGGACCCCACATACCAAATGGGCCGGCCCATTAACAGGAATGTGGGACCCACCTGTGTTTTTGGCCCGGCCCACTATCTTGGTGGGCCGGCCCACTGCTATATGGTGGGCCCCACATACTAAATGGGCCGGCCCTTTAACGAGAAAGTGGGGCCCACCTGTGTTTTTGGCCCGGCCCACTATTTTGTTGGGCCGGCCCACTTGCTATATGGTGGACCCCACAAACTAAATGGGCCGACCCTTTAGCTGGAAAGTGGGACCCACCTGTGTTTTTGGCCCGGCCCACTAGCTTGTTGGGCCGGCCCACTTGCTATACGGTGGACCCCACACACTAAATGGGCCGGCCTTTTAACAGGAAAGTGGGACCCACCGTGTTTTTGGCCCGCCCACTTGCTTCTTGGGCCGGCCCGATTCTGTCGTAAGGTGGACCCCACATGTTAAATGGGCCGGCCCATTTAAGTTTTGACCAGATCAACCTTAGAGGTTAGGCCCGGCCCACGTAACTAATGGACCAGCCCGAGCTATATAGTTGACCGGTCAAACTATGTCATCCGGCCCGGCCCGCTTAAGACGTGGCGAGGCCTCGTGTGGGCCTACCATCTACCACGGGGTTTCGGCCGGTTAACGCCGTTAGCGGCAGTTAACGGCGTCTGCCACGTGTCAGTTTGCATGACGTCAGCAGTCAACGGGCTCCCGAAAACACTTCCGCAACGGTCCGATTTTCCATGGCGGAAGGGCGCCCAAGCGCGACGGACCGAAAAAATCGTCGTTGGACTTTGCCTGACGCAGTTTCGACAACAGAACCCATATCGTCGGGTTAGGCCCATAGGCGACGAAAAATGCCCCTTAGTTGACGATTTTGGGACGTTGTCTATCAGAACTTTTCTTGTAGTGAGTGACAGCAACTGGGATAACTGGAGGGGAAGGCTTAGGTATGAGGATCACATGTTTTCACGGAGTGTTAATGCTTTGCTCCGGTGCTCTATTAAAAGAAGTACCTTAATTTCCAGTAGATTCCCTAGAGGCCCGGCTGCCACCGGCTGGTAGGACAAAAGATGTTATACAAGTTTCTCATTGCGAGCACGTATGACTATATATGGAAAACATGCCTACATGATTAATAATCTTGATGTTCTGTCTTAATTCTATTTCAATCCTATCAATTGCCCAACTGTAATTTGTTCACCCAACACTTGTTATTGGAGAGTTACCACTAGTGTAGATAGCTGAGAACCCCGGTCCATCTCTCATCATCATATACTCGTCCTATATGTCATTGGAAGTAGTATCAACTATTTTACGGTGTCATTGCTCTCATATTACGCTACTCGCTCGCTGTGTTACTTGTTACTACTCGCTCTCATATTACTGCTTGCTTTCACATCACCCCTGTTACTAGTGCTTTTCTAGGTGCAGCTGAATTGACAACTCAGTTGTTAAGACTTATAAGTATTCTTTACCTCCCCTTGTGTCGAATCAATAAATTTGGGTTTTACTTCCCTCGAAGACCATTGCGATCCCCTATACTTGTGGGTTATCAAGACTATTTTCTCGGCGCCGTTGTCGGGGAGGCATAGCTCTACTCATAAGTTCACCTGGGGAGTACACTCTACCTCTCTCTCTGTTTTTGTTTTATTTTATTTTGTTTTGCTTAGTTTACTTTTGTCTAGTTTATTTGTGCTTAGTTTATTTCTTTCTAGTTTTATTTTGCTTAGTTTACTTTTGTCTAGTTTATTTTCGTCTAGTTTTATTTTCCTCATATACCCGAAAATCCATAAAAATTTGAAAGACCTAAAAATTAAAAACTGTTATTATGGGAGAACCTACAAACTATTTGGAGCTTATAGCATTATATAATAATTATAGAGAATCAAGAACGGGAAAAGTTATGAGTGTTGTGATAGAAAAATTTAATACAATTGCTAAAATCTTGCTTAAACGCCATGATATAAACTGTTGCTCTAAGCAGGATACTAAACATCTTAAATTTCAATGTGGCTTTAGTGAGGAAGTTTTAATTAAGAACTATAATTGGAATAGCTATATTCATTTTGGGTTCAAAGAGGTAGAACAATTTGTCTTATTTATGGGAGCCTCTGAGATAGAATCATTCATGTCTAAAAATTATGAAACTTGTGCTTGTTTGTAAGGACCTTAAAGATTATGTCTCTTCTATCCTTAATTTTTGCATAGAAAGTTACAGCGATAATCCTTATATCATTGATTATAAAGAGAGACTCATTAATGCACAAGAATGCACTCACAATTTGCAGGAACCGAGTGGAAGAAGAAATTGATGAACCCGAAAGCTCATTGGATGAAAAAGAGGAGGAAATTGATGAACTCGAAAGCTCATTGGATGAAAAAGAAGAGGAGAGTGATGAACAAAAGGAGGAAGAATGGATTAGCTACCCATGCCAACCTTCTAATGAGAGTAACTCTTTATCTCTTACACTATTTGATTGTCCTCCATGCTTACCGAAAGAGGATGAATGTTATGTTCATGTGGATTCTCTTGAAATATTCCCTATGAGTAAAACTTGTGAGAATAATTATGCTACTGTCATTTATGATAATCCATGCTACTTTGATAAATCTTATGAGAATGCTTTGTTTGTGCCTGATGTTGAAATGCATGGTACTAACGAGTTTTGCTTGGCAAATGTTTATGATAAATCTCTAGATGATGGTCCTATGTTACTTGATAATATTAATTGTACTACTAATGAAAATGGGATTGGAAAGTTCTTGACTTTATCTATGAGTCCCATATATTTTGAGATTGATCAATCATCTTGTTATATTATTGATAAAAGTGGGTTTGAAAGTTTTAATCCTATTATTTCCGAGCTTGATAAAAATTATGTGTGTGTGAATCATGAAAAGCATGCTTTATGTGATAGTTATATTGTTGAGTTTATCCATGAAGCTACTGAAAATTATTATGAGAGAGGAAAATATGGTTGTAGAAATTTGCATGGTACTAAAACACCTCTCTATATGCTGAAAATTTTGAAGTTACTCTTTTTTTATCTTCTTATGCTTGTCACTTTGTTCTTCATGAATTTATTTGTGTACAAGATTCCTTTTCATAGGAAGTGGGTTAGGCTTAAATGTGTTTTGAATTTGCTTCTTGATGCTCCTTTTGCTTCATTTTCTATTTTCATGAGAGCATCATTAAAATGGCTGAGCCCATCTTAATGGCTATAAAGAAAGCACTTTTTGGGAGATAACCCATGTTTTTATTTTGCTACTGTTTTGTTGTGTCTTGGAAGTTGTTACTACTGTACAACCTCTCCTTATCTTTATTTTATTGCATTGTTGTGCCAAGTAAAGTCTCTAACAGAAGGTTGATGCTAGATTTGGATTTCTGCGCAGAAACAGATTTGTATCTGTCACGAATTTGAGTAGGTCTCTCAGTAGGAAACTCAGAAAAATCTGCCAATTTACGTGTGTGATCCTCAGATTTGTACGCAACTTTCATTAGTTTTAAGTTTTCTGATTTGAGCAACGGAAGTACCTCTTAAAAATCCGTGTTTACTAGCTGTTCTGTTTTGGCAGATTCTGTCTCTATTTTTTGCATTGTCTCTTGTGGACTTTAAGTGAGGCTTTCTAGACGTGGAGAGCTGTAGCTAATGTTTTTGAGTTCTTGCAATGTGTCACTACAGGACTAAAGTGGATTAAAGTTTTTTGAGTACTAACCTCTCTAATGAAGTTTATGAGAAGTTTGGTGTGAAGGAAGTTTTCAAGGGTCAAGAGAGGAGGATGATATATGATCAAGAAGAGTGAAAAGTCTAAGCTTGGGGATGCCCCCGTGGTTCATCCCTGCATATTTCAAGAAAGACTCAAGCGTTTAAGCTTGGGGATGCCCAAGGCATCCCCTTCTTCATCAACAACTTATCAGGTTTCTTCTATTGAAACTATATTTTTATTCGGTCACATCTTATGTGCTTTACTTGGAGCGTCTGTGTGTTTTTATTTTTGTTTGTGTTTGAATAAGATCGGATCCTATCAATCCTTGTGTGGGAGAGAGACACACTCCGCTTTTTCATATGAACACTTGTGTTCTTCGCTCTTACTTTTAATGTTCAATGGTAAAAGTTGGAAGCTGTTGCATTTATTGCTATTTGGATGGAAACAGAAAATGTTTCATATTGTCTTGGATAATTTGATACTTGGCAATTGTTTTGATCTCTCAAGTAGATCATGTTTCTCTTGCATCATGTAGTTTAAACCTATTAGTGGAGAACTACCGTAGAACTTGTTGAAATTGGTTTGCATGATTGGTCTCTGTAAGGTCTAGATATTTTCTGGTAAAAGTGTTTGAGCAACAAGGAAGACAATGTAGAGTTTTATAATGCTTGCAATTTGTTCTTATGTAAGTTTTGCTGTACCGGTTTATGCTTGTGTTTGCTTCAAACAACCTTGCTATCCCAAAGCCTTGTACTGAGAGGGAATGCTTCTCGTGCATCCAAAACCTTGAGCCAAAAACCTATGCCATTTGTGTCCACCATAACTACCTACTATGTGGTATTTCCTGCCATTCCAAGTAAATACTTCATGTGCTACCTTTAAACAATTCAAAAGCTATTATCTCTTATTTGTGTTAATGTTTTATAGCTCATGAGGAAGTATGTGGTGTTTATCTTTCGATCTTGTCATTTACTTCTGACAGACTTTCACCAATGGACTAGTGGCACATCCGCTTATCCAATAATTTTGCAAAAAGAGCTGGCAATGGGGTTCCCAGCCCTAATTAATTAACTTTCATTAATAATTCTCTTCACGTGTTTTGCCCTGATCTATCAGTAAGCAACTTAATTTTGCAAATAGACACTCCTCCATGGTATGTGAAATGTTGGAAGGCACCCGAGGATTCGGTTAGCCATGGATTGTGTAAGCAAAAGGTTGGGGGAGTGTCATCAATAATGAAACTAAAATACATGTGTAAACAAAAGAGAAGAGGGATGATCTACCTTGCTGGTAGAGATAACGTCCTTCATGGGAGCCGCTCTTGAAAGTCTGGTTGATGAGGTAGTTAGAGTGCCCACTACCATTCGTTGACAACAACAAACACCTCTCAAAACTTTATGTTTATGCTCTCTATATGATTTCAAAAACTTGAAAAGCTCTAGCACATGATTTTATCCCTGCTTCCCTCTGCGAAGGGCCTTTCTTTTACTTTATGTTGAGTCAGTTTACCTACTTCCTTCCATCTTAGAAGCAAACACTTGTGTCAACTGTGCATTGATTCTTACATACTTGCTTATTTGCATTCATCATATTACTATGTGTTGACAATTATCCATGAGATATGCATGTTGAAAGTTGAAAGCAATTGCTGAAACTTATATCTTCCTTTGTGTTGCTTCGATGCCTAAGGATGGAAATTTTACCCACGGGTACTGGTACCCGCGGATACCGTACCCGCATGGGAAGGGTATGGGTAGACTTTTATGCCCATGGGTAGTACCCATACCCTGCCCGTTAAGTCATGTGCAAGGCATGGGTATAGCCTCGTACCCACGGGTATACCCATACCCTGCCCGTTTATTGTTAAATTCTTACGTGACACGTCTACTTCTGTTGACTTATGAGTTAGAATATGAGAATGTGACTTTTATATTATGTTAATTGTTATGTACTCAACTACTTGTTTTTGAGTTGAGATAATTAATTTTTAATCAAAATTGTTATTGATAAATATAAAATTGTGATTGACTTGTGTACAATTTAAACTACCCATCGGGTACCCAATGGGTATGCGTACTGTCAACACCCGGATTTTTAAGTCCAGATGCCTATTATGCCATTCATCGCAATCCCAGGAATATTGTTTTTGCGAGACATAATAGATTGATATCACAACACATCATTCATTACAACACATAATCGTCTTACAACAGAGGATCACCTGATCCAGTCTTAATACATCATAGTGGATCTAGAGATCCTATTACAAAACACATAGCGGAAGCGAAGTAGTAGCGGTCGTGGTCCATTTGTTCCACAGGCAACGGTTGACGTCAGGAGCGATCCTAGTTGTCGTAGACGTCCTGCTGTCCATCTTCCTCGTACTGCTGTTCTCCTTCATAGCCTGGCCATTTGAATAGCCAGGGACAAAGCCATGAGTACTTTAAAGTACTCGCAAACTAATACTAATGTAAGCAATATCAACTATAGTAAGGGGGTGCTAAGCTCTAAGTTTATTTGCATAAAGCCAATTTTATTTCATAAGCATTTAGTAAAAAGCCTCTTCATTTGCTAACTAACTCAAGTGGGAACATTAGTGTCATTCCCACAACTCTGTTGTAATTCAAGTCAAAGTCACCATTTCAAGTTCAAATCACAAGTCACCCTTCACCTGTCACCTTTTTAAAAATGGTCTGATGACGGAACAGTATGGCCTTTCCAATCGTCCGTAACCGTGGACGCGGCTATTCGAATAGTTCTACACTCTGCAGAGGTCGTACACTTGTGCCACAACATTTGCAATAATCCGTCGAGGTTAAGCGGCCCTGATTTATCACACTCCTTGTGCGGACTACCAACCATAACCTTTCACTTACATACCCTAGTATAGGCACCTCTCCCCATGAGCTTGGCCTCCCAGTGAAGACAGACAGTCAACCTGGGAACTGCATAGGGCTTGGGCCGGACATTCACCTCATATTCACGTCATATCACATCATTTCATATTTGGTTGGAGGCAGCCCTTGGCATAACCCCGATGACGCTTGTTTAGAGGGAACCCATACTAAGATACATAAACTTCTGGTTAAGCCCTACCCATATCAGGTATTGTGGGGGTACTTGCAAAATTGGAATGGTATCGCATCCGAACCCAACCATCAGTTTTTGTAAAGTTCACCAAGTCATTCACCAGTCATATTCACCTTCAGAATCTTTCAATAGAATGACTCATCATTCCAAGGTTTTCAAAGTCATTTCATTTCACAAGTTCCCATCTAGAGTAGTCAATTTTATTTGTTAGCACTAGCAACTAGTCATGAGGGGTGCTAACTTAGCTTATAGCTTTCTAGGCTAAGTTTGATACTCTTGTAGTATTCTAATCTCTAGACCAAAGTTAACTATAAAAGCAAGTTATAAATAATCAAAAACAAAAGCTTGTAGGAGTAAAACTGGGAAATAGGATCATAAGCATAAAGTAAAAAGTAATGGTGCCTTGCTCTGGTGGAGCTTTGCACTTGGGTAGTCTTGCAAGAATATTTTCTTGCAATAATATGGTTTGCAAGGATGTTAGCTTGCAAAGGTGTTAGCTTGCCTTGGTTGGCGTATTGATCCAAGTGGTCTTCTTCTCCTTCTTCTTGGTAGAATACCTCCTCCTCTTGATAGTCTCCGGTACTAGCGTCTATAAACGAATACGAGGATACAATCACCAAACAATTCATTGGCTATTCCAAACATCACATATATTCACACAAACTATTCTATTCACACAATTAATACAATTTGGTGCGTTGGTGGTATTGCCTTGAGGAAGAATAATTTCCTCTCATTTTATATGTAAATGATAGTTTCCATATAGTTCCGGAGGAATAATTTCCTCTCATTGAATCTTCTTTAAGATTTAATTCCTCAAACCATCACCATGAATTTATGTTGACCTAGGTCAACCATTCATCATCATCACTTGAGAAAATGATTTAAATGAGGTAGGGATACCTCATACCATTTAATAATGCCTATTATGGTTTAATATCTCCAAGTATTTCATGTGAGAGTATTGGACCAGGGGTTCAAACTTCATATGAAAGTACTTGGGACAAGATTTAAATGAAGTGAAACACCTCATATAATTTACACAAGTAAACTAGCACCACTCATAACTATTAAGTGGGTAAAGGTGTTGTTTTCTTATTTAGGAAAACAATTTCCTCACATACTAAATAAGGTGTTACTTTTGATTACTTAGAGAAATAATTTCCTCTTATTATCTTATTAAGATTTAATTTCTCTTATGAATAATATATGACCTAGGTTGACCAAAGTCAACCTCTTCATACTTATCATTTGAGAAAATGATTTAAATGAGGTGAACACCTCATACAATTTAATACCAACATAGTAATGATTTAATATCATCAAATAATTCACTATGAGAGTTAATAGACCATGGTCTCTACCTCATGTAGAATTACTTGAGACAAAGATTTAAATGAGACCAAAGCATCTCATATGATTTAATAAGTAGTTTTGAACAATTTAAATACTACTATGAAAGATTTAATATTTTCAAATAAGAACATATGGGTCATTAATACATGTGTCATCAACTCTCATTGAATCACTTGGATTAATGATTTAAATGAGATGCTACACCTCATATAATTTAAATACTATTTTTGAAATAGTTTAAATGAGCTAGAAATGGCCGGATAGCCATTTTTTGAGTTTAGCCCATGATCATATGAAACAACTATAGTATTTTATTGCATAATAAATTAGACAACATCAATTGTGATTTTTGAGAGGTGGAACCACCTCAAAATAGTGTATGGTTGATTTTTAAGAATTGTTTGAAGTTTGAAAAGTTACTGCTTTGTTAATTTTACTATTCAAATTCTACAACATATTTTGATTTGAATCCAGTGTGGTTGACTGGGACCTTTCATGAGCTTTCTAAATATATAAAATTTATCAAAAATGACCGAGCAGATTTGAAATGATTAAAGATTTGGCAAAGCATGTGGGAGCAAAAACACAAAAAATCAATAAAACGAAGTTTGAATTTCAAACGCGGGCGGGAAGGAAGTGGGCCGGCCCAGTTGCTGCCCGGGCCGTGCGTGCATGGCGCATGCACGTAGCCGGCGCGCGGGAAGCACAGGGCGTCAGATCAAGATCCGACGGCCCTGGTTCGTCGCCTACCTCGCGGTCGTGCCGCGGCTTGCGACGGCGAGATCTCCCGGCCTCCGGCCACGGGCGACGGCGAGCTTGGGCTTGATCTACGGGGTTTTCCAAGGGCTACAAGAGGGTGTCGGTGTTGGAGGCTGAGGTGGCGAGAAATGGGGCGGCGTTGAGGGATGCCGCCGGTGACCGTGGCGGGTTCCTTGCTCCGGTGAGCGGCGAGGAGGGAGAGAGAGAGGTGCTAGGGGAGAGAGAGGTGAGCTGCTGGGTGGTGTGGTGAAGTCCAGAGGCGCCGGGGGGGTTTATATAGCGGCTGGAGGAGTGGGGCGCGACGGGACCGGCATGGTGGCGACGTCACGGTGCACGGCGGGCATGGGCTTCTCCGACACTGCTGCTGCGTCAGGCGGTGAGCTCAGGGGTAGGGGATGACGCGTGAGTAGTGGCGCGGTTGATGGCGTAGTGTGCGGGGCGTACCGGGTCAATGCCGAGCGTCGGCGTCCTCTCGGGCGTCGCGTCATGGCGTCGTCCGAGGGCGCGCAAGGGCCAACGGTCGTGTCCGGCGGTGGTGCAGGACCAAGAGGAAGCTGGTGGCGCAGGGTGACGTGGTGGAACGCAGTGTGCACGCGGGAACGGGGTCGTGTCCACGGGTGGTGATCAGGGGACGTGACACGGGTAGTGGTGGTCGACCCCGTGCTCTCCCCGTCCAATGTTGATGTCTGGTAGGTGTAGGAGGTCTATGTCAAGCGTAGTGACATGGTGAGAGAGAGAGAGAAAGAGAGGGAGCAAGTGGTGGCATGGTGGACTAGGGTGGCCGGCATGAGGTGTCATTGGGTGTGTGTGATGTATCCAGTCGTCGAGCATCATGTCTGGCACGTTCAGAGGGGTGAGTGGAAGGGCCAGGACATGGTCTTGCATGCTGAAATAGACTAGAGAGGGAGGTGACATGGGTGTGTGTCATGAGGGCCGGCATGGTGGCGCTCTGGGCAAAACTGGTCCAAGGCAAGTGGTGGCAAGGCTTGGCAGGGATGCAGAGGGGTACAGGGATGCAGAGGAAGTGCAGGGTTGGACTTGGTCCAAGCCAAAAATTCAGTATGGGCTCAATTCTATGTGTTGCCCACAAGGTGTTTGTTGATATGGCCGAAAGAGAAAAAGTTTCAAATTTTGGAAATTCCCTTGGTGGATCTTATTCATATATTATTTGAAGTAGATTGGTGGTGGTGGTGGTCATTTTGGTGAAGGTTTGCAAGAATACAAAAAGTGGCTCATCTTCTCTTTAATTCAAAGTCTCCACTTGGCAACACTATACTGGTCAACCTGGTCAACATGAGGTGTGGTGGTCAACATGAAAGCTGTTGACCTTGACATGGTCTTGGATGACATGGTCAGAGTTGACCAAGTTTGGTTGAAGAAAAGTCAAATGCGGGGGTGTAAAGTAGGGAAGATGTTATAAATGGGTGATATGACCATTATCACATGCATGTGAGTTTTGAATTTTCCTTTGATTTGATTCTGGTTTCTTTGATGCAAATGTGTTTGTTTATCATATATAAGTATTCTACAAGCAAGAGATCAAGCCATGGTGGCCTTGGTTGAAGATTTGCAAATTGGGCTAAGTGTATGTGAGTGAATTTTGGGGATTTTCTCACTATGTGATTTCTCTTCAATTGAATTGACTTTGGTTGACTCTAATGTGATTCTTATTGGTTTAGAAACATTTTCAAACCATTGAATCCATTTCAAAAGGTCTTGGTCAAAGATTTGCAAAATGGCCATAACACATAAGAGTTGATGTGTCACTTTTTATTATTTTTGTAAAGTGTTGATCTTGCTTCACTTGGACATGGGTTAGGGTCAATTTAGGGTTATATGAAGTTTAGAAATGGTTGCACACCATTTGGTCAAGGTTTAATGTCATAGGGCAAAAATTGGTGAAATGGCTATGTGTCTCATATGCCTCTATGCATATGTTGCATTTGATTTTTGATTTGAGTGTTCTTGGCCCATTTGAGGTTGTTGAGTATTGAAAGGGTATATGGAAGTGATCCAACTATTCACCACAAGGCCTAGGGTCAAGATTCTTAAATTCACCAATTTGTATTTTACTCTCATTTGCCTCTATGGCATTTTTAGTTTCTTTTTAATTCTTTTGGAAATCACTTGGATGTGGTTTGATAGGTACTAGGTAAGATGTATGAAGATTTTCCAAACCTCTAAGCAAAGTAGAAAAGCTTAGGGTAAAGTTTTGTAAAAATAGCCATAGGCACATATGCCTCTTTCTTATTTAATTTCCTTTTATTTTAATTTCACTAGGGTGGTGAAAAGAGAGGTGAAGTTTAGGGTTTAGTGGGGTTCACAATGGTTTACCACTGTTTAGCATAAATAATAAGGGTAGGGTTCAAGATTTACCTAGTAGGACTATATGCCCACATATGTCTTTTATTTTATTTTGTGTTTCTCAAAATAAATCTAAAATAATTTCTGGAGAAGATTAGGGTTTAAGGTTTTTCTTATTTGATTTCTTTCCTCTTTATTTTATTTGGTTGGTGACCTTCCTTGATCACTTTAGGGTTTTAGGGTTTAGCACATAAGCATAATAACACTCATCATGGCAAAACACACGATTTAAAACAAGGTCTATATGTATCAATCTTATTTTAATAAAAGTTTTTGTTGGTTCCAAAATTTGGAACTAGGGAAAAATCATTTTGTTTGTTTTGAAATTTTTGGGTTGTTACAAACCCTTCCCCCTTAAACAAATCTCGTCCCGAGATTATAAGAAAAGTTAGGTTCCTAAGAGAGGTTGAGCATTTTATTAACAGGAGGACATACTTGGCATGATCTGGGGTGCTTCCTGAGCTTCAGTGGCAGTCATGTGGTAGAGACGGCCGTTGTTGTTGTTCTGATTCCTTCTTCCGGCAAAGCGGCGCTGTTGCTGAGCGGTGTGCTGCGGTATTGGCGGCAATCCCGGCCAGCTTCTTGGGGCACTCATTGGAGAAGTGACCCACAACTCCACATTCGTAGCGGTTGATCGTGGACTTGTCTTTGGGGTTGACGGGGACAGCGTTACTTCCGATCCTTGGGGCAGTATTGGTGTTGTTGTTGTTTCCTTTGTTGTTACCGTTGTTGTTGTGGTGGTTGTTGTTGTTGTTGTTGTTGTTGCCTCCGGGCTTCGGGGGTCCTCCGTTGTTGTTGGTGTAGTTGGGGCGATAATTCTGAGCAGGGGGTTTATTGTATCTTGGGGTGAATCCTCCAGTTGAGTTGTTGCGGTGCTTCGGGTATGGTGGGGTCCACTCTGGTTCATCATTCTTCTCTTGCGGTTCTCGTTGGCTTGATGCAGCTTTCCTTCCATCCGTATGGCTGAGTCCACAAGGGCTTCTAAGTCGGCGAACGGAATGTTCACTAACACGGTTTGCATCTCGTCATGCGGTCCGGTCAGAAATCTCTCCTTCCTCTTCTCGTTGGTGTCTGTCTCATCCGGGGCGTACCTTGACAGTGTAAGAAACCTGTCGCGGTATTCCACCACGGACATTCTTCCTTGCTTCAGTTCCCGGAACTCATCTCTCATTTTCTTGATCAGTCCTTGGGGCACATGGTATTTGCTAAACTTCAGTTTGAAGTCTTCCCAAGTCATCATATGTCCAGCATTCATTGCACGGGCACTTGTCCACCAGGCTCTTGCAGGTCCTGACAGATAGTGGGTGGCAAACAGTACTTTCTCTGCGGCTTCTACTCCCGCAACTTCTAGGTTGTTCTCCATTGTCTGGAGCCAGTCATCGCGTCAAGTGGCTCTTCGGTCTTGCTAAACATCGGAGGGTTGGTGTTCCGAAAGTTCTTGAGCTTTGATCCTGGGTGATCATGGTTTCCATGGCCTTGATTGTTCTGAGCTATCTGTTGCAGTGCAGCTAAGTTGGCTTGTCGTTCAGCTCTCGTGGCTTCGCGATCTTCCATCATCATCTGGAGCATCTGCAACATTGCGTCTTGGTTGCGGTTTGGTGGGGCCATCTGATCATCGGAGTAGATGATAAGATAAGAGGGAAATTTCTATGGTTTGTTTGAGTTAAATTCAAAAAGTTCAAAACTTGAGTAGTGTTGAGGGGGTAGAAACCAACAACACTTTTTCATTCATACCAAGCATCACACATTACAAAGCTAACACACCGTTGGTTTTAAGAACCATTCATTCGCTCTACGATACAAGGGATCCTGATACAACTCACACCTACTTAAGTGCTGGGGTGATACTACTCTTCAGGGTGGATTCTTCTTCTTCACGGGTGAGGTGCTTGGCGAGAGGCGAGGGCGTTATCCAAATCCCTGCGGGTTTTGTACTGCCTGAAATCCTGAGGTGCTTCATAGGGGTTCATCTCTGGTGGTGGTGGGGGCATGGTCATCGGTCTTCCCATGGAGTCATGTCTTGGGTAGTAGAGGAAACGAGTGTTCTTGATCTTGTCCTCATTTTGTCCACACAGACGGGAAATTGCTTCTTGCATAGCTTTGTCTAGTCCTTCCTTCCAGGTGTTTCCCGTTACAGAAAACCATATGGTTTCCCATACCGGGGCTTCAAGCTTTCTTCCTAGATCAGCGGAAACTTCCCACCGGGGTGATCCTCCCAACTGATTATTGAAGGATGTTCCGAAGAATTCGGGGTACGGGTGTCCTAGATATTCCACTAGTTGCTTCAATTCCTTTTCGAACCTCAGTTCTCCTCCGTGACCAAGCTGATAGCATTCCCATTGGTATTCCATCTGTGAGCAATTTAGGATAAGTAAGTTAGAGAAGTGATCAAGTGTGCAAATTTTTATGTAGTATTATAAAAGAAATAGGGCATAACTTTCTCTTTTTGAAAAAGATATCAAGGATAAGAGTGAGAATAATTTTTCATAAATATTCATTTCATTTGTTATTGAAACTAAATTTTTCAGGACGTCCATTCTAACTAGGGTCTCCTAAGGTCAACGATGGCTCTGATACCAACTTGTCAACACCCGGATTTTTAAGTCCAGATGCCTATTATGCCATTCATCGCAATCCCAGGAATATTGTTTTTGCGAGACATAATAGATTGATATCACAACACATCATTCATTACAACACATAATCGTCTTACAACAGAGGATCACATGATCCGAGTCTTAATACATCATAGTGGATCTAGAGATCCTATTACAAAACACATAGCGGAAGCGAAGTAGTAGCGGTCGTGGTCCATTTGTTCCACGAGCAACGGTTGACGTCAGGAGCGATCCTAGTTGTCGTAGACGTCCTGCTGTCCATCTTCCTCGTACTGCTGTTCTCCTTCATAGCCTGGCCATTTGAATAGCCAGGGACAAAGCCATGAGTACTTTAAAGTACTCGCAAACTAATACTAATGTAAGCAATATCAACTATAGTAAGGGGGTGCTAAGCTCTAAGTTTATTTGCATAAAGCCAATTTTATTTCATAAGCATTTAGTAAAAAGCCTCTTCATTTGCTAACTAACTCAAGTGGGAACATTAGTGTCATTCCCACAACTCTGTTGTAATTCAAGTCAAAGTCACCATTTCAAGTTCAAATCACAAGTCACCCTTCACCTGTCACCTTTTTAAAAATGGTCTGATGACGGAACAGTATGGCCTTTCCAATCGTCCGTAACCGTGGACGCGGCTATTCGAATAGTTCTACACTCTGCAGAGGTCGTACACTTGTGCCACAACATTTGCAATAATCCGTCGAGGTTAAGCGGCCCCGATTTATCACACTCCTTGTGCGGACTACCAACCATAACCTTTCACTTACATACCCTAGTATAGGCACCTCTCCCCATGAGCTTGGCCTCCCAGTGAAGACAGACAGTCAACCTGGGAACTGCATAGGGCTTGGGCCGGACATTCACCTCATATTCACGTCATATCACATCATTTCATATTTGGTTGGAGGCAGCCCTTGGCATAACCCCGATGACGCTTGTTTAGAGGGAACCCATACTAAGATACATAAACTTACGGTTAAGCCCTACCCATATCAGGTATTGTGGGGGTACTTGCAAAATTGGAATGGTATCGCATCCGAACCCAACCATCGGTTTTTGTAAAGTTCACCAAGTCATTCACCGAGTCATATTCACCTTCAAAATCTTTCAATAGAATGACTCATCATTCCAAGGTTTTCAAAGTCATTTCATTTCACAAGTTCCCATCTAGAGTAGTCAATTTTATTTGTTAGCACTAGCAACTAGTCATGAGGGGTGCTAACTTAGCTTATAGCTTTCTAGGCTAAGTTTGATACTCTTGTAGTATTCTAATCTCTAGACCAAAGTTAACTATAAAAGCAAGTTATAAATAATCAAAAACAAAAGCTTGTAGGAGTAAAACTGGGAAATAGGATCATAAGCATAAAGTAAAAAGTAATGGTGCCTTGCTACGGTGGAGCTTTGCACTTGGGTAGTCTTGCAAGAATATTTTCTTGCAATAATATGGTTTGCAAGGATGTTAGCTTGCAAAGGTGTTAGCTTGCCTTGGTTGGCGTATTGATCCAAGTGGTCTTCTTCTCCTTCTTCTTGGTAGAATACCTCCTCCTCTTGATAGTCTCCGGTACTAGCGTCTATAAACGAATACGAGGATACAATCACCAAACAATTCATTGGCTATTCCAAACATCACATATATTCACACAAACTATTCTATTCACACAATTAATACAATTTGGTGCGTTGGTGGTATTGCCTTGAGGAAGAATAATTTCCTCTCATTTTATATGTAAATGATAGTTTCCATATAGTTCTGGAGGAATAATTTCCTCTCATTGAATCTTCTTTAAGATTTAATTCCTCAAACCATCACCATGAATTTATGTTGACCTAGGTCAACCATTCATCATCATCACTTGAGAAAATGATTTAAATGAGGTAGGGATACCTCATACCATTTAATAATGCCTATTATGGTTTAATATCTCCAAGTATTTCATGTGAGAGTATTGGACCAGGGGTTCAAACTTCATATGAAAGTACATGGGACAAGATTTAAATGAAGTGAAACACCTCATATAATTTACACAAGTAAACTAGCACCACTCATAACTATTAAGTGGGTAAAGGTGTTGTTTTCTTATTTAGGAAAACAATTTCCTCACATACTAAATAAGGTGTTACTTTTGATTACTTAGAGAAATAATTTCCTCTTATTATCTTATTAAGATTTAATTTCTCTTATGAATAATATATGACCTAGGTTGACCAAAGTCAACCTCTTCATACTTATCATTTGAGAAAATGATTTAAATGAGGTGAACACCTCATACAATTTAATACCAACATAGTAATGATTTAATATCATCAAATAATTCACTATGAGAGTTAATAGACCATGGTCTCTACCTCATGTAGAATTACTTGAGACAAAGATTTAAATGAGACCAAAGCATCTCATATGATTTAATAAGTAGTTTTGAACAATTTAAATACTACTATGAAAGATTTAATATTTTCAAATAAGAACATATGGGTCATTAATACATGTGTCATCAACTCTCATTGAATCACTTGGATTAATGATTTAAATGAGATGCTACACCTCATATAATTTAAATACTATTTTTGAAATAGTTTAAATGAGCTAGAAATGGCCAGATAGCCATTTTTTGAGTTTAGCCCATGATCATATGAAACAACTATAGTATTTTATTGCATAATAAATTAGACAACATCAATTGTGATTTTTGAGAGGTGGAACCACCTCAAAATAGTGTATGGTTGATTTTTAAGAATTGTTTGAAGTTTGAAAAGTTACTTGCTTTGTTAATTTTACTATTCAAATTCTACAACATATTTTGATTTGAATCCAGTGTGGTTGATCTGGGACCTTTCATGAGCTTTCTAAATATATAAAATTTATCAAAAATGACCAAGCAGATTTGAAATGATTAAAGATTTGGCAAAGCATGTGGGAGCAAAAACACAAAAAATCAATAAAACGAAGTTTGAATTTCAAACGCGGGCGGGAAGGAAGTGGGCCGGCCCAGTTGCTGCCCGGGCCGTGCGTGCATGGCGCATGCACGTAGCCGGCGCGCGGGAAGCACAGGGCGTCAGATCAAGATCCGACGGCCCTGGTTCGTCGCCTACCTCGCGGTGCTGCCGGCTTGCGACGGCGAGATCTCCCAGCTCCGGCCACGGCTGACGGCGAGCTTGGGCTTGATCGACGGGGTTTTCCAAGGGCTACAAGAGGGTGTCGGTGTTGGAGGCTGAGGTGGCGAGAAATGGGGCGGCGTTGAGGGATGCCGCCGGTGACCGTGGCGGGTTCCTTGCTCCGGTGAGCGGCGAGGAGGGAGAGAGAGAGGTGCTAGGGGAGAGAGAGGTGAGCTGCTGGGTGGTGTGGTGAAGTCCAGAGGCGCGGGGGGGTTTATATAGCGGCTGGAGGAGCGGGGCGCGACGGGACCGGCATGGTGGCGACGTCACGGTGCACGGCGGGCATGGGCTTCTCCGGCACTGCTGCTGCGTCAGGCGGTGAGCTCAGGGGTAGGGGATGACGCGTGAGTAGTGGCGCGGTTGATGGCGTAGTGTGCAGGGCGTACCGGGTCAATGCCGACGTCGGCGTCCTCTCGGGGCGTCGCGTCATGGCGTCGTCCAGGGGCGCGCAAGGGCCAACGGTCGTGTCGCGCGGTGGTGCGGGACCAAGAGGAAGCTGGTGGCGCGGGGTGACGTGGTGGAACGCGGTGTGCACGCGGGAACGGGGTCGTGTCCACGGGTGGTGATCGGGGACGTGACACGGGTAGTGGTGGTCGACCCCGTGCTCTCCCCGTCCAATGTTGATGTCCGGTAGGTGTGGGAGGTCTATGTCAAGCGTAGTGACATGGTGAGAGAGAGAGAGAAAGAGAGGGAGCAAGTGGTGGCATGGTGGACTAGGGTGGCCGGCATGAGGTGTCATTGGGTGTGTGTGATGTATCCGGTCGTCGAGCATCATGTACGGCACGTTCGAGAGGGGTGAGTGGAAGGGCCGGGACATGGTCTTGCATGCTTGAAATAGACTAGAGAGGGAGGTGACATGGGTGTGTGTCATGAGGGCCGGCATGGTGGCGCTGCAGGCAAAACTGGTCCAAGGCAAGTGGTGGCAAGGCTTGGCAGGGATGCAGAGGGGTACAGGGATGCAGAGGAAGTGCAGGGTTGGACTTGGTCCAAGCCAAAAATTCAGTATGGGCTCAATTCTATGTGCTGCCCACAAGGTGTTTGTTGATATGGCCGAAAGAGAAAAAGTTTCAAATTTTGGAAATTCCCTTGGTGGATCTTATTCATATATTATTTGAAGTAGATTGGTGGTGGTGGTGGTCATTTTGGTGAAGGTTTGCAAGAATACAAAAAGTGGCTCATCTTCTCTTTAATTCAAAGTCTCCACTTGGCAACACTATACTGGTCAACCTGGTCAACATGAGGTGTGGTGGTCAACATGAAAGCTGTTGACCTTGACATGGTCTTGGATGACATGGTCAGAGTTGACCAAGTTTGGTTGAAGAAAAGTCAAATGCAGGGGTGTAAAGTAGGGAAGATGTTATAAATGGGTGATATGACCATTATCACATGCATGTGAGTTTTGAATTTTCCTTTGATTTGATTCTGGTTTCTTTGATGCAAATGTGTTTGTTTATCATATATAAGTATTCTACAAGCAAGAGATCAAGCCATGGTGGCCTTGGTTGAAGATTTGCAAATTGGGCTAAGTGTATGTGAGTGAATTTTGGGGATTTTCTCACTATGTGATTTCTCTTCAATTGAATTGACTTTGGTTGACTCTAATGTGATTCTTATTGGTTTAGAAACATTTTCAAACCATTGAATCCATTTCAAAAGGTCTTGGTCAAAGATTTGCAAAATGGCCATAACACATAAGAGTTGATGTGTCACTTTTTATTATTTTTGTAAAGTGTTGATCTTGCTTCACTTGGACATGGGTTAGGGTCAATTTAGGGTTATATGAAGTTTAGAAATGGTTGCACACCATTTGGTCAAGGTTTAATGTCATAGGGCAAAAATTGGTGAAATGGCTATGTGTCTCATATGCCTCTATGCATATGTTGCATTTGATTTTTGATTTGAGTGTTCTTGGCCCATTTGAGGTTGTTGAGTATTGAAAGGGTATATGGAAGTGATCCAACTATTCACCACAAGGCCTAGGGTCAAGATTCTTAAATTCACCAATTTGTATTTTACTCTCATTTGCCTCTATGGCATTTTTAGTTTCTTTTTAATTCTTTTGGAAATCACTTGGATGTGGTTTGATAGGTACTAGGTAAGATGTATGAAGATTTTCCAAACCTCTAAGCAAAGTAGAAAAGCTTAGGGTAAAGTTTTGTAAAAATAGCCATAGGCACATATGCCTCTTTCTTATTTAATTTCCTTTTATTTTAATTTCACTAGGGTGGTGAAAAGAGAGGTGAAGTTTAGGGTTTAGTGGGGTTCACAATGGTTTACCACTGTTTAGCATAAATAATAAGGGTAGGGTTCAAGATTTACCTAGTAGGACTATATGCCCACATATGTCTTTTATTTTATTTTGTGTTTCTCAAAATAAATCTAAAATAATTTCTGGAGAAGATTAGGGTTTAAGGTTTTTCTTATTTGATTTCTTTCCTCTTTATTTTATTTGGTTGGTGACCTTCCTTGATCACTTTAGGGTTTTAGGGTTTAGCACATAAGCATAATAACACTCATCATGGCAAAACACAGGATTTAAAACAAGGTCTATATGTATCAATCTTATTTTAATAAAAGTTTTTGTTGGTTCCAAAATTTGGAACTAGGGAAAAATCATTTTGTTTGTTTTGAAATTTTTGGGTTGTTACAGTACCCGATGGGTATGGGTATGGGCAAAATGTTATACCCATGGGTACAGTTATGGGTAGAAGTTTGTACCCATTGACTATACGGGTATGGGTATGGTATTGCTCTCCCCTGCCCATACCCTGCCCATTGCCATCCTTATCGATGCCTTTACTTTGAATCTATTGCTTTATGGGTTAACTCTTATGCAAGACTTTTGATGCTTGTCTTGAAAGTACTATTCATGAAAAGTTTTGCTATATGTTATCTATTTGTTAGCAAACTATAGATCGTTGCCTTGAGTCACTTCATTCATCTCATATGCTTTACAATAGTATGATCAAGGTTATGTAAGTAGCATGTCACTACGGAAATTATTCTTTTTATCGTTTACCTACTCGAGGGCGAGCAGGAACTAAGCTTAGGGATGCTTGATACGTCTCCAACGTACCTATAATTTACGATGTTCCATGCTTGTTTTATGACAATACCTACATGTTTTGCTCACACTTTATAATGTTTTTATGCGTTTTCCGGAACTAACCTATTAACAAGATGCCACAGTGCCAGTTCCTGTTTTCTGCTGTTTTTGGTTCCAGAAAGGCTATTCGGGCAATATTCTCGGAATTCGACGAAACAAAGACCCAATATCTTATTTTTCTCCGAAGACCTCAGAACACCGAAGGAGAGTCGGAGGCGGGCCAGAGGGCCACCATACCATAAGGCGGCGCGGGCCCAGGCCTGGCCGCGCCAGCCTATGGTGAGGAGGCCCCAGGCGCCCTCCTGCGCCGCCTCTTCGCCTATAAGACCCCTTTCGACCTAAAAACGCGAGACGAATTGACGAAACTCCAGAAAGACTCCAGGGGCGCCGCCGCCATCGCAAAACTCCAATTGTGGGGACAGAATCTCTGTTCCGGCACGCCGCCGGGACGGGGAAGTGCCCCCGGAAGCCTTCTCCATCAACGCCACCGCCTCCATCATGCTCCGTGAGTAGTTCCCCCATGGACTACGGGTTCTAGCTGTAGCTAGTTGGTATTCTCTCCCCCGTGTACTTCAATACAATGATCTCATGAGCTGCCTTACATGATTGAGATTCATCTGATGTAATCGGTGTTGTGTTTGTTGGGATCCGATGGATTGTTACAATTATGATTAGTCTATCTATATAAGTTTGTGAAGTTATTGTTGCTGCAATCTTGTTGTGTTTAATGCTTGTCACTAGGGCCCGAGTGGCATGATCTTAGATTTAAGCTCTATACTTATTGCTTAGATTGTATCTACAAGTTGTTTGCACATGTCTATGTCCGGAACCCGAGGCCCCGAGTGACAGCAAGCGGGATAGCTGGAGGGAAGGCTTAGGTATGAGGATCACATGTTATCACGGAGTGTTAATGCTTTGCTCCGGTGCTCTATTAAAAGGAGTACCTTAATTTCCAGTAGATTCCCTAGAGGCCCGGCTGCCACCGGCTGGTAGGACAAAAGATGTTATACAAGTTTCTCATTGCGGGCACGTATGACTATATATGGAAAACATGCCTACATGATAGTCTTGATGTTCCGTCTTAATGCTATTTCAATCCTATCAATTGCCCAACTGTAATTTGTTCACCCAACACTTGTTATTGGAGAGTTACCACTAGTGTAGATAGCTGGGAACCCCGGTCCATCTCTCATCATCATATACTCGTCCTATATGTCATTGGAAGTAGTATCAACTATTTTACTGGTGCCATTGCTCTCATATTACTGCTCTACTGTTGCTGTGTTACTTGTTACTCTTGCTCTCATATTACTGCTTGCTTTCACATCACCCCTGTTACTAGTGCTTTTCCAGGTGCAGCTGAATTGACAACTCAGTTGTTAAGGCTTATAAGTATTCTTTACCTCCCCTTGTGTCGAATCAATAAATTTGGGTTTTAATTCCCTCGAAGACTGTTGCGATCCCCTATACTTGTGGATCATCAGTGCACTAGTTCGATGAAGAGATAATGAAATACAAGTAATATAGATGGTTGTAAGTGGTTATTTCAATCTGAAATAAAAATGGCAGCAAGCAAACATGCAGCAGAACTGGTTGTAAACGGCGTTTCAATGTTTGGAAACAAGGCCTAGGGATCATACTTTCACTAGTGGAAACTCTCAACAATGATACTATAATTGAATACATAGATATTATCACTTCACTACGCTACTCCGAACCACTCTCCGGTTTGATACTAAAGACAAAGTCATTGTGTAGGTCCGCATAAGCATTTCTTAAAGTTCGCATTCCCAATCTATGCACACCGCACGCTGTCACTTTGAGCATACAAAGATGGTACTAACTAGTCACCACAATTCATAAGTATTTTTATAAATTAAGCATAACAAAAAAACATGGTGTGCACACTGTCACCTTCACACCGTTGGACATCGTGTCCCCGGAGATCACATAATAAAAAAACTTGAGTAGCATAATAGTTGAAGAATAACATCTACTTATTCAACTAGACTACAAAGCTCATGATTACATAAAGATCATACATGGAGAGATAGATAGACCACATATCTACGCTAAAGCCCTCAACCTCGGGGGAGAACTACTCACTCCTCATCATGGGAGTCAGCAATGACGATGAAAATGGCTGTGGAGTCGATGGAGATGGCTCCGGGGGGCAATTCCCCGTCCCGGTAGGGTGCCGGAACAGAGACTTCTGTCCCTCTAATCTTGTCTGCAACGGCGGCGGAGCTACGAAACTTTTCTTGGGCGGAGGCTTATTGATTTAGGGTTCACGCGTCGGGAGGCTTCTTATAGGCGGAAGGGAGAGGTCGGTGGAGCCCAGGGGGGCCCACACCACCCCTAGGTGCGGGCTAGGGCCAGGCCGCGCCAAGGGTAGGTCTGGCCGCCCTGCGCCTCTTCTTCGTTCCCCCTCTGGACTCTGCCTTCGTTACGGAAAAATATTGACTTCGGCTTTGGTTCGTCCAATTCCAAGAATATTTCCTGTACAACCTTTATGAAATACAAAACAACAGAAAACATGGAACTGACACTGTGGCATCTTGTTAATAGGTTAGTGCCGGAAAATGTATAAAACTGCAATGAAGTGTAAACAAAACATATAGCAATTGGTGTAAAACAAGCATGGGGCATCAAAAATTATAGTTACGTTTGCAACGTATCGCGCGGCGGCGGTGGTGGAGATGAGTGAGGATAGCGCGGCGGCGGTGGAGATGAGAGGATAGCGCCACGACGGCGGTGGAGACGAGAGGATAGCGGCACGGCTACAGATGGCTAAATAGGGGTGCTAACTACCCGCACAACAGCGAAGACGTCGTATTTACGGTGGTGTCTGCGTGTGGACCGTTGGTCTCATCGGCGGCCAGCCGCGCTTCAGCCAAGGCGTCGCATTTATGATGCACCGTCATTTCCAACGCGAACCGTCGCCTCCTCTCGCTGCCAAGGCGCCTCCACCGCGAAATCCGACGTGCTGCGAGGCGCTAACGCTCGAAACGACGTCAACGTTTTTTGAGACGCGCTGGTGTGAGCCTAAAAAACCACGCGAGCCTCCAAAATGCTATCGGGCCGCCGCTCATATCCGTAGAGGGTCTAGTCACCCTCCTCCTCCGCGCCTCTGGCTCCGACCAATGAAGTGCCAATCACATGGTTGCAGGGCTCGCCGCTTCAAGTATCCGCATGTTTCTCGGCGCATCGATCACTCGGCCTCGTGTAAACAATGCTGCGCCTAGCAGCGCACATGCAGGACGGACGTGGCTAACCTAAACCTGCACGCACAGTCTATTCGTTAGTAGATGCGTGGGTAGATGCCGGTTGATTAAGTTGCATTGTAAATTCAGTCTGGGGTAATCGATCTTACCATGAATCAAGTTGATGTAAACATGTCCACACAAGGGAGTAGACAAACTAACGAATCGACTCCTTGGTGGTCGCAAAGGCCAAGCACGGCCAATAATGTTAGCAGGGCCGGCAGCCGAGCGTGATTAACAAACAACCAGATTTGTTTACTATTTGCTGATGGTGGAGAATCGACTCGGTTGAGAGTGACAACCAGTAGATTTACTCCACGAGTAGATCTAGAATACGAACTATACTATGACAAGCACAGTAGGCATCCGGGAAAAGCATGACCGGTACCGACGGCAGGGTCTCGATCATCAACAGATGCTAACAGCGGGCCCACGTGTCATCGATCATGAACAGATGCTAACAGTGGGCCCACCTGTCATCGATCAGTCCGCCCGGTCGCCTCGCTCCGCGACGAGGACACGTCAGCCGGCGCCATTTGCACTGACATGTGGGACCTGCCGTGATTCCTTCCCGGAATCATTCTGCCACCAGCCGCGGCGAGCCGGCGATCCCGTCCTCCACGCCACCGCCTGCTGGCCGCCGACGGCGTCGCACACTGCCACCGGGCCCCGCCGCCGCGTGCTGCCACGGCCCGGACGGCAACAGTTCCGTGCTCAGCTGCCACTGCACACTCGGCAGCACGACTGACGCGTGGGCCCGCGGTGTCAGTGCACGTACTGCCAACCGCTCTGCTATATAGAGATCGCCTCAGCTCGTCTTCCTCCTCCCGGCGAATCTTGCCATCTTCCGGCGACCCTCCGGCCAACCTGCTCTCCCCAGCGCGGCCGACCATGGAGACCTCCATCGCCTCCTCCTCCTCTCCCCTCCGCTTCTCCCAGAACCCGACCAACCCGAGGCCAACCCTCAACCCCACCCCTCGAATCGCCCCGTCCGGCGCCGGCCGCCGGCACGCCACCCGCCTCCGCGCCATCTCACCCTCCCCGTCCCCGTCTTCATCTCCGCCAATGGAGGCCTTCGGCTTCGACGCCCTCAAGGACACCTTCTCCGTGGACGTGGCGGCGGCCGAGGCGCGCCCGCTCGACGTGCCCCTCGCCGCGCCCTTCACCATCGCCTCCTCGCGCCTCGACGCCGTCGCCAACGTCGCCGTGCGCGTCGAGCTCTCCAGCGGCGCCGTGGGGTGGGGCGAGGCGCCCGTCCTGCCCTCCGTCACCGCCGAGGACCAGCCCGCCGCGCTCGCCGCCGTCGCCCGGGCCTGCGCGCTGCTCGCCTCCGCACCGGCCGCGCCACTCGGCGCCGTGCTGAGGGACGTCGCCGACGCCCTGCCCGGACACGCCTTCGCATCGGTGAGACACTGTCACACCATACTCTCTTAACAATTTTTTTTTACCAGACTTCATAATTTCACGGTTTCAGAACTGCATAGAGTACAGTCAAAATCTGAACACGAGCCTGCAGCACCAAAAAACAGAGGAGTTGGTTTTCAGTTCATAGAATTTCACTCTTGTACTACTCCAGTTCACACGCAGCTGCTTTCATTGTTTCTCTCGGCAATTACTCAGCTGCTTTAGTTCCTGTAGTATATTTTTATTTATTTTACGATACTGTTTGGACACAAAAACAATCATCCTCTGCTTCCGACGTGTATTTACCCCTACTTTTCTCCAACGAAGGCCAGAGCAGGAGTGGAGATGGCAGTCATCGACGCAGTTGCCAACAGCATCCGCATACCTCTCTGGAGATTATTCGGTGGAGCATCAAACAGCGTCACCACGGACATCACGGTGAGTTTACCGAACTACTATTCTCTGCAGCGAGCCGAGCATGTTGCTGATTGCACTATCAGAGTTGCTAAACCTCGTCTACTATCTCTGAATTTAGATTCCAATTGTGACCCCAAATGAAGCCGCTCAACTGGCTGCCAAATATCAGAGACAAGGCTTTCAAACTCTCAAGCTCAAAGTAGGGAAGAACCTGAACTCGGACATGGAAGTTCTCAAGGCTATACGGCTCGTCCATCCTGACTGCTCGTTTATCCTCGATGCAAATGAAGGGTACACCGCAAATCAGGCGATCGAAGTTCTCCGCAGACTAAACGGTTTGTACTCGTGCAAATTTGATACTATTACCGTAAAAGCTTGCAGTTCTAATCTTTCCCCAGCATGTTCAGCCTTTTTCTCTATTTATAATATCTCAGTCATTTCAATTTTAGCTGCTGCTGGTTCGACTCAGTTTTTGTCGTCAATGTCTTGTTATCAGAGATGGGAGTGACTCCTGTACTGTTTGAGCAACCAGTTCATAGAGACGACTGGGAAGGTCTCCGTGATGTTAGTGTTGCTGCTATGGACAAATTTGGAGTTGCTGTTGCTGCTGATGAGAGCTGTCGGAGTTTGCTTGATGCTCAGAAAATAATACATGGCAATCTTGCTCATGTTATCAACATCAAACTGGCAAAGATGGGAGTTCTTGGAGCCCTTCAAGTAATTGATGCTGCAAGAAAAGCTGGTATTGCGCTTATGATTGGCGGTATGGTCGAGACTAGGATTGCCATGGGCTTTGCTGGGCATCTAGCTGCTGGGCTTGGTTGTTTCAGGTTGGTTCATTGTGGAACTTTCTCTGCAAAAAGAGGTTACTGGTGAAAATTATGAATACTTCTGTGCAAAATGAGGCTACGTACTGGTGAAAAATATGAATTCATTTTTTGTTTTTGGAACTAAAGGGTATGCCACTAGGAAGTTCAAACTGGAAATGATGTCACAATGTTTTAGAGCTCGCATTTTTCTAATCAGGTGCTAAATAGTTCTTCCCCTGTTTCGGTTGCAGTTATATTGACCTGGACACACCTCTTTTATTGTCTGAAGATCCAGTCTACGGTGGCTATGAAGGTAGGCTTGGACAAAATCCTGTAAACCTGCAATTTCCTTTTGTAAAGATGTTACTTCATTCACCGATGCAGTTGTTGTTTCGGTTTTGTTATTATTAAATATACAACATATGCTTCTGCCCATGATTGCGTTTTAGAAAACCTGCATATTGTGAATATATGTTGTTCCTTGCCCGTATATCTTTCCTATGAAGGATTATTAAACATCCTTTCCGATGCCTATGCTCTGATGTTTTGAATAAAAATACTGCTCAATCCTTATGTTTATTTCAAAATCTATGATTATCTTCCTTCTAAGCTGTGGATCTTCAAAGTAAATTAGATTACTATCTCTTTCGCAAAAAAAAAAGATTACTATCTCCAATATATATATTCTACTTCTTGACTTACATATATTTCTTTCATCAGCTTCTGGACCTCTCTACAAATTTACCAATGCTCGTGGCCATGGTGGCTTTCTTCACTTGGACAACAATAATGGATGGGTATGTCACACCTCACTCATGTTTGCTCAAATCAATAGAAACATCTCCAGTACATGGTTTATTCTTCTTCAAGCAATCAACTGTTGTACTCAATAAAAAAATGTTGCAGTCGAAGTCAAATGGGATTGCAAATACCTTTAGCCAACCTAAATATGATCTGAGAACAGCAACTTCGCATAACGAAATAGGTGTGAGAGTTGCGAATTTAGAGCAACTTGTTCATTTCTTATAGCTCTGCCCTTTGTCTAAGAATATACATATATATATGATTTTTTTTTTTTCAGAAATGAAGATGGTCAAGGCATGCCTTGGTTCTTCCAGAACTTCGTAAAGCGATGTTATCACACTGGACGACTAATGTCTGGAGCTTCAAAAGTTCCATTTATGTACTGTGAGGCCTAGCGTATTTGATCAGGCTGTAGATAGACACATTCAGAAGGCCACTTCTATGTTAAAAAAAAGGCCACATCGGCTGGCCCTGTTGTATGGATATCCAAATGGTGCAGTAAACTGTATCCCAAGAAATAAACATTGTTGCCTCATAAATATGAAAAGCACGCGAGAATGTACCGGCATTTGCTTGCAGTACATTTCATCTGTACACGTGAATTGTTTTTCATGTTATTTTGCATGGCACAACACGCTCATAACCTTGATCAGTAAAAAACATATAAAGGGAAATAACAAAAAAATAGCAAAAAACAACATTCTTATAATTGGTCTTTTTTGATATAATTGGCCATAAGGCTAGTGGCCTAATGTACAAATGCTCAAAACTTCTTATGTAATGAAATTTCCCCAAACTTAATCATGTTGAAATAATGGATAATCATGCGAAAGAAAAAGATGAAAGCATTACCACTCTGGCCCATAATCTTGCCATGATATATATCAGATCATGGAAGAAAGTACATATATCAGATTACACTACATTTAAATAAAGAGACTCGCAAAAAGTGCTAACCCTCTTTTCTACCCCGATTTAGAATCCTCGCCGTACACGTGATATTGCTTTTTTTTCGAAATGGGGAAATTTCGCCCCAGCTTCTGCATCCAAAGGATGCACACGGCCTTTTTATTAGATTATTCACGAAACCTTACAAAAAACCATACAAAACATCAATCTCGAAGCAACCTTACTATACCTACAGTGGGATGAAGAGGATGACAATACACCAACTCACATCATCCAAAACTAAATGCCTTCCCAAACCGCTCAATAGCAGGTGAGAAATACATCCAGTCAAGCAGACTCTCAGCGCACGCCAACGCACACGCCACAGGAGTTGCTCCCGCCGTCTTCCTCGACTCCATATTCAAGAGAGGTCATCGCATTAACCTTGCAAGACCTGCCGTCGATGCCACCATGACGCCAGACGGCTCCACCATCCTGCACGTATACATCATCCCGCAACTGTCGTTGATACCCTGCAGCACCATGCCACTGAGACTCAGCGCCAACAATGTGGTAGATGAACACCACTCCACCGAAATCCGCCAACATCCAGCAGCTGCTCCAAAAACAATGCCCCAAGAGGTAGAACGACGCAGGGCGCGCCGCCATCGTCCGATCCGGGAGACCCGAACCTAGGGTTTCCCCCGGAGCAGCACGAGTGAGAAACCGCAGACTGCGACGACGATGCCTTCAAAAAGGTAGCGGCGCGACACGTCGCCATCGTCCGCCAACCGATGTCGGAGCACAGTTTTCACCGGCAGCCGCACATCCCCCACTCGCCGAGTGTAGTGCCAAGACGGGCAAAGATGACGCGTTCGACAAGGTAACGACGTCGACCGACGCCGCCATCATCCGCCAAGACCGAGGTCGAGGCTCAGTTTCCACCGGCCTCCATGACACCCCGGACTAGATCACCATTGCTGGAAACATGTGTGAGATCCCATGACCCCCCACACAGGACTACCAGCCGGGCCGACCACCTCCGACGAAGAAGATGACCACCACCACCATGCCCGGGGCTGCTGCCCCAGGTTTCCTCATGACGCGAGGATGCCCACGAACGCCTCCCTGTCGAGGAGGCAGAGCCACGACAGGAAGATCGGCGCCCGTCCCGGCCCAAACGGACCAAGATTGGACCCGATCCTCGCCGCCGCCGCCCGCCGCCTGCAGATCGACGCCATAGCCGTCGCCTCCCTGCGCCGCCGCATGAAGGAGAGGCCAGGCGGACGCCGCCGCCGTGCCCTCCAGGTCGTGGGGGCGAGAGGATTGGCCGCCGCCGCCACGCCGCAGGGCTTTGCCCGGCAGCGCTCCCGGCGACGGCGGCGGGGGAGGAGGACGCCCTAGATAGAAGAGACGGCGGCGGGGGAGGAGGGTGCCCTAGATAGAAGAGACGGCGGCAGGGGAGGAGGGCCCCGGCGCGGCGTGGCGCCGCCAGCGCGGGGGGAGAGGAGGGTTAGGTCGGGCCTAGTGGTCTTCACACGTGATATTGCTGGAAATAATCAAATCCCCTCTCTGGCTATCGATCGCTCGAGCAATCACTTTCCGTGGCGCGGCAGCGCTCGCGCAGCGAGTCAATTCCCTTTTTATCACCTAGTGTTTAATTGCGTTCACATGTGTTCACACTAACAGCTTTGTATTACTACTTTGTAAGTTGCATGTAGCCAAGAGCGTTCACACTGCATGCATGCACATGCACAGATCATCTCATGGATTTGCATTTAATGAGCCAACTTTTCAGCACGCTTTCGTAAGTTGGTGCATGCATGCAAATAGCATCTCACTCTTTTTCTTCAGCACGAGGCAAACTCTCAATTCTCTTTTTGCAATTCCCTTTTGGGTTTTTTTCGTACGGTAATTCATGTTTAAGGGGGTCCTTTTGCAATTCCCTTTTTCGGGCCAGTGGTTTTTAAGGGAGAAAATAACGGGTGGGAAGATCCACTTGCAACTCAAATGAACTACCACTTGCTACTCAAATTGTTTTAAGTTGTAAGCTAACAAAAGTTGTAAAAATATTATAAATGAAATTTACTTTTCAGGGTTGCTAGGTATTTATATTTACCGTTGATAAATAACGGGGCACCGGGTTGATAACTTGTAAACAAAAAAAGAGTCGCTACATATTTTAAATTAAATTAAATTTTTTTGGCTGATATTTATTTATATTTACCATTGATAAATAGCGGGTCACCGGGTTGATAGCTTGTAAACTAAAAGAGAGTCACTAAAATATTCTAAATGAAATACTTTTTAGGGTTATTATTTATTTATATTTACAGTTGATAAATAATGAGGCACCAGGTTGATAGCTTGTAACATAAAAAAATGTTCGCTAAAATATCCTAAATGAAATACTGTTTAGGGTTGGTTGTTTTTTTATAATTACCATTGATAAATAACGGAGCACCAGGTTGATAACTTGTAAACTAAAAAGAGTCGCCAAAATATTCGAAATGAAGTTAGATTTTAGGGTTGGTAGTTATTTATATTTATTGTTGATAAATAACAGGACACCGGGTTGATAGCTTCTAAACTAAAAAATATTCGCTAAAATGTTTAAAATAAAATTAACGTTGGGGTTGATAATTTTATACATTTTCCGTTGATCACTCAAGTACGGAGGGGTTGATTATTCAAACAGAGAGTCTTGATAACTTTTAGCCCGAAAAAAAGTTTCTCGAAACATATCAACATGGGTGCTAGTTTTGAAGATCTCGTCGAGACGGATTTATTGATGAAAGCGAATCTTAATTTGGAGTTGTCGTTTGAAAGCTAAAACGTTTTGAATTTTCAAATTTGGAAAAGATTCCGCTGACATCAGCAGATTCGTCTATTTGTGCATGCATGCAGAACTTTTCCTCAATACCCTGCATCAGGTTGATAATTTTATACATTTACCGTTGATCACTCAAATACGGAGGGGTTGATTATTCAAATAGAGAGGCTTGATAACTTTTACCCAGAAAAAAAGTTTCTCGAAACATATCAACATGGGTGCTAGTTTTGAAGATCTCGTCGAGACGGATTTATTGGTGAAAGCGGATCTTAATTTGGAGTTGTAGTTTGGAAGTTAAAACGTTTTGAATTTTGAAATTTGGAAAATATTCCGTTGACATCAGCAGATTCGTCTATTTGTGCATGCATGCAGAACTTTCCCTCAATACCCTGCTCCAGGTTGATAATTTTATACATTTACAGTTGATCACTCAAGTACGGAGGGGTAGATTATTCAAATAGAGAGGCTTGATAACTTTTAGCCCGAAAAAAATTTGTCGAAACATATTAACATGGGTGTTAGTTTTGAAGATCTCGTCGAGACGGATTTATTGGTGAAACCGGATCTTAATTTGGAGTTGTCGTTTGAAAGTTAAAACGTTTCGAATTATGAAATTTGGAAAAGATTCCGCTGACATCGGCAGATTCGTCTATTTGTGCTTACATGCAGAACTTTCCCTCAATAGCCTGCACCAGGTTGATAATTTTATACATTTGCCATTGATCACTTAAGTATGGAGGTGTTGATTATTCAAATAGAGAGGGTTGATAACTTTTAGCCAAAAAAAAGTTTGTCGAAACTTATTAACATGGGTGCTAGTTTTGAAGATCTCGACGAGACCGACTCATAGGTAAAAACAGATCTTAAATCGGAGTTGTCGTTTGTGAGATAAAACTTTTTAAATTTTCAAATTTGGAAAGTTTTAACGTGGACGTGAGTCAGAGAAAGGAGAAGAAAGAGGTTTGCTCACGTACGGGTCATCCAGTATTTATTGTTTTGCTAGAAAGAGGAAGCGAACTCGCGCACGATTAAACCAAAAAAAGCTGTCGAAAAGTGATCGCTAGGCAGGTTTTGAGTGAACGATCGCCAGCTAGGGTCACCCGGAAATAATTCTCTTTTATCTATCTCGAAGCACCAGATTTGCTACGGGTCAATGAGGAGAGGAGACATATGATGCTCGTTGTACCCTGTGAGTCCTGACCTTTCCGCGTTGGCGTTCAATTTCCGGGCGAAATTGATTTCTCTTGTTTTATTTGAAACGTCGCAGGAGAGCTGCGGTATTCATTAGAAGAAGACTCGTGTTACAAGGAACCAAACAAAAGGAAAAAGGAAACAAAAAGGAGCGCTAAGCGCTGGAGCTAAGCCCTCACTCTCGCGGTACAAACTGCCGGCCCCTAGCCAGCACCCACACAGCCAACTCATCGGCAACCTCGGCTACAACAATGGTCACCGGCTGACAAAGGATTAATTTGTCAATGCCTACAGATTGTAGACTAGGGTTTTGCTAGAAGTAGAGGGCAGGTAGATCTCGAAGGTTTCAGCCGAAAAGTACTCGCCGATTATGAAAACTAGGGTTCTGTTGACAGTAGATTCGATCCTTTCTTTGTCCCTCGACTCCCCCTTATATAGAGGTTGGAGCCGAGGGTTTCGTAATACACAAGTTACAGAGTTCGGGAGGGTTTCGTACTCAGCCCGTAAGATTACAAATCTCTATCTTTCCTAATACAATCTATCTTTCCTTAACACTAAATGGGCTTCCGAGTCTTCTTATTCTTCGAGTCATGGGCCTTCAGTAAGCCCCGGGTACCATCTTCGGCAGGCCCATTGGGGATGCCTATGTCAGTAGCCCCCGAGATTTTTCTTGAATCGAAGAATCAGGGAAAATCTCCAATTTTACTCATTACACAATCTTTCGATATGCAAATATTATTTTGTACAGGGATATCGGTAGTTGGGGCTAGTTCATCTGACGGATCAGGTACTAGTTAACTTCTCTAGTGGCAATCCGCAAAAACCTACTTCAAAATCACGTCCCTGGACATGATCTCGGGATACTGGTGTAAACTTCGACAGGTGCCGCTTAAGGTCTTACCATTTTGTCGAGTTCTAGTCATATTTTATCGGGTACCTAACGCGTCCGTTAGGATTTTTCTTCGTATCTGTTGATACGGAAAAAAGTAGCAGTCCGCCGTCAGAGACGGTGCCACGCCGCTCAGAACGGATCTGGGGTCTTACCTTCGCAAAGTTTTGCGGCATTCAGAGATTTATTTGCGACTTTGTAACATCCCAGAAATTTAAAACAAAATAAACAAATTTCCCTAGTTCCAAATTTTGGAACCAACAAAAACTTTTATTAAATTAAGATTGGTACATAATAATCTTGCATAATGCTTGTGCTATTGCCATGATTGCTTGCTACTAGTACTTAAAATAACCTTAAACCCTAAACCTCACCCCTCTTCTCATTATTCTAGTGAAAATAAAATAAAAGGAAATTAAATGAGAAAAAGGCATATGTGCCTATGGCTATAATTATAAATATTTACCCTAGACCTTTTCACTTTATTTAAAAGATTGGAAAAGCTTTGTAAACCTTATATAGCACTTCTTAAATCATTGCCAAGTTGAAACTCAAAAGAATATAAAGAAATTAAAAATGCCATAGAGGCATATGAAAGCTAAATAGCAAATATAAGAATTTAAGAAAACTAACCCTAGGACTTGTTGTGAATGGTTGGATCATCTCCAAATATCATTTCAACATTCAATCAACACCACTTAAATCAAACCAAGTCAAATTAAAAATAAAATACCACATGTGCATAAAAGTATATGTGACACATAGCCATTTCATCAAACCTTGACCTAAGTCTTCAAACCTTGACCAAATGGTGTGAAACCCTCTCTAAACCTATTATAACACTAAATGGACCCTAACCCATGTCCAAGTGAGTCAAGAACAACCCTAGTACAAGTTTATTAAAATTTGACACTTCATCTCTTATATATTAAGGCCAATTTTGCAAATCTTTGAACAAGACCATTTGATTTAGTTTCAATGCTCTTAGAATGTTTCTAAACTCATAAGAACCACATTAGAGTCAACCAAAGTCAAATCAAATGGAGAGAAATCAAATAGGGAGAGATTTCCCAAAATTCACTCACATACACATATGCCAAAATGCAAATCCTCCACCAAGGCCAAAATTGCTTGCCCCATTGCTTCTAAAATACTTCAATATGATAAACTAACACAATTGCTTCATTGGATCAAGAATTAAATCAAAGCAAAACTCAAATTCAACATACATGTGATAATGGTCATTTTGTCACTTTATAAAATGTTCCCCTCTTTACCCCTCCGGCTTTGACTTTTCTTCAACTAAACTTGGTCAACTATGACCATGTCATCCAAGACCACATGAAGGTCAACAACTTTCATGTTGACCATCATGGATAATATTGACTAGGCTGACCAGAATAGAATTGACAAGTGGAGACTTTGAATTAATGAGAAGATCATACCCATTTTGGAATTCTTGTAAATCTTCACCAAAATGGACACCACCACCACCATTCCATCACTTTAAATATAAGAATGAAGTGCACCAAAAAGAATTGCAAAATTCCACAAAAAGCTTCATGCGGCCATTGTGTCGAGCACCTTGTGTGCACAAATCTGGAAATGTGAAACATGCTATAAACCTCTGGTCCAAAGCCTCCACCACTTTCTTTTGGTGATCATCACACTCTTGTACAACCCCTGCATCCCTACATGTCCTTGCCTTGGTCGATTAAAGTGAATGGAGCACCATTCCTTCACCATGCCGTGCACCATGCCACCCTCTTGCCACTCATTCTTTCTGGCCTTCCCCTCTCTCTTACACCATGTCACAGAGCTTCCCTAGCACACCAGGACGACGCCTGTACCACCCCTATGCAAATAAACGCACCACACTGGCCGAGCCAGGCGCGCCCATGCACGCCCAGGACGTGCCAGGCACGCGGTGAGCGCGCCCTGGCATGTCACTGGACACCACCAGTTCACCGCTCGCCTGGCACCACTCGTCCTCCCCTCGTCTTGCCCTCGTGCACGCACACACTACTCCACACCCGAACCCTGTTAGACACGCCCGCTAGCTCGCGCCCGCCCCATCAACGCCGCCATGATCGCCGACCTGCCGCGCCGGTACTGCCAGTACACCACCGTCGCCAGGGCGCCACAGGCCATCATTTGGAGCGCCATCAAGCGCGCTAGCATCGCCTAGCCGTCGCCTACACGGCGCGCATCCTAGCCTGCCCCTTCGCGTCTCGGAAGCGTCGAGTCCATGGTCGACCTCGCCAGCACCCACGGCCCCTTCTCGAATCTATAAAAGGAGAGGTCCTCCTCCTCAATTCGACGCACCAATCGACTTCCCTCCTCACTCTGACCCTCCTCAGCCCCTAGCTCCTCGACATTGCCCAGTCCCACCGCTCAATTTCACCCTCACTGCCCGTGCTCCTCCGCAGAAGCTCGCCGGAGCTAGAAGCCACCCCAGGAGCTGCGGTTTGTTCGAGGAGCTCCGCCATCATCTGCAACGTCGTCCTGCATCAACGCCGTTGATCGCCGGAGCCCCTGGTCGCCGTCGACCCCCTAGCCTCGCCGCGCCAGTAAGTTCCTCTCGCCGGAGAAGACGACGCGCCTCGCTCGTCCGATCTGCTTGTGATCCACGGTCCACATCATCCCTTACCGATTCGCTGTTTAATAGTCGCTGACGGGTGGCCCCTCACATGTCAGCTGGCCCGCGGCGTGGTCCGTGTTAGTTGGGCCGGCCCAGTTTCGTTTAAATTGGTTAGCCCGTTTATTTTCCCGCGTGGCCCATTATTTTGAATTCGATTTAATTTATTTAGTTAAAATCCAATACTGGTGCCAACTTCAAAATTTAATAGTTTGAAATCTACCAAACCAAATTTAGCAAATTTTATATATTTAGAAATCTTATGAAATTGTCTAAATAATGGCACTGGCCTCATGTCCAAATTCGAAAGTAAATTTAAATGATAAAAATAACAAGGCAGGGACTTTTCTGACTTCAAATAAATATTAGAGATTATCCAGAAATGATTTTAAGTTGATTCCAACTCTAATAAATCACATTTGACATAATATAATTGTTTATGCAAAAATACAGCATGGTTGTTTTGCATGATCATAAACTAGAGTTAAATAATGGCTATGGAACCATTTCTAGAATATTTAATACACACACATAAACTTATTTAAATAGTATGAGGGTTTCTCTCTCATTTAAATTGTGATCTTAAATAATTCAAATGGAGGTACTGACCTAGATCAAATAAGTCTCATGATTGGTTAATTAGAGAGGTTAATCATTTAGAGGATAGTTTAACTTAATTGAGGTATAGTTTCTCACATAAGGCATTAATCCAAATGGTACATAAGAATTAATAATAAATAATTAATAACCCATAGGTTTATATTTGAAAATATTTAATCATTCTCATAAGTAGTATTTAAATATTTCAAACCTATTTATTGAATCATATAATAGACTTTGGTCTCATTTAAATCTTACCTCAACCAAATTAATATGAAGTAGATCCCATGGTCAATTAAAATTCACTTTTAATTAATTAATAATATTAAAACATTACAAGGTGTTACTAAAATAGTATGAGGTGCTTACCTCATTTACATCATTTTTCTCAAATAATATGAAGTAATGTTTTGACCTTTAAATTCCTAGGCTCATGCTTGCTCATTTATAAATCTTAAATCTAAATAATATTTAATTAATTAAATCACATGAGATGATGAATCTCATTTACTCACTTTCTCAAGTACTAAGTGTGAAGTATTGACCTTGGTCAACATAGGATCAACCCTGGTTATCTTGAGACTATTAATTCACCTCAATAATAGTCCTTTAAATTAGTTACAAATATGTGTTAAATCATATGAGAGATACTCCTCTCATTTAAATCTTGTTCTCCAAAGTAATCCAATATGAGGTAGTGACCCTAGTCTAAGTAACCTCATATTAAATTATTGATGGCATTAAATCACTACCATGTTAGTATTAAATTGCATGAGGTATGGAACCTCATTTAAATCATTTTCTCAAATGATAAGTATGAAGAGGTTGACTTTAGTCAACCTAGGTCATATATTATTCATAATAGAAATTAAATCTTAAGCAGATTCAATGAGAGGAAATTATTTTCTCACAAACTAAAAAGAAACCCTAACTCCATTTTCAATGAGAGGAAATTATTTTCCTATTATTAAATAAGGAAACCCTAGCATAATCTTGTAATAAATGTTAAATAGTGATGCTAGATCATTGTGTGAGCCACTAAGGCTAATTAAAAGTACTTAAGTATTGTTTGGTGATTGTATCCTCGTATTCGTTTATAGACGCTAGTACCGGAGACTATCAAGAGGAGGAGATATTCTACCAAGAGGAAGAAGAAGAATACTTTGATCACTTCACCAATCAAGGCAAGCTAGTATTCTTGCAAGCTAATATTGATATTACTCCTACAAGCAAGATAACATTCTTGCAAGCTAGTCTACTGCAAGCTATTAGTAATATTACCCTTACAAGCAAGCTAGTATTCTTGCAAGCTAATATTGATATTACTCCTACAAGCAAGATAACATTCTTGCAAGCTAGTCTACTGCAAGCTAATATTCTTGCAAGATACCCTAAGGCAAAGCTCTACAAGAGCAAGGCCTCATCCCCATTTAATTCATGCTTAATGATCCTATCCCAAGTTTTTACTTTACAAGTTTTTGACTTTGGTTTATCAAAGCTTAACCTTTGATTTATGATTCACTTGGTCTAGAGTAGAACAATACTTGATTTAGATTGGCACTCCTCAAAGCTAGATAGCACCCCTCATATAGTTGCTATTTGCTAATCAACGAAAAAATTGGATTACTCTAGATGGGAACTTGTGACTTTGAAATGAAGTTGAAACCTTGGAATGATGGTTCATTCCATTGAATGACTTTGAAGGTGAATATGACCATGAGAAGATGGTGATTTTTGATATAAAACTGATGGTTGGGTTCGGATGCGATACCATTCCAATTTTGAAAGTACCCCCACAATACCCAAAATGGGTACGGGCTTAACTAGAAATTTATGTGCTTTAGTATGGGTTCCCTCTAAACAAGCGTCATAGGGGTTATGCCAAGGGCTGCCTCCGAAGCAATATGAGATATTGCGGAATGACGTGAACGAGGTGAATTGTCCGGCCCAAGCCCTGTGCAGTTCCCGGGTTAACGGGTTGGTTCTCACCGGGAGGCCAAGCTCATGGGGAGAGGTGCCCGTACTAGAGTATATAAGTGAAAGGTTATGGTTGGTAGTCCGCATACGGAGTATGATAAATCAGGGCCAGCTAACCCCGACGGATTATTGCAAATATTGTGGCACAAGTGTACGACCTCTGCAGAGTGTAGAACTATTCGAATAGCCGTGTCCACGGTTACGGACGATTGGAAAGGCCATACTTGTTCCGTCATCGGACCATTTTCAAAAATGTGACATGTGACCGGTGACTTGAAGTTGACCGGTGAATGGTGACTTTGAGTTGGACCACAACAGAATTGTGGGAATGACACTAATGTTCCCACTTGAGTTAGTCTATTTTAATTCAAGCATCTTTACTAAATGCTTATGAAATAAACTTGGCTTTATGCAAATAAACTTAGAGCTTAGTCTCCCTTTACCACAATTGATAATGCTTACACTAGTATTAGTTTGCGAGTACTTTAAAAGTACTCATGGCTTTGTCCCTGGCTATTCAAATGGCCAGACTATGAAGGTGAACAGTTGTACGAGGAAGATGGACAGCAGAACGTCTACGACAACTAGGACCGCTCCTGACGTCAACAGTTGCCTGTGGAACAGATGGACCACGACCGTTACTTCGCTTCCGCTATGTGTTTGTAATGGGATCTCTAGATCCACTATGTTGTATTAAGACTGGATCATGTGATCCTTTGTTGTAAGACGATTATGGGTTGTAATAAATGATGTGTTGTGATATCAAGCTATTATGTCTCGCAAAAACAATATTCCTGGGATTGCGAGGAATGGCATAATAGGCATCTGGACTTAAAAATCCGGGTGTTGACAGACTTATAGCGCTCTGAGAATATATTGTCGAGTGCTTTTCGGCTGTTGGAATAGCACATTTTATCGAGTCATATATGATGACTTATTTTGTCTTCCCGGTGGGAGTATATGTAGAGTTATCTGTGTAACTCGGAATATACTCACTTCTGTTTCTTTATTTTAATCAAAATTCATCGGGCACGCGAACAGCGTTCCCGATGGGAGTAGCCCCGAGGCTACGGCCAAGAACTTGTGCTTGGGTGTAGGCTCCACGATTAATATCCTCTGCCGCTATATTTGTAATCCTTCTCGATATTTTTATATCTATCGGGTGCGCGACCAGCGCTCCCGATGGGAGTAGCCCCCGAGGCTATGAACAAATGCTTGCATTTGGTCATAGGCTCTCACCATTTCTATCTTGTCATATTCGAAGTTTTCTATGTTTCCAAAGTAGCCCCCGAGCATTTGGGCAAAAACTTGTATTTGATCAAAGGCTCTCGAAATAATCTTGCGTTGTCGATATTCTCGCCCAGCTTCTTAGTGGAGTTTTTCTCTTACCACAATGACGTCATTGCTGATGATAGCCACGATTTCTGTATTGGAAACACGCGAAAACCGCTCCTTTCATTGCCTTGTGGGTCCAATTTTCCTATTGATGTCTACTCACGCTTCTTTTCCTGTAGACAGTGTTGGGCCTCCAAGAGCAGAGGTTTGTAGAACAGCAGCAAGTTTTCCCTTAAGTGGATCACCCAAGGTTTATCGAACTCAGGGAGGAAGAGGTCAAAGATATCCCTCTCAAGCAACCCCGCAAACACAAAGCAAGAAGTCTCTTGTGTCCCCAACACACCTAATACACTTGTCGGATGTATAGGTGCACTAGTTCGGCGAAGAGATAGTAAAACACAGGTGGTATAGATGGTGGTAATATTGCGGAAAGTAAAGATGCGATAGAAACAAGTAAACAAGCGGCGCCGAGAAAATAGCTTGTCGGCATGGGAAGCAATTCTTTGTGGTGGAAACAAGGCCTAGGGATCATACTTTCACTAGTGGACACTCTCAACATTGGTCACATAATAAATAAGTTCTCTTTCCTTTGTGCTACATATACTCTTGTTGGATGATGAACACCACTAATTGTGTAGGATTACACGAACCCTCAATGCCGGAGTTAACAAGCGCCACAACATTCGATATTCATGTTTAAGTAACCTTAGAGTATAATAGATCTTTGCAAAATAGACCAAGTACTAACATAGCATGCACACCTGTCACCATCACACTACGAAGGAGGCATAGATCACATCAATACTATCATAATGACAATTAACTCCACAATCTACAAGAGATTATGATCATAATCTACGACAAGAACTACACGATGCACACACTCGTCACCATTACACCATGCAGGAGGAATAGACTACTTTAATAACATCACATGAGTAGCACATAGATAAATAGTGATACAAAACACATTGCAATCATAAAGGGATATAAATAAGCACTTCACTACGCCATTCATAACGAGTGAATAAGTATTCGTGAAATATAGCCTAAGAGACCCACACGGTGCACACACTGTCACCTTTACACACGTGGGACAAGGAGTCTCCGGAGATCACATAAGTAAAACCCACTTGACTAGCATAATGACATCTAGATTACAAGCATCATCATATGAATCTCAATAATGTAAGGCAGCTCATGAGATTATTGTATTGAAGTACATAGGAGAGAGATGAACCACATAGCTACCGGTACAGCCCCGAGCCTCAATGGAGAACTACTCCCTCCTCATGGGAGCAGCAGCGGTGATGAAGATGGCGGTGGAGATGGCAGCGGTGTCGATGGAGAAGCCTTCCGGGGGCACTTCCCCGTCCCGGCGGCGTGCCGGAACAGATACTCCTGTCCCCCAGATCTTGGCTTCGCGATGGCGGCGGCACTGGAACTTTTCTCGTACCGTGGCTTATTCGTATCGGGGTTTTAGGTCAGGGGCTTCTTATAGGCGAAAGGGGAGCCTCGGAGGGTGTCTGGTGGGGCCAGACACTAGGGCGGTGCGCCTGGCTCCTTGGCCGCGCCGCCACCATGTGTGGGCCCCACGTGGCCCTCCTCTGGCGGCTCTCGGGTGTTCTGGAAGCTCCCGGGGATTCTAAGATGCTGGGCGTTGATTTCGTCCAATTCCGAGAATATTTCCTTACTAGGATTTCTGAAACCAAAAACAGCAGAAAACAGGAACTGGCACTTCGGCATCTCGTCAATAGGTTAGTTCCGGAAAACGCATAAATATGACATAAAGTATGCATAAAACATGTAGATATCATCAATAAAGTAGCATGGAACATAAGAAAATTATAGATACGTTGGAGACGTATCAGCATCCCCAAGCTTAGTTCCTACTCGTCCTCGAGTAGGTAAACGATAACAATGATAATTTCTTAAGTGACATGCCATCATAACCTTGATTATACTATTGTAAGCATATGTAATGAATGCAGCGATCAAAACAATGGTAATGACATGAGTGAACAAATGAATCATAAAGCAAAGACTTTTCATGAATAGTACTTTCAAGACAAGCATCAATAAGTCTTGCATAGGAGTTAACTCATAAAGCAATAATTCAAAGTAAAAGGTATTGAAGCAACATAAAGGAAGATTAAGTTTCAGCGGTTGCTTTCAACTTGTAACATGTATATCTCATGGATATTGTCAATGTAAAGTAATATAACAAGTGCAATATGCAAGTATGTAAGAATCAATGCACAGTTCACACAAGTGTTTGCTTCTTGGGGTGGAGAGAAATAGGTGAACTGACTCAACATAAAAGTAAAAGAAAGGTCCTTCAAAGAGGAAAGCATCGATTGCTATATTTGTGCTAGAGCTTTTATTTTGAAAACATAAAGAGAGCATAAAGATAAAGTTTTGAGAGTTGTTTGTTGTTGTCAACGAATGGTAGCGGGTACTCTAACCCCCTTGCCAGACAAACCTTCAAAGAGCGGCTCCCATTTTATTTTATTTTTGGGTGGCACTCCTTCCAACCTTTCTTTCACAAACCATGGCTAACCGAATCCTCGGATGCCTGCCAACAATCTCATACCATGAAGGAGTGCCTTTTTATTTTAGTTTTATTTAGATGACACTCCTCCCCACCTTTGCTTTCTCAAGCCATGGCTAACCGAATCCTTCGGGTGCCGTCCAACAATCACATACCATGGAGGAGTGTCTATTTTTTTAAATTAATTTGGGACTGGGAATCCCATTGCCAGCTCTTTTTGCAAAGTTATTGGATAAGCGGATGAAGCCACTAGTCCATTGGTGAAGGTTGCCCAACAAGATTGAAAGATAAACACCACATACTTCCTCATGAGCTATAAAACATTGACACAAATCAGAGGTGATAAATTTTGAATTGTTTAAAGGTAGCACTCAAGGAATTTACTTTGGAATGGCGGAGAAATACCATGTAGTAGGTAGGTATGGTGGACACAAATGGCATAGTGGTTGGCTCAAGGATTTTGGATGCATGAGAAGTATTCCCTCTCAATACAAGGTTTAGGCTAGCAAAGTTTATTTGAAGCAAACTCAAGGATGAACCGGTGCAGCAAAACTCACATAAAAGACATATTGTAAACAATATAAGACTCTACACCGTCTTCCTTGTTGTTCAAAACTCAATACTAGAAATTATCTAGACCTTAGAGAGACCAAATATGCAAACCAAATTTTAGCAAGCTCTATGTATTTCTTCATTAATGGGTGCAAAGTATATGATGCAAGAGCTTAAACATGAGCACAACAATTGCCAAGTATCACATTATCCAAGACATTTTACCAATTACTACATGTAGCATTTTCTGTTTCCAACCGTATAACAATTAACGAAGCAGGTTCAACCTTCGCCATGAACATTAAAAGCTAAGAACACATGTGTTCATATGAACCAGCGGAGCGTGTCTCTCTCCCACACAAGCATTTATTCAAACAAAAACATAAACAAAAACAAACAGACGCTCCAAGTAAAGTACATAAGATGTGACGGAATAAAAATATAGTTTCACTAGAAGAAACCTGATAAGTTGTCGATGAAGAAGGGGATGCCTTGGGCATCCCCAAGCTTAGACGCTTGAGTCTTCTTAAAATATGCAGGGATGAACCACGGGGGCATCCCCAAGCTTAGAGCTTTCACTCCTCTTGATCATAGTATATCATACTCCTCTCTTGACCCTTGAAAACTTCTGCCACACCAAACTTCAAGCAAACTCATTAGAGGGTTAGTGCATAATCAAAATTCACATGTTCAGAGGTGAAAAAATCATTCTTAACACTTCTGGGCATTGCACAAAACTTCTGAAAGTTAATGGAACAAAGAAACTCATTCAACTTAACAAAAGCGGCAATGCGAAATAAAAGGCAGAATCTGTCAAAAACAGAACAGTCCGTAAAGACGAACCTGAAAGGGACACTTAACTTGCTCAAATGGAAAAACTCAAAACTAATTAAAGTTGCGTACATATCTGAGGATCACGCTCGTAATTTTGCAGATTTTTTCGATTTTTTTACAGAGACTTCTGCTCAAATTCGTGACAGACAGCAAATCTGTTTCTGCGCAGTAATCCAAATCTACCATCAACTTTAACATAGAGACTTTACTTAGCACAAAAACATGATAAGGAGAGGTTGCTACAGTAGTAAACAACTTCCAAGACTCAACAAAACAAAAATTGCTGTAGTAAAATAAACACATGGGTTATCTCCCAAGAAGTTCTTTCTTTATAGTCATTAAGATGGGCTCAGTAATTTTAATGATACTCTCGCAAGAATTAAGAGTTGAAGCAAAAGAGAGCATCAAGAAGCAAATTAAAAACACATTTAAGCCTAACCCACTTCCTATGAAAAGGAATCTTGTACACAAATAAATTCATGAAGAACAAAGTGACAAGCATAGGAAGGCAACACAAGCGCAATTTCAAGATTCTCAACATAAAGAGGGGAAACTTAATATTATTAAGATGCATATAACGATGTTTCCCTCTCTCATAATAACTTTCAGTAGCATCATGAACAAACTCAACAATATAACTATCACATAAAACATTCTTGTCATGAGCAATATGCATAAAATTATTACTCTCCACATAAGCATAATCAATTTTATTAGTTGTAGTGGGAGCAAATTCAACAAAGTAGCTATCATTATTATTCTCATCAAGTGTAGGAGGCATAGTATAATCATAATAAAATTTACTCTCCATAGTAGGCGGCACCAAAAGACCACTATCATTATAATCATCATAAATAGGAGGGAAAGTATCATCAAAGAAAATTTTCTCCTCAATGCTTGGGGGACTAAAAATATCATGCTCATCAAAACCAGCTTCCCCAAGCTTAGAATTTTCCATATCATTAACAACAATGGTGTTCAAAGCGTTCATACTAATATCATTGTTACTAGCATGCAAATAAGATTCCATAGGTTTTTTAATTTTCGCAGCAAACAATCCATGTCTTAACTCAGGAAATAGAATAAGAAGCTCATTGTTACTTTCCATTATGCCTAACTAGTGTAAACAAGAAACCAAAAGATGCAATTGCGGGATCTAAAGGAAATAGCTTCGAGTACTTACAACGGCGCTGGAAAATAGCTTAGTAGCCAAGATCCGGAGTGTGAGTACCTTTTACCTTTCCTCCCCGGCAACGGCGCCAGAAAATAGCTTGCTGTCCACAACTGGCGCGTGGTTGACGTGGGAGGTTTGATGGCGGTTGACGGGCTTGATGGAGTGTCTTGATTCGTTCCCCGGCAACGGCGCCAGAAAATAGCTTGATGTCTACTCACGCTTCTTTTCCTGTAGACAGTGTTGGGCCTCCAAGAGCAGAGGTTTGTAGAACAGCAGCAAGTTTTCCCTTAAGTGGATCACCCAAGGTTTATCGAACTCATGGAGGAAGAGGTCAAAGATATCCCTCTCAAGCAACCCTGCAAACACAAAGCAAGAAGTCTCTTGTGTCCCCAACACACCTAATACACTTGTCAGATGTATAGGTGCACTAGTTCGGCAAAGAGATAGTAAAACACAGGTGGTATAGATGGTGGTAATATTGCAGTAAAGTAAAGATGCGGTAAAACAAGTAAACAAGCGGCGCCGTGAAAATAGCTTGCTGGCGTGGGAAGCAATTCTTTGTGGTGGAAACAAGGCCTAGGGATCATACTTTCACTAGTGGACACTCTCAACATTGATCACATAATAAATAAGTTCTCTTTCCTTTGTGCTACATATACTCTTGTTGGATGATGAACACCACTAATTGTGTAGGATTACACGAACCCTCAATGCCGGAGTTAACAAGCGCCACAACATTCGATATTCATGTTTAAGTAACCTTAGAGTATAATAGATCTTTGCAAAATAGACCAAGTACTAACATAGCATGCACACTCGTCACCATCACACTACGAAGGAGGCATAGATCACATCAATACTATCATAATGACAATTAACTCCACAATCTACAAGAGATTATGATCATAATCTACGACAAGAACTACACGATGCACACACTCGTCACCATTACACCATGCAGGAGGAATAGACTACTTTAATAACATCACATGAGTAGCACATAGATAAATAGTGATACAAAACACATTGCAATCATAAAGGGATATAAATAAGTACTTCACTACGCCATTCATAACAGTGAATAAGTATTCCGTGAAATATAGCCTAAGAGACCCACACGGTGCACACACTCGTCACCTTTACACACGTGGGACAAGGAGTCTCCGGAGATCACATAAGTAAAACCCACTTGACTAGCATAATGACATCTAGATTACAAGCATCATCATATGAATCTCAATCATGTAAGGCAGCTCATGAGATTATTGTATTGAAGTACATAGGAGAGAGATGAACCACATAGCTACCGGTACAGCCCCGAGCCTCAATGGAGAACTACTCCCTCCTCATGGGAGCAGCAGCGGTGATGAAGATGGCGGTGGAGATGGCAGCGGTGTCGATGGAGAAGCCTTCGGGGGCACTTCCCCGTCCCGGCGGCGTGCCGGAACAGAGACTCCTGTCCCCCAGATCTTGGCTTCGCGATGGCGGCGGCTCTGGAACTTTTCTCGTACCGTGGCTTATTCGTATCGGGGTTTTAGGTCAGGGGCTTCTTATAGGCGAAAGGGGAGCCTCGGAGGGGGTCTGGTGGGGCCAGACACTAGGGCGGCGCGCCTGGCTCCTTGGCCGCGCCGCCACCATGTGTGGGCCCCACGTGGCCCTCCTCTGGCGGCTCTCGGGTGTTCTGGAAGCTCCCGGGGATTCTAAGATGCTGGGCGTTGATTTCGTCCAATTCCGAGAATATTTCCTTACTAGGATTTCTGAAACCAAAAACAACGAAAAACGAGAAGCGGCACTTCGGCATCTCGTCAATAGGTTAGTTCCGGAAAATGCATAAATATGACATAAAGTATGCATAAAACATGTAGATATCATCAATAAAGTAGCATGGAACATAAGAAATTATAGATACGTTGGAGACGTATCACCTATCCAGTTGACACGTCGTGCAAGTGGGGGACACACGTCCTCTGCTTTTTTTGGCACTTATACTATATCGCCTGTCTGTTCACTTCCCAGTAAAAATACGCTTTTACCCCTTGTCCACGTGTTTTCCATCTGCATCATAACTATTCCATCCAACGGTTGCAACGACGCGCCATACCACTATAAAAAGCCATCGTCTTCCTCCTTGAATACTTTCGCTCGCGCTGCATCTCTGCTTCTCCTCTGCAACTCCTCCCTTGCTCCGATTACTCCAAGTGCTCAACCACTCTCTATCCCTTCTCCGCCAAGTCCATTGATGCCGCCTCGCACCCGTTTGACTAGGCACATCACACCGGAGTCGAAGATGACGACAGCAGATCTGGGAAGCGCCGAGTGGGAGAGATCCAAGATCTCAGGCCAAGACATCAACATGCTGAAGAAGATGGGATTCAGCAAGAAGGAGGACGCGCTCCAGTTCCCCAAAGAGGAGAGCTACCCAAAGCCTCCAATCGACTATCGGGTCAGTTTCGTTGACCACCTCATCCGAGGACTTTCTCCCCCAATCCACGAATTTCTCCGTGGTCTCCTTTTTGTCTATGGGCTTCAGTTGCATCATCTGACGCCCAATTCCATCCTCCACATCTCGATTTTTATCACACTGTGTGAGTGCTTTCTCGGGGTCCAACCCAATTGGGCCCTGTGGAAACACATCTTTTGTATCCGCCGTAATAGCCACCACAACGTCGCCTAGAACATTGGCGGCGTTGTTATCTGTGTTCGTTCTGAGGTCGATTATTTCAATGTCAAATTTCCCGACTCCGTCCAAGGCTGGCGGAAAAATGGCTGTACATCCATGAGGAAAGCTCCAATCCGGCGGAAGAAAATATCGCCCCTTTTGACGGAGAAGCTAAAATCCTTCGCCGCCGTTCTTGGGATGCTGAAGCTACCGAGGCTAAGAAATTGGCGACATAAGCGCTGATGACTCGCATTCATGAGCTACAGAACACCCGCGGCAAAGAACTTTCGGGTATTGAGATTACCGCCTATTTCCTTAGGACTAGGGTGCAGCCTCTCCAGGCTCGCAAAAACCCCTTCTGGAAGTACGCTGGTGAAGAAGATGTCGATAGGCTCTCGAAAGATCTTCCTTTGAAGGATTTTGAAAAGCTTATCCGCAAAATCTCATCGCTCAACAAGAAGGATGCAATTCCCACTTCTTGCCGTGTTGCGCCATATAGTAGCGCAAAACCCCTTCCCGAGGTAATTTCCTTTTAATAGCTGTATTGTTTCCTAGAGTTCTGTTATTTTGTCGATTACTATTTTGTTAACGCCTTTTTATCGACACTCTTTCTTTTCTTAGGGCCACCTCGTCCTTGCTTCTCTTCCTCCTCTTCCTGAAGGTGGAGAGGTTGAAGACCGTGCCGTTGTCGACGATGACAACCAAGGCACTACGCGCCCTGCCACTGAAATCGCGGGTTCTCACAAATCCGCGGCTTCCGCCGAGTCAGACGCCACTGCCTCGACACACTCTCTTCCTCACGCTTCGAAGAGGAAGAGAGATGAAGTTAAAGATTCCGGCACTTCCAAAGCCGAAGAAGCTGAGCCTTCATATAAAAAGGCAGCTTTTAATCCATATACTGATGCCCTCGTCAGTTCGTAAGTTACTCCTTACTCTTTACTTTTCCTGTTTTATTGTTTCTTGTCTGTCTTGCTTCTTATACTGTCGCCATTTTATTATAGTGGTGACGAGGAAGAAGAACAAACTGTTGATGCCGCTGCACGAACGAGTACATCGCGTACTTTGATTGTGTCGGAAGCTCAACATGATGGGGATGAAACTTCTCCTCCCCAACAGGACATCGTGCAACCGCCGCCAGTTGAGAGCCCTCAAACCTCTCCATCAAAGAGAGCGAGGATCGAACCATCCAAGGAACCTATCCAATTCCCTGGTGGTTCCTCGACACCTTCATTGGATGATGTAAGTCTCGAATCGTTCAATACTTCTATCTTCTCTTTGTTTTGTGCTAAGTATTGTCGAATTTATATTGACTATATTGACTTCTTTTTCCTCCTTGGTCGTTTCTTCAGCCTCTGATGAAGGAGTTTATTCGTCTTGGTACCCAATTTGTCGGGTATCGTGACTATACCAAGAAGCTCGAAGGTACTATTTTTTATTTTCCTTTGTTGCATGTGTACCATTATTTTATCATAATATTTAACTGTCGTGAGTTTGCCAGGAGATCTTGCAGAAGCCAACAAGCGTGCGGACGCTCTTGCTGTTCAGTTGGAGCAAAACGAAGAAGCTCGCAAGAAGGCTGAAAAGGATGATGCCGCCATTGAAGATCTTCGAAAGAGGCTTCATGACGCGGAAACTTCCTTGAGTAATAACATATCTCAGCAATCAGCTCGAGAGGCAGAGATCCGTTCCCGCTTGGAGTCGCAGACTCGACGTTTTATCAGTAAGTTCTTGAGTCCTTGCTTTTCCTTGGATTACTTCATGTTTCCCCTGCATTCTTTATTTACATGTGGCTCCTTATTTATTTGTAGGGAGAACTCATCAAGAATATGAGATTGAAGGTCCTGAAGGCAACGAGCTTCTTTACGCGCTGACCCTTGTTGAAATTCATGGGGATGAAGTGCGCGACGGTCTTGAAAACGCTGAAGCTAGCATGCTGAAGCTTTTCCCCTACTTCTTTCCGAAGAAAGAGGCCCCCAATACTTTTGTGGAGCTCGCCAAAACCTTCAACGCGCCCGAAGATCTTGGGCTAAAGCTTCGCCAAGAAGGTCTGAAGATTGGCGTTGAAGGCACCGTCGCACTGATTTCTAATAGTCAGCAAAACGTCGACTGGGCCAAGGTTGGCGACATAGGGGAGCTGGAGACGAAGAAATGGCAATCTCTAATTAGAGCTGCCAAGCCTTCTGCAAGACCAATCCTTTCTTTCCTTGGTGTTAAACCAGCACCTGCTCCAAGCGCATCCAAGCCGGAGGTCAAGTAGACCACCTTGTCCCCTTTTTTCTTTCTTAGTTCTATCTTTTGATGCTGTCGCCTTAGTAGTTTTGGCGACAACTACTTCAGTACTCCAGTAGGGACCTTTCTTTTGTAATAGCGATGTACACACTTTAATGTTTAATCGAAATCTATATTTGCTGGATGATTGATGTCGGAAATATTTTATTTTCAGTTGATTTTTGACAACTATTCTGCAACTCCTCGTCCTTCCGATGTTTTACCCACTTCCTCTCGCTCGAAGAAAATACCTGTCGCTATCGGTTTTATTGAAGATTCTTCGAGTAAGAACTCAGCACAGGATTTGGATGAACTTCGGCAACAGCTGAAATCCACAAAGAAACAATCACTTATGCTCATGGAACAATCTCGGAAATCTTCCGAGAGGGAGAAAATTGCACTTCAACAAGCTCGGGATGCCAGAGCTGAAAAGGACTCCGCCGTTGCTGAAGCTACTGCAGCCACGTCTCGAGAGAATTTTATGCTTCAACTGCTGACAGATGCTAGCTTGGATATGGCAGGTGTGCTTCATTTTCTCGGTCGTACTTTTTTATTTTTCTTTTTGCTTGTCTCCTTGTTGCCCGCTGATTCTTTGAAAAAATAGGTTCCTTCTTGGATGCTACTACGGAAGATGAACGTGTCGAAGCTTGATCCAATGCACTTCTTCGGCTTGCTCATGATCATGGTTCGAATTTTTGGGGCACGCCTGAATGGACTCGCCAGATCATCAGGTTTCAGGATCGCGCGCTTCAGATTCGTGGTTATCTTGACTTTTGTACAAGGACGTTGTCTCTGGTCTACGGCACCATGTTTCCTCGCAATAAGATGCCAGAGACTCTTCCTGCTTTAATGGACAAATTTCGGGATGCTCCTCGGATCCACGGCTTTGTGCGGGCCCAATTAGCGGCTGGCGCAAGGTTTGCCATGATCACGATAAAAATCTGCTACCCGAAGTTAGACGTGGGTCAGATTGTCCCAAACTGCCTGGCCAAGATGGCGAAGAGGAAGAAAAACTTCGGCAAATACGATGATATCGTGACTCCTGTTCCCGAAGATATGATGGATGAACTTCTTCGGATGGACTCTGAATTCTTCGTGAAGGGTAGCTATGCTGAGCATAGCACTCGTGCTATAAATAATGAGCGGTTGACAATAGACAATATACTGGGAAATCCTTGAAGATAAGCTGTTTCGAGGATTGTATCTTCTGTATTGTAAAGTCACTATTTTTTTATTTTCAACGCCAAGCCCCCGGGCGTTTTGTTGGTGATATTTTTGTTTTATAATGCGAGGTTGTCCCAAGGCAAAATAAATTATGCTGTGCACTATTTTTGCGGGTACGAGCCCCCGAGCTTTATGTTGACCGCTGTTTGTCGATATCTTTTTATTTTGGCGAGGTATTATATACCAAGGCGAGATGTTTTTGCGAGTTGTATTTTGTCGGCACTGTGTATATATATTGTATCTTCTGGGGGAAGCCCCCGAGCCTGTCGAAAAGATATATACTCCACTATCTTTATTATATTGCAGCACCGCGAGCCCGCCTCATTAAAAACCTTTCCCGGCCCCACTCGGTGCCCCGAAAAAGGAAAAGAGTGCGTCTGAAAACTCGCGGGCGTTTCAGTACATTGTATGTTTACAAAGGAGACTATATTTCGGCTTCTAAGCGTAGAAACGCCTGAGCTGCGCCACGTTCCAAGGGTTTGGCTCGGCAATCCCCGTCTTCTTGTCCTTGATTCTGTATGCTCCTCCTTCGATTACTTCTGTGATGATGTAAGGTCCAAGCCACGGTGACTCGAGTTTTTCATGACTTTTTTGATTAAGTCGCAAAACCAAGTCGCCAACTTGAAAATATCTCGGTCGCAATCGTCGACTGTGGTAGTTTTTCAGGTCCTGTTGATATTTGGCGACTCGTGACAGGACTTCATCTCGAGCTTCATCAAGTGCGTCGACATCATCCTCCAAAGCTTTTCTCGAAGTTTCTTCATTATATTCTGTAACTCTTGGAGAATCATGCTCTATTTCTATCGGCAGGACCGCCTCGGCTCCGTGGACCAGAAAAAACGGCGTCTCCTGCGTCGCCGTATTTGGTGTTGTTCGAATACTCCACAACACGCTTGGCACCTCCTCTGGCCAAGTATGCCGAGCTTTTTCCAATGGTCCCAACAGGCGCTTCTTGATACCATTGCAGATGATGCCATTGGCCTTCTCGACTTGACCGTTGGTTTGTGGATGTGCGACAGACGCAAAACTCAGTTTGATGCCCACTCCTGCACAATATGCTTTAAACTCCTTGGACGTAAAGTTACTGCCATTGTCTGTGACGATGTTGTGAGGGACTCCAAATCGAAAGACGATGCTTTTCACAAACTTGATTGCCGACGCGCCGTCCGGTGAATTTATCGGCTTTGCTTCTATCCATTTAGTAAATTTGTCGACAGCAACGAGCATATACTCATATCCTCCTGGCGAAGCTTTATGTAGTTTGCCCACCATATCGAGACCCCATTGAGCAAAGGGCCAAGATAATGGGATTGGCATTAGTTCTGCTGCCGGCGAGTGAGGTTTGGCGGCGAATCTTTGGCACGTATCGCAAGTTCGCACTATTTCCTTCGCATCCTCAATTGCTGTTAACCAATAAAATCCTACTCTGAATACTTTAGCCGCGATAGCTCGGCTGCTCGCATGATGCCCGCATATTCCTTCGTGTACATCTTTCAGGATGATCCTTCCTTCTTCGGGTGTAACACATCTCTGTAGCACACCCGAAATACTTCGTTTGTACAACTCCCCTTTTACCACAGTAAAAGCTTTAGATCGCCTAATTATTCGCCTTGCTTCAAATGGATCGTCGGGTATTGTTTTCCTTAGGATGTATGATATGTATGCCTGCATCCATGGAATTTGCACCATCATGACTAGCTCCTGTTCCTCTTCTTCTTCTTCCAATGATTCTTTGGTGGCACCCGAAGGTTTCTCTTCCTTTGCCTTTTTCTTTGTTTTCATTGGCTTTGTTGACCTCTCGCTTATTTCTTCCCAAAACACGCCTGGAGGGATCGCGAGACATTGTGACCCGATATTTTCAAGGACATCGGCTTCATCATTGCTCAATCTGCTGATGTGGTTTACCTCACATCCATCAAACAGTTTTTCCAGCTCGTTATACATCTCCTTGTATGCTATCATGCTCTCATTGACTGCATCACATTGGTTCATGACTTGCTATGCCACCAACTGTGAGTCGCCGAAAATTTTCAGTCGAGTTGCACCGCAAGCCTTCGCCATCTTCATCCCGTGTATGAGAGCTTCATATTCTGCTTCATTGTTAGACGTGTTTGGGAACGTCATCCGTAAGACATACTTCAACTTGTCGCCTTCAGGTGATACCAATATCACGCCTGCTCCGGCGTTGTCGTTGCCTAATCGACGATACCTCGGAGGAGGGATCCTCACGAGGGGGAGAAGAAGTAGGGGCCATAGGGCGGAGTGCACACGGGACGGTGGTACGCGAGTTACCCAGCTTCGGAACACCTGCACGATGATAGGGCCTACTGCTGCTTGTCTGGAATTATCTGGGCGCTTGCGCGTTGTTACAATGGTTGTGGTTGTGTCTCTAGGGCTCCCGGGATCCGGCTTATAAAGGCGCACGGATCTAGGGTTTACATGGAGAGTCCTAGCCGAAATACAAGTTGCCTAACTACGGTACAATATCTTGCTGTGTACGTCAAGGATCCGCCTTCCTTATGGCTGTACCGGATCCGGATACTTTATGGGCCTCCACGGATCCGGCCTCTTTCGTAGGTCGGTTAGGATCCGGCTCCAGGTTCCTGGGCTGGACTTCATCCTTCTTGATCAACAGCAACTGGGCCGCCCGATGGGCCCCATGCCACCATCACCGTTCGTGGGCCACCCGGGCTTGCCGGATCTAGGCCATGTCGTTGATATACCCATAAAGTATACCCACAACAGTAGCCCCCGAAGTTCTCCGAGATTCATCATTCTTCCGTCTTCATATAACTCGGAACCGAAGAGAATCTTGAAGAGCTTCCAAACTTTCTTGTTTCCGATATTGTTTAACCGGAAATCCACATGTCCTTCAGTAATGATAATGTAACGGAGTTTGCACTTTTCCCGCGCACAACTTCCTATCTTCCCGCGCTAAATTTTCGAAGATGCGAATTTTCAGCCGGAAATTTCGGGAGCGCACGGTTAAATTACCTCCACGTCATTTTACCGCTTTTAACCTAAGACACGCGTCATGCATCCAACGGTGAGACCGTTCAGTTTCCGCCGTTGGATCCGGAATGCGAATCTCCGCGCGAGGGCTATAAATACCCCGACGCGCGGTAACTCCTCATTCGTTTCACCCGTTCACCACTTCATCTTCCTCCTCCCACCGCGCCGCCCGCCAGATCTCAACTCCGACGAGCTCCGCCGCGGAAGACTTCACGCCAGGTCGCTCCAAGCCTTCCCCCGTCCCAAGATCGCCGCGGTTGATCGGGAAATCTCCCCCGCCGCCGATTCGTGGTCACGCGGGCCGTTTTTTAGCAACTTCGGCGACCTTCATCCTCGCCGGAGCATCGCCGGTTCGCCGCGCCATTGACGGTACGTGCACCGGACCTGTAGAAGAAGAAGTAGAGTAGATTCCGGTAACTCAAACACTTTGCATGGGTGCAGCCGGAAGTATGCCGATCGACTCGCACTGTACTGGTAGTTCTCCGAATAGCCCGGATCCCAGTTCATTAGAGCCAATCTGTCCGGATCCCATTGCATATCTACCACCATATGTTTCCGACATCCGGCTGGCTCAACCTTTTTCCGCATCTTCCAGCACCAAGTTAAGCCGGATCCCAACCGCACAAGAAATCGAAGAAGAACTTCAAGGGCAGGCTAGAATGGCAGCCAAGGTTCAGGAGACGGAAAACAAGAAAGCTTCTAAAGCCCGGAACCGCGAAGGAGAGCGGGGTCAATGGTGGCCCTGCGAAACCACCGATACGGAGCTCAGAGAGCTTCAGAACGAAGGTATGATCTCCGCTCACTGGAGTTTCATACGCGATACCGTCGTCCCCAAGCCAGGAGCCGGAGAAGTGGTCATGACCAAGGCTTGGGTGGAACGCGGATTATCGCTCCCTTGCTCGGAATTTTTCCTCTCCATTCTCAAAACATACGGGCTTCAGCCCCACAACATCTGCCCCAACTCCTACCTTCTGCTCTCCAACTTCGCAACTCTCTGCGAAGGGCATCTCGGAATCCGGCCAGACGTCAAGCTATGGCAGTTTTTCTTCCGAGTAAAGAAAGAGACGAAGGACAAAGCTATGCTGAACTGCGGGAGCATGACATTCATGCTCCGACCTGGTCGCATGTACCCTCCTCATGACTCGCACGAATCCGTCCGGTACTGGAACGCCGGATGGTTTTACGAGAAGAATGTGTCAGTTCCGGAGATCCACGACGGTCTCCCCAAATTCAACAACGAGCCTCCGGAAGAGCTCGCAAGCTGGAGCTTCATCCCGTCGCTTTCCCTAACTCCCATCCTGGAGAAGGCAGCGCGGAGAATCTCCTGGTTAGTCCACGATGGGCTAACCGGAACCCGGCCTACACCGAGCTGGTTCACTCGGCGGATCCAGCCTCTGCGATATAACGCGCGATTAATCTGCGCGTACACCGGGGCGGACGACCAGCTCCGAGCTACCCGCCACGATCTTCCGGCTGACTCTCTCAAAAGGAGGTTCAAGACGCTGGTGAAGGTGGGCCGGGGTCAACCGATCCCGGAACTGATCAAGGATATTTACACGAACGACCAGTGTCCTCCGGTAAGCTTTGACCCTTTCGTTACTTCAAACTTCATAAGTTTTTGGATATTGACTAACATATGATATCTTTCCCTCCAGCTCGCTACATTGGCGGAGGAAAATCTGCGCACCATACTTCGCGTCCCCGTCAGTGGCGACACGGCGGAGGAGGTTCCGGAAGACGAAGAGGAGGAAGAGGAGCAAGCACCCCGCAAGGCATCTCCTCGACCTACGAAGCGTCCCCGCGCCAAAGCTTCCGGCTCTGAAGCCGGAGCCAGCAGCGAGGCCTCCGCCAAGAAGCCCAAGATCGTCAAGCCCCCTCCGCTAGACTCAAGGAAGGCGGAGCGGGAACGTTTGAAAATGCTTTCCACAGCAGGCAAACGCTCGCGCCCCATCATCCCCGGCGCCCCGTAAGTTTCCGCGTATGGTTCATATTCGTTTTGACGCAACTGTTTCTTATGCGATCTTTCTTTTACTTGCTCGCAGGACTCCGACTACCGCTGCCACCCGGACCGTCAGCCAAGAGCCCATCACCAAATATATGAAGAAATCTCCGGCTGTTGGCCCTACAACTCCAGCTCCGCCAAGCGCTTCCCACACTGCTCCACCGCCATCTCCTCCTCAAGCGGAACAATCTCCCCCTCCTGCCGCAAACACTCCACCGGAAATAATTCCGGTCAGCAGCGAGAAGGTGGGCGGAGAGGATCCAAAGGCCAAAGGCCCTGCCCAAGAAGAAACTCAAGACCAGGGAGAGGCTGAGGTTACTTCCTCCGAGAAGGTCGGAGCCGGTGCTGGCGACGTTGTCGTGTTTCCAAAGAACTTCGGAGATCCAGCTGACCTTACTTCCACCCCCAAGGCATATGCTACAAAATTCTTCAACAAGCTGACTGAGGCGGAGAAGTGGGAACTTGAACAAGACCTGCTCAACGCCATGTTGAACAATGCCTGGGGGAAACCGGATGCCGCAACGTCGGAAATCCAGGAGTTTAAGAAGGACGTCGGCCAGTTCTTCGACAAACTTGTCTGCAAACAAAAGGTACTCCCCAGTAGCCCCCAAGCATGTAGGCGGAAACTAGATACTAGTTAGTGCTTAGATGCTTTAGAGTAAAGCCACTTTTGGAAAGATTTTAAAAATGTCACAGTAGCCCCCAAGCATGATGTCGGAAAGATTCCGGCAACAATGCTTCAAAGGACCCCACTATACGTAGGCGGAATTTTTACTCCTGCTCTGATTGGTTTTTACAGGAACAGCAGGCACTGCATTATGAGCTACACAAAAACATTGCCCTGCAGCGCCGCGTTACCTTGGGTCAAGCGGAAAATATCCGGACCCTCCAGAATGAAAATGCAGAACTGAACAAACAGCTGGCGGACGCCCAAGGTGGGTTTCCAACCTTTCTTGTTATTGGTTCTCGTTCTGACTTTGAACTGTATTTAACTTGATTCCTTATAGGCGCATCCTCTTCCCTGGCGACGACCTCCTCCGAACTGGAAAACCTGCGCTCCTCATACCAAGAGTTGGAGATAAAGCTGAAGGAGGCGGAGCAGCAGAAGGAGCAGGCCGAGAAGCAACTGGCGGAGAAAAACTCCGAGCTCATCAAGGAAAAAGGCGATTTCTTGTTGAAACGCAAAGTTGATAGCGAGACCATCAAGGGGCAGCAAAAGGAGCTCAATGGGCTCCGGAAATACATGGAAACCGCGGAGCATCATTGGGACTTGCTAGCCGAAAATATCCTGGGTACGTATACTCGAAACTTCTTATCTTGATGTATAGTTTCTTGTGCTCAACTTTAATTTTTACGCTTGTATTTTTGTGCAGAACCACTTGGATACTCTGAAAGGCGCCGGAATAAATTTCCCCGAGACGACGTTCTTGCTCTTGCTGGTGATGATTGCAAGGATCTTATCTCCGCCTCACGGAAGATATGCCATAACTTGTCGCTAAAGAAGAGCCGCACCTGCGGTCTGCGCAAACTGGTCAAGCGGATGGACATTCTTCCGGAGCTGGTAACAGATCTACAGGCTTCATCAGCCCGGGGCGCAGCTGCCATGACTTTAACCATGTGCCTGGCGCATAACCCGGAGATGGATCTGGACCGGGTAACTTCTGGTGTTCCTCCGACAGCAGATGTCGGAGCGCTTCTTGATGCGGTGAGTGGCTATGACACCCGCATTGCGCGGAGGATCCGTCATGACGAGTTCTACGACAAGGTGGTTCTTCCAGCGGACGAGCCCCTTGAAGAGGAACTTCAAAAGGAGCGTGATGCGGAAGCCCGACCTGCGGAATCCGGAACCCAGTTTACCTGGACCAGCTCCAAGGATGCTCCCCAAGAAGAACACGAGTCCGGCGCTGCAACCTCTGAAGAAGATGAAGAGAGCGATGAAGATGTGTCGTCTCCGGCTGAGGGTGCCAAAGGAAAAGATCCAGAGGGCAATGCTTCTCCGTCCAAGGCGGAGTGAAAACGTTTACGTCCTGCGGGATAAAACAATGCATCATTTTGGCCCCAGCGAGGGTTTGTAACATAACTTAAATTCTTAAGTAGTTAGGGACGAAACAAGCATGCATGCATGGGCGGAAAATACTTATCCTGCTATCCGTTTTTATATTATTTGCATGTGCTATTTCTTGAAAGCAAGTGCTAGTTTGATAATTCCCGGCTTGCCCACTTGACCTTCCACGAGCCGGAAAACCTGCGCCGGAAACGCTCGCCAGCGGCGACGAAGCCCAATGGCAATCCGTCAATAACCGCGGAAACAAGCCCCCAGCCCAAGTGCCGGAAGTCGCTACCAGGAATCCATGGGTTTGCAACAGAAAAAACTTCCGCCAGAAAACTTAAGCTTACGTCCTAAGGGACGATTTTGAAAATCACAACTTTCATACACGCCTAGGCGGAAAAATCCAGCTCTGCGGTTTTAGTCGGAAAAAACATACACGATCCAGAAATGAAAAATTAAAGGAGGTAAATGACTCTAAGAGTGAACCAAAAGCTTTATTTCATTGATCATGTATCATAGATATTACAAGGTATGTAGTGCGTAAGGCGCTAAGTGTAGAAAGGACGTAGCTGTGCTATATTCCAGGGACGATCTGTTTCATCATATATGTCACCCGGATCTTCTCGTTTTCGTTTCCGATGCCAGTTAGCAGGTCTATCCTTTAGTTCCCGGAAATCAACGAGGTAGTAGGATCCGTTGTGTAGTACTTTGCTGATGACAAAAGGTCCTTCCCATGGAGATTGCAACTTGTGATCTTTCACATGGCGAAGGCGGAGGACTAAGTCTCCGACCATGAACGAGCGGTTCCGAACTCGACGGCTATGATAGCGTCGGAGCTTCTGGCGGTAAATGGTGGAGCGTTGGTCGGCTAGATTCCGAGCTTCTTCGATCGAGGTCCACGAGATAGGCTGTCGAGCCTCGTCGGCAGTTTCTTCATTGTAGGCGGAAACTCGCGGTGAATCATGGATGATGTCGGTGGGGAGCACGGCTTCGGATCCATATACCAGGAAAAAAGGAGTAAATCCTGTTGACCTATTAGGGGTAGTTCGTAAACTCCACAAAACAGAGTCCAGCTCATCAGCCCAAGCTCCGGCTGCGCGGCGCAGCGGTTCTTCAAGGCGAGGTTTGATTCCGGCTAGTATAAGGCCATTGGCTCGTTCGACCTGACCATTAGATTGTGGATGAGCCACAGACGCAAGGTCAAGCCGGATCCCAACTTCATCACAGTAATCCTTGAGTTCTCCCTGCGCAAAGTTTGTGCCATTGTACGTGATTATGCTTGTGTGGGATGCCGAATCTCGTCACGAGGCTGCAAACAAATTTTAGTGCCGTAGCACCGTCGGCTTTTCTCATCGGCTTTGCCTCGATCCACTTACTTGAACTTGTCAATAGCGACCGGGAGGTATTCATGACCACCAGGAGATGATTTCTTTAACTTACCAACCATATCGAGCCCCCAGACCGCGAACGGCCAGGTGATAGGGATGGTCCTTAGCTCTTGGGCTGGAGCGTTTGGTTGAGTAGCGTAGTACTGGCAACCACGGCAAGTTTTCACCAGCTTATCAGCGTCTTCTTTAGCTGTTAGCCAGTAAAATCCTAACCGAAAAGCTTTTGCAACGAGGGACCTGGGAGCAGCATGATGCCCGCAATCCCCTGCGTGGATCTCTCGGAGGATTTCAATGCCATCTTGACTAGAGACGCATTTGAGAAAAACCCCATTTGCACTTCGTTTGTAGAGCTATCCATCAACAATTGTGTAGGATCTTGCTCGTCTAATGATCTGTCGTGCGTGGACCTCGTCCTCCGGCAACTTTTGATCAATGAGGTAATCCAAGAACGGCTGAGTCCAGGCCGGAATGACTGCCATCACTTCCTTAGCCGGAGAGACTGCCAGATCAGGATTTTCCGGGTTTGCACCCTTTACTGAGGGTACTCGCAGATGCTCAAGGAACACTCCAGGCGGAATTGGTTTCCTGCCGGATCCGAGTTTGGACAGCATGTCTCGCTGCTGTGTTATCGTCTCTCTCGACGTACTTGACTTCGTATCCGAGGAAGCACTTGGCGATCTCGTCCACTTCGTCTCTGTAAGCCGCCATGACGGAGTTTCTGGCGTTCCAGGTTCCGGCTACTTGTTGTGCCACCAGGTCGGAATCTTCGCAGCATATGATGTGCTTGATCCCAATTTCCTTAGCGATGCGCAGACCGTGTAGTAGAGCCTCGTATTCCGCCATATTGTTGGTTGATTCGAAGTGAATCTGCGAACGTCTTGCCGGTTCTTCTCCGGTAGGTGACTTCGGGGTAACTCCAGCCCCGAGCCTTGATGTTGCTTGGATCCGTCAAAGTGCATGACCCAAGCTTCAGGTTCCGGCACAGGTGTGCCCTCCGGTGCTTCAGTCCAATCCGCGATGAAATCCGCTAGAACTTGAGACTTGATTGCAGTTCGGGCTTCGTAGTTGATGTCAAAGGCAGATAACTCGATGCCCCATTTTGCTACGCGTCCTGTTGCGTCGGAGTTGTTGATGATTGTTGCCAGGGGAGCCTTGCTCACCACTGTCATTGGGTGCTCCTGGAAGTAGTGTCTCAGCTTCCGGCTGCCTAGGAAAACTCCGTATGCTAGCTTCTGAAAGTGAGGGTATCTCTGCTTGGATTCCGTCAGGACTTCGCTAATGTAATAGACAGGCCTTTGGACTCCGTGCTCAAATCCTTCTTCCTTTCGCACCACCACGATTACGAGGCTGATAACTTTGTTGGTAGCCGCTATGTAGAGGAGCATAGGCTCTGACTCAGCTGGAGCTGCCAATATAGGTGGGGAGGAGAGTATGTTCTTCAACTCCTGAAGTGCTTTATCTGCTGCCTCATCCCAGACAAATTTGTCTGTTTTCTTCAGCAGCTTGTATAGGGGTAGGGCTTTCTCACCAAGACGGCTAACAAATCTACTGATTGCCGCAACGCAACCAGTTAATCGTTGCACATCTTTGAGACAAGTTGGCCTTTTGATGTTCAGGATAGCCTTGATTTTTTCCGGGTTAACTTCAATGCCCCTGTGAGAAACAATGAAGCCAAGGAGTTTTCCTGCTGGTACGCCAAAGACGCACTTCAGCGGATTCAACATCATCTTGTACCGTCGGAGATTATCAAAGGTTTCCTGGAGATCGCTCAGCAGGTCGGATCCCTTTCGGGTCATGACCGCGATGTCGTCGACGTAGGCGTGCACGTTCCGGCCAATTTGGTCCTTCAGGCACCGCTGCATCGTATGTTGGTATGTGGCGCCTGCGTTTTTCAAGCCAAAAGGCATGGTAACATAGCAGTATGTGCCAAAGGGTGTGATGAAAGAGGTCGCCTTTTGGTCAGACTCCTTCATCAAGATCTGATGATACCCGGAATATGCGTCAAGAAAACACGAAGTTCCGCCCCTGCCGTCGAATCAATGACTTGGTCAATGCGCGGCAAAGGGAACGGATCTTTCGGACAATGCTTATTCACGCCGGAGTAATCGATGCACATTCTTAGTATTTCAGAATTCTTTTTGGGTACAAGGACGGGGTTTGCGACCCAATCGGTATGGATAACTTCTACTACAAAACCTGCCTCTAGTAACTTTGCTAATTCCATTCCTATGGCGCGGCGCTTCTTGTCTCCAAAGCGTCGCATAGCTTGCTTCACCGGTTTTGCACCCGGATTTATGTTGAGGTAGTGCTCGGCGAGTTCCCTTGGTACTCCGGACATGTCAGAAGGTTGCCATGCGAAGATATCCATGTTAGCTCTGAGGAACTCGACGAGCGCGCTTTCCTATTTGGGGTCCATGTTGGCTCCGACTGAAACCTGCTTGGAGCTGTCACCTTCGACGAGGTCATGCTTCTTGGTTTCTATCGCGGCCTTGAACGAGGTCTTCTGTTCGAAGATCTGCTTCTTGGTGGTCTGCATCTCAGTCGGATCCACCGCGGCTCTGTAGCCTTGCAGCTCCTCTCCAGATATGACGGATTCTGCAAAGGCGGCTTCGCCTTCCTCGCAGTCCCTAGCTTTCTTGTAGTCTCCGGACACGGTGATCCAACCGTTAGGACCCGGAATCTTGAGCTTGTTGTAGATGTAGCATGCTCTGGCGTGGAACTTGTGGTAGGTGGGCCTGCCGAAGATCACGTGGTAGGAGCTTTTGAAGGGCACCACTTCAAACGTGATCATCTCTTCGCGGTAGTTGTTCACATTACCGAAGGCCACGGGAAGTTTGATGCTGCCCAGAGAGTTTGCCTTCTTACCCGGAACCACACCATGAAATTCAGTGGTGCTGTGCTTGAGCTGTTCCTTGGTGAGGTTCATCTTCTCCAGGGTCTCCAGGTACATGATGTTCAGGCTAGCTCCGCCGTCCATAAGACACTTGGAGAAGTCATACCCGTCTATGCGGGGACTCACAACCAGGGCGTAGCACTCTTTGGGGATAAAGGCCGGGTGATCCGACCTGTCAAACGTACAGGCTTTCTCCGACCACTTGACATACTGCGGCAAAGCCGGAACTGTGGCGTTCAAGATCCGGAGCGCTGATTTTTTCGCGCGGACAGTTGGGGTTCCGAGGAAGGTGTGGTAAGTTCCGACACTCTTCTTGCCAAAGGGGTTAGATTTGTTAGCTGCGGTACCCTCCTTGGGTTCCGGCGAAGCGTCATCCTCATCCATGGCTTCGGAACTGTCCTCCTCGTTGTCCTTGTTCTTGCCCTTGCCTCCTTTGCCGCGCGGGCGGTGCTTCCGGGCTCGCTTGTATCCTGCCTCCGGGTCATTCTTCAGATCGTTGACCCACTTGCAGTTGCGATTGGTATGGGTGGATTTGCCCGTAGCCGGATCCAGATGAGCCAGGCACGGCCTATCCCTGTATTCTTCATACGTTTGGGGGGCGCGGGATCCGGCTGCGGTGACCTCGTCAGCGCGCCGCTGGCCCCTGCCTGCTCCGCCTCCACGTCCGCGGCCTCTTCCGCCTCCTGGACCTCCGCGTTGGAACGTCATGGCTACCATGTCGGATCCTCCGCCCTTCTGGTCTTCAGGGGGGTTCTTCCGCTTGTTGCTGTTGCTGACGCCGTTATCACGGTTTTTCTTCTGTTGGTGCAGGGGTATGGCTGTAGCTGCGAGATCTCCGCCTGCGTCGTCATCGGCGGCAGTATGATCGCTGGCGATATTTATCATCTCATCAAGAGTGAGCTTATTCGCATTCACCAGGCAAGTGGGCTTGTGGCGCAGCAGCCCCCACGCTGCAAACCACCGATGAAGGCGTGCATTGCTGTGCGGTTATCTACGTTCTCGCACTCGTTTCTGGTTGCCAACCATCGGGTGAGGAAACTCCTAGATGTCTCACCCTTCTTCTGGATGCAAGCTTGAAGATCGCTGGTGGTGGCCGGTCTCTTGTAGGTGTAGGAGAACGTAGCATAGAAAACAAAAAATTTCCTACGGCGAACACGCAATCCAAGCCAAGATGCAATCTAGAAGACGGTAGCAACGAGGGGATTATCGAGACTCACCCTTGAAGAGATTCCAAAGCCTACAAGATGAGGCTCTTGTTGCTGCGGTAGACGTTCACTTGCCGCTTGCAAAAGCGCGTAGAAGATCTTGATCACGATCGCTTCCGGCGCCACGAACGGGCAGCACCTCCGTACTCGGTCACACGTTCGGTTGTTGATGAAGACGACGTCCACCTCCCCGTTCCGGCGGGCAGCGGAAGTAGTAGCTCCTCTTGAATCCGACGAGCACGACGGCGTGGTGTCGGTGGCGGTGGAGAAATCCGGCGGAGCTTCGCTAAGCGTGCGGGATATGGTGGAGGAGCGGGGCGCTAGGGTTTGGGGAGAGGGGGTGGCCGGCCACTATAGGGGGCGGCCAAGCTTGTGGCTTTGGTGTGGCCGGCCCCCTCCCCTTGGCCCTCTATATATAGGTGGAAGCCCCAAGTGTTGGACTACAAGTCTTCGAATAAGACCCGAACCCAAAACCTTCCATATGGTGGGAAACCTTCCCAAGCTAGGATTCCCACTAGAGGTGGGAATTCCACCTACCATAAGGGGGGGTGGCCGGCCCCTTATGGGGGAGTCCACTTGGGACTCCACCCCACTAGGGTTGGCCGGCCATGGTGGTGGAGTCCCATGTGGACTCCACCTTCCTAGGTGTGTTCTTCCGGACTTTTCTAGAACCTTCTAGAACCTTCCATAGAACCTTCCGCATCATTTTAATTCACATAAAATGACATCCTATATATGAATCTTATTCTCCGGACCATTCCGGAACTCCTCGTGATGTCCGGGATCTCATCCGGGACTCCGAACAAATATTCGAACTCCATTCCATATTCAAGTTCTACCATTTCAACATCCAACTTTAAGTGTGTCACCCTACGGTTCGCGAACTATGTGGACATGGTTGAGTACTCACTCCGACCAATAACCAATAGCGGGATCTGGAGATCCATAATGGCTCCCACATATTCAACGATAACTTTAGTGATCGAATGAACCATTCACATACGATACCAATTCCCTTTGTCACGCGATATTTTACTTATCCGAGGTTTGATCATCGGTATCACACTATACCTTTGTTCAACCTCGTCTCTGACAAGTACTCTTTACTCGTACCGTGGTATGTGGTCTCTTATGAACTTATTCATATGCTTGCAAGACATTAGACGACATTCCACCGAGAGGGCCCAGAGTATATCTATCCGTCATCGGGATGGACAAATCCCATCGTTGATCCATATGCCTCAACTCATACTTTCCGGATACTTAATCCCACCTTTATAACCACCCATTTACGCAGAGTGGCGTTTGATGTAATCAAAGTACCTTTCCGGTATAAGTGATTTACATGATCTCATGGTCATAAGGACTAGGTAACTATGTATCGAAAGCTTATAGCAAATAACTTAATGACGTGATCTTATGCTACGCTTATTTGGGTGTGTCTATTACATCATTCATATTAATGATATAACCTTGTTATTAATAACATCCAATGTTCATGATTATGAAACTAATCATCTATTAATCAACAAGCTAGTTAAGAGGCTTACTAGGGACTCTTTGTTGTTTACATATCACACATGTATCAATGTTTCGGTTAATACAATTATAGCATGGTATATAAACTCTTATCATAAACATAAAGATATATAATAACCACTTTTATTATTGCCTCTTGGGCATATCTCCAACAGTCTCCCACTTGCACTAGAGTCAATAATCTAGTTTACATTTGTTAAGATATAACACCTTGGCCTTCTGGTGCTTTATCATGTTTTGCTCACGGGAGAGGTTTTAGTCAACGGATCTGACACGCTCAGAAACGTATGTACTTTGCAATTCATTTGCGTCTCAACGCATCACTCATTTTCCAAATGAGTCGGCATATATGCTTAGTCCTCTGGTGGAACCTTAATTCCACGGTCTGAAATATGTCACTAATATTGTCACATACAATATAGCTTCAAAGTTCTGACACTATCGGAACTACACCAAGTTCTCAAAGAACTTTTTAACTTAACATCTTTAGTCATTGTCAAAATAATGACATACTCTGCCTTCGTTTGTAGAATCCGTCACAACATTTAGAACTCTTCTAAATCTAGCATTGTGCTACCTTTTAAACAACACTTAGCTTAATTGAGATTTGAAATTCATTTTTATATGTGACCAAACTAATATCGGTGCAACACTTTACAGCGATTTGTTTGTCATTACCCCATACAAAAATATATTTATATATCCTTGGTTCTTCTAAAGTACTCAAGGATAATTTTACTGTCATCCAATGATCATTACATGAATCATTCTGGTATATGCTCATAACACTTAAGAGCATAGGACATCTGATTATGTACATATTATACGTGATCTATAATCACTCATGTGTTTTAACTCATTGAGTGTCATATACACTCAAGTCTTGTTAATCCTTCACATGAAAAGAACACCTTCTTAATATTGAACTACTTCAATATTCATTCTATGTACCTTGACTTAAACTTATTATGTGTTTCAATCTATCTTCATAGATCTTGACACTAAATATGTTTCAGTCCATATCCTTTCATTGAAGCTAATTCTCAATGAAACTTTTTAATCAATTATATAATTACAATATTTATAATCAACGATATGTCAGCTACATAAAGTATTACAAATATGTCTCAGCGCTCCCACTTAATTTCTTGCAAATGTAAGCATCGTCATCGTTTCTGATGAAATCAAAAAAAAAAACTCTTTGACTATTTCATCCGGTGAAGATTCCAACTCCGCAATACTCACTTCATCCAATTGAAGTTCGTATTGCTATCTAGTATTCTACGGACTAGCAAAACTCTAGGTTGTATCTTGTATACACCTTTAATACAAACTTCTGTTAAGTAATATATTTTGCCATCCTACTAACATATCTCATAAAGAAATATGTAGCGATTACTAGAATAATCCACATAGACTATAAGCATTGCTACGGAAGATCTAATCTTATTGTAGTCAACTCTTTGAACTTTGTCGTAAACAATCTTTTCGACAAGTCGTACTTATTAAAGGATATTGCATCCAAGTCCATCAATTTTATAGATCCATTCACTTTCAAAAAGTATTCATCTATCTTGGATTTCATGGCGCATAGCCATTTTAACGGAGTCAGGGCCCATCATAACTTCTTTGTATGTAGTTGGTTTATCATTGTTCAAATTCAATCCTTTGTCCACAAATCACAAAGTAAACCAAACCTACAAGGTTCAATAGTTTCTTTGATCTCCATGGCTAAAACACTTTGTAGTCATGGGAGCCATGATTGTCGTAGCCGCTTCCGGAACCATTTCCGATGCTGCGCTACTCTGATCATTATGCTCAGGTTCATAAACCTTATCAAGTTCTATTGTCCTCCCACTCAAATATTTCGCTAGTAAACAATTTCTTGGAAATAAGCAAGTAACATTAACAAACACTTTTGTCTTTTACTTCATAGTGGAAAGAATTCCCAATCAATTCTCTGGGATAACTAACAAAGACATTCATCCGATTTTGGTTGTAAACTCATTTACTTATGCTATGCATACCAAAATTTAAGTAAAGACTATTAGGGTTCATACCCATGCCATAACTCGTATGGTGTCATTACAACGGATCATGATGATGCTCTATTTAGTGTAAAAGCGGTAGTCTCTAAAGCATAATCTACAAAAATATAATGGCGTCATTTTATATTATCTCATCATTAATCCAACAAGGTTTGGATACATATCTCGGATACTCCATCATCATTATGATACTCCAAGAAATGTGAGTTGTAGAACAATTTCATAACTCTCTTAGATGTTCGCTAAAACTCGTAATTCAAATATTTCCACCATGATCCAATCATAGATATTTGACTTTTCTATTATGATGATTTCTACTTCATGCTGAACTTTATTTGAATCCATTCAAATGTTTCAAACTTCTTCCTTATCGAATATATCCATAAATATATATTCAATTCATTGTTGGAAGTAATCATGAAGTAGAAGAATCTCCCGCACACAACTATGCCCAGTGAACCACATACATCATCATGTATGTTTCCACTAAGTTAGTTGCCCGTTCAACTCTTGGCCTATGAACGGTATTTAAGTCATTCTCTTTAGAAGAGATTTGCAAGCGCCAAATGATTCAAAAATCATGTGACTCCAAAAATCCATCTGCATGGAGTTTCTTCATGCGTTCCTTTCTAACATGACCTAAATGGCGGTTCCACAAATAAGTGGAATTCAAATCATTTGCCTTATGGCATTTTAGCGTCAGTGTTATGTATGTGTGTTTCACCATTAAGATTTATAATAACTTATCCATCGTACATGGAGTAATGTCATAATTTGAACAACTCATTGTTTTCATTTGACTAGAGCAAAATAACAATTATTAAGTTCTTTATTATAAATTCTAAGGGCTAGGTATAATGCCAACGACAAACATAATAACACTTTATTATGTTCCAGACGTGCATTATTACCATATTCCTTATCGATCACTTATGCCATTGTATTCTTGTATTGCGTTGTATTGTATGACATCTCATACCAACCAATCTGGTACAAATACCCAAGAATTTCATTGTGTGACAAAACAAGGAATACATCCATAACATGTATATCATGTATATACACCTGAGCTAGACTTTCTAGTCTTTTCTTTTCTTTCTATCTGCCAAAATATCTTTTATAGTTTCTCTTTTAGCTTTCCTCATTATTCAGAAAAACACTTCAACATCATAGACTTCTAGATTTGTTGGTCAAATACCAATAACCTTGAGGTTCTTAATTTGAAGTTGATCATCATATGACAAGTGTTCCTGATTTCACTATTAGTAACTTTGTAATATGATGAACAATTTCACTCATAATTTTATCATATCATGATGACTTTCCGAGACCATGTCTGTACATACTAGGCTCGTAAAGTTTAACCTTAGTATTCGCATGTGCAAATCTGGCTTGCACCCGTTGTATGCACTCGTGGAATCTATGACACCCGATCATCACGAGATGCTTCGAAACGACGAGTCTTAGCAACGGTGCATACTAAGGACGATCACTTCATGGATATGCGAATATTGTTAGTGCCCCAATAGTTGGAGGATTGGGACGCCTGGCGTCTTCAACCTTCGTATATTCCCATAAAACTTATGAGTTTATGTACTCTCACCAAATTATATTCTATCACCTTGCAATAAGGTCTTAGATATAACATATATCTCATACCTCGCTTATTTCTGAAAACAAAATTTCCAGCTCCTTACTTTAATTTCAAACGGATTTGAACTTCAAGTTTCATGGAGACAAGATGATTTTAAGTACTAATTGAAACCATTGTTCTTTGAATCAACAATGTGAGGTTTACTAAAAGTTTGCAATAGGACTTAATCATTTCTTGATTCTTTAACAATACGGTACCAGTCCGTAAAGTTATTTGTCAGACTTAACAGTATTTCAATCTCAATAACAAGACTAACGCATGGTAGAAAACGGATGCCAGTTCTACAAATTTTAATTCAAAATACTATACAGACTATGTTCATGATAATTAGTTCAAGTTTTAATCTAATTACTAATGAACTCCCACTTAATACAACATCCCTCATAGTTGTTAAGTGGCACACGATCCACATCCACTACACCAAAACCGATCATCACGTGAGATGATGTAGCTTCAATGGTGAACATCAACATGTTGATCATATCATCCATATGACTCGTGTTCAACCTTTCGGTTTCCGTTGTCCCGAGGCCATGTCTATACATGCTAGGCTCGTCAAGCAAACCCAAGTATTCCGCGTGTGCAACATGGCTTACACCCGTTGTATGTGAACGTTGAATCTATCACATCCGATCATCACGAGATGCTTCGAAACGACGAACTGTACAACGGTGCATACGAGGGGAGAACACTTTATTATCTTGATATTAATGTGAGGGATCATCTTATAATGCTACCGTCGCGATCTAAGCAAAATAAGATGCATAAAGGATTAACATCACATGCAGTTCATATGTGATATGATATGGCCCTTTTGTCTTTGCGCCTTCGATCTTCATCTCCAAAGCACGGACATGATCTCCATCATCAACGGGCATGATCTCCATCATCATCGGCGTAGCGTCAAGGTCCATGGCGCCGTCTTCATGGTTGTTCACCTCATGTAGCAACTATTACAACTACTTTGAAAAACTACTCAACATGAAATATAAAGACAACCATAAGGCTCCTGCCGGTTGCCACAATACAATAATGATCATCTCATACATATTCATCATCATATTATGGCCATATCACATCACCAAACCCTGCAAAAACAAGTTAGACGTCTCTAATTTGGTTTGCATATTTTACGTGGTTTAGGGTTTTCGAGCAAGATCCAATCTACCTACGAACATCAACCACAACGGTGATACTAGTGTTGTCAATAGAAGAGTAAATTGAATCTTCACTATAGTAGGAGAGACAGACACCCGCAAAGCCACTTATGCAATACAAGTTGCATGTCAAGCGTGGAGCAAATCTCATGAACGCGGTCATGTAAAGTTAGCCGAGCCGCTTCATCCCACTATGCCACAAAGATGCAAAGTACTCAAACTAAATACAACATAAGCATCAACGCCCACAAAACCATTGTGTTCTACTCGTGCAACCATCTATGCATAGACACGGCTCTGATACCACTGTAGGAGAACGTAGCATAGAAAACAAAAATTTTCCTACGGCGAACACGCAATCCAAGCCAAGATGCAATCTAGAAGACGGTAGCAACGAGGGGATTATCGAGACTCACCCTTGAAGTGATTCCAAAGCCTACAAGATGAGGCTCTTGTTGCTGCGGTAGACGTTCACTTGCCGCTTGCAAAAGCGCGTAGAAGATCTTGATCACGATCGCTTCGGCGCCACGAACGGGCAGCACCTCCGTACTCGGTCACACGTTCGGTTGTTGATGAAGACGACGTCCACCTCCCCGTTCCAGCGGGCAGCGGAAGTAGTAGATCCTCTTGAATCCGACAGCACGACGGCGTGGTGTCGGTGGCGGTGGAGAAATCCGGCGGAGCTTCGCTAAGCGTGCGGGATATGGTGGAGGAGCGGGGCGCTAGGGTTTGGGGAGAGGGGGTGGCCGGCCACTATAGGGGCGGCCAAGCTTGTGGCTTTGGTGTGGCCGGCCCCCTCCCCTTGGCCCTCTATATATAGGTGGAAGCCCCAAGTGTTGGACTACAAGTCTTCGAATAAGACCGAACCCAAAACCTTCCATATGGTGGGAAACCTTCCCAAGCTAGGATTCCCACTAGAGGTGGGAATTCCACCTACCATAAGGGGGGTGGCCGGCCCCTTATGGGGGAGTCCACTTGGGACTCCACCCCACTAGGGTTGGCCGGCCATGGTGGTGGAGTCCCATGTGGACTCCACCTTCCTAGGTGTGTTCTTCCGGACTTTTCTAGAACCTTCTAGAACCTTCCATAGAACCTTCCGCATCATTTTAATTCACATAAAATGACATCCTATATATGAATCTTATTCTCCGGACCATTCCGGAACTCCTCGTGATGTCCGGGATCTCATCGGGACTCCGAACAAATATTCGAACTCCATTCCATATTCAAGTTCTACCATTTCAACATCCAACTTTAAGTGTGTCACCCTACGGTTCGCGAACTATGTGGACATGGTTGAGTACTCACTCCGACCAATAACCAATAGCGGGATCTGGAGATCCATAATGGCTCCCACATATTCAACGATGACTTTAGTGATCGAATGAACCATTCACATACGATACCAATTCCCTTTGTCACGCGATATTTTACTTATCCGAGGTTTGATCATCGGTATCACACTATACCTTTGTTCAACCTCGTCTCTGACAAGTACTCTTTACTCGTACCGTGGTATGTGGTCTCTTATGAACTTATTCATATGCTTGCAAGACATTAGACGACATTCCACCGAGAGGGCCCGAGTATATCTATCCGTCATCGGGATGGACAAATCCCATTGTTGATCCATATGCCTCAACTCATACTTTCCGGATACTTAATCCCACCTTTATAACCACCCATTTACGCGGTGGCGTTTGATGTAATCAAAGTACCTTTCCGGTATAAGTGATTTACATGATCTCATGGTCATAAGGACTAGGTAACTATGTATCGAAAGCTTATAGCAAATAACTTAATGACGTGATCTTATGCTACGCTTATTTGGGTGTGTCTATTACATCATTCATATTAATGATATAACCTTGTTATTAATAACATCCAATGTTCATGATTATGAAACTAATCATCTATTAATCAACAAGCTAGTTAAGAGAGCTTACTAGGCACTCTTTGTTGTTTACATATCACACATGTATCAATGTTTCGGTTAATACAATTATAGCATGGTATATAAACTCTTATCATAAACATAAAGATATATAATAACCACTTTTATTATTGCCTCTTGGGCATATCTCCAACAGTAGGTACCCCTGAAGTGGTTCTCGAAAGCCTTCTTCAGGTCCAACCAGCAAAAGATGGTGTTCTCCTCGAGGTCGCTGAGCCAAACACGAGCTGGACCAATAAGGTACAACTGGAGCATGCGGCAGGCTATATTCGGGGTTCCTCCAGCGAAGGTTACTGCATTGTAGTAATCCTCGATCCAGGTATCAGGCCTCTCGCTGCCATCATAATGCTTCAGATTTCCTGGTAGCTTAAGGTTCAGAGCTTCTTGGCTTTGGTTCCTCTCGGATCATCTGGCCAAAGCACCTTGGACCGATGTAGTCGGATCTGTACTCGTTGAGGCGATCCCGGGCATCACGAGGGGCACCACCGGGTGATTTTGAGCGGGAACGAGATCTCCGGCCTCTGCCTCCGCCTCCACCTCCGCCTCCACTTGGTGGCGGCGAGGGAGATCTGCGAGGGGGCCTGTGAGATGATCTTCCGCCTTCGGACTCGTGGCGTGGCTCCCTCGGCTGGCTCCGGCTTCGGTGGCTCCTTTCCTCTTGGTGGTGGTCGCCTCCGTCGTTCCGGCTCCTGCGTGGCTCAGGTGCGTACTCCTCGTTCCGGCTCCTCCTTGGTTCCGGATCGCGTCCTTGGCTTCTGCGAGGCTCAGGTTCGCGTTCTTGATTCCGACGAGGCTCAGGCTCGCGGTCTTGATTCCGACGAGGCTCAGGCTCGCGGTCTTGATTCCGGCTTCTGCGTTGCTCCAGCGTACGCTCCCTGTTCCTGTCTCTAGGTGGCGGCATACTGTCGCGGATGTTGATTCCACCTGGTCCATGGGGCCTGGGGTTCCGGCAGGGCTGCGACGTCGAGGGGGTAGCGGAGGACGCGAAGCTCGGGGTGGTGGCGATGGAACATGGTACTTATCTCTGCCAGTATACATCGCATCCTTTCCCTTTGCCGGGTCTTTCGGGGTTGAATCCGATGGTATGGGGATTGGATTTGGATGATCTCTGACTTTCCTCCTGCGCTCCGTAGATCCGGTGCGCGACTCGCCATCACGGTGTTGACTTGCTGTGGCTTCCTTCTGCGCGGTAGATATGCATTGCTCCGGATTGGATGCTAACCTGCGCGAAGTGTCTGCCTTGCTCGTTGCCGCATTGCTGAGGCAACGAGCTTCCGGACGTAGTTGATATCAATCTCCTCGTCCTTCTTTTTCAGGGAGCTCCGCAGCCTTTTTCATGTTATCCTTTGGGGTTGCGAGCGGCTGCCGCTCGTGGGTGTTGCGAAGGTAATCTTGCGGGGAAGGATGGCTTCTCGCCTGATTCTAGCTTCTTCCTCCTGCACAAACTTTACCTTGGCCTCCCAGTGCTTCTCGAGTTGCCTGACCTTTTCGAGAGATTCATCAACCTCGCGATCCTTCTTCTGAAAGTGGTCCACGAAGTTCGCCGCTATGGTTCTTTCTTCTGCCATGGCGGCTGCGGTCCTGGCGAACTTCTGAGCTGTCGCCAGCATCTCCTGTCTTTTGGCTTCTAAGGCCTCCGGATCTGCAGCTTCCTCGGGAGTTATTGGCTTGTTGAGGATATCGGATTTGGCGACTAAATCCATGCGTGCTTGCTCGACCATCTCTTCTGGTGACAGGACATCGTTTCGCGGTCGTACCCGTTCTAACGAGGGCCTTACGTTGGATGGTCCTGGGTCGGAGTTGGAGGCTTCGTCTTCCGTGTCCGGCTGATCCAGCGGTGCCACGGTTGCTAGAACCTGCATCGGCTGGGCGGATTCCACTTCGGCTTGCTCACCGCCTCCGAGTTCCTCGAGCTTGCGGTTGAATTCCTCTGTGTTCATGGATGAGGCGCCGTCATCTTCTTCCCCGATTGCGAGCTCCTTCGTCAAGCGATTGTATTCTTCTCGTGCCTATTGAGGAGGCATCATCGGAATTTGGGCTCAAGTTTCCGAGGATAGATTCCTCGGGGTTTCCGGCTTCCTCTTGTCCCGGAGCGTCGCTGTCTCCGACTGCTCTCGGCAGATCCGGAGCTACGTTGTTTCCGGGTGCCTCAACCTGCAAAGGATCGGCCTCGTCCTGGTGGAGGGCGTCTCCTGCGGTATGGGCCAAGAAGTGCACGAAGTGACACCTTTGCTTCTCTAACACCTGGGAGACCCAGGCGGATCTGCATTGGTCTTCCACCGTTTTCTCCTGCTCAGGGGCGGATTGGGTGGGTTTTGATTTTTCCTGATCTAAGGCGGAATCTTCCTTAAGAAGCTCCTGCGACTCAGATCGGATCTTCGCGACGGCGTCCAGCTCAGCGGCGGACGCGTCAGCGTTACTTACCAGTGCGTTTCCGTCGGAATCGACGGTCTCGCCGATGAAGATGTGGATGCCGCCGATTGGGACGATGGAGAGCTTGACGGGGTTTGTCCTAGCCGGAATCCAGAATTCGTCCGGACGGACGATTGGAAAATTCCCGGCGTAGAGTACGCGCCCCACAGCGATCGAGTCGTCGTAGCTTCCCATGGCGGAGCCCTCCCGGTTCCGGCCTCCGGACGCCTCTGGCCCCACGGTGGGCGCCAACTGTCGTTGCCTAATCGACGATACCTCGGAGGAGGGATCCTCACGAGGGGAGAAGAAGTAGGGGCCATAGGGGCGGAGTGCACACGGGACGGTGGTACGCGAGTTACCCGGCTTCGGAACACCCGCACGATGACGGGGCCTACTCGCTGCTTGTCCGGAATTATCCGGCGCTTGCGCGTTGTTACAATGGTTGTGGTTGTGTCTCTAGGGCTCCCGGGATCCGGCTTATAAAGGCGCACGGATCTAGGGTTTACATGGAGAGTCCTAGCCGGAATACAAGTTGCCTAACTACGGTACAATATCTTGCCGTGTACGTCAAGGATCCGCCTTCCTTATGGCTGTACCGGATCCGGATACTTTATGGGCCTCCACGGATCCGGCCTCTTTCGTAGGTCGGTTAGGATCCGGCTCCGGGTTCCCGGGCTGGACTTCATCCTTCTTGATCAACAGCAACTGGGCCGCCCGATGGGCCCCATGCCACCATCACCGTCTGTGGGCCACCCGGGCTTGCCGGATCTAGGCCATGTCGTTGATATACCCATAAAGTATACCCACAACAGGCGCCTTCCAACCTTTTGGACCCGTCAAAGTTCATAGTCTAGGTTCTCGATAAATCTGGAGGCCCCGTGTTTTGTAGCTCCATCCATTCTGCAATGAAATCTGGTAAAACCTGCGATTTTATTGCTTTTCTTTTTTCATACGTGATGTCCCGAGGGGAAAGTTCTATTCCCCAAAGGGAGACACGACCCGTAGCTTCTGGGTTGTTCAATATATTTGACAGAGGAGCTTCGTTGACCACTATTATCGGGTGCGCCGAAAAATAGTGTCGCAATTTTCTTGCTGTCGTGAACACTCCATACGCCAGCTTCTGGTATTGGGGGTATCGTTGTTTTGAGGGTGACAGATTCCGCTGATGAAATATACTGGCCTCTGTACTCCATGGAGTTTTCCTTTTTCTTCTCTTTCAACTACTAGGGCCGTGCTGACCACCTGAGGCGTGGCTGCAATGTATAGGAGGAGAGGTTCCTTTTCTTTAGGCGCCACCAAGATTGGTGGTGTAGAAATTGTGCGCTTGAGATTTTCGAAAGCTCTGTCTGCTTCCTCGTTCCATTGAAATTTCTCGCCCTGTTTGATTAATGCATAGAACGGCAGCGCTTTTTCTCCCAACCTGGCGACGAATCTGCTTAAAGCTGTGACTCGCCCCGTCAGCTGTTTTATTTCTTTCAACTTTGTTGGCTTCCTCATAGTTACAATGGCCTGTATTTTTTCGGGATTAGCTTCAATCCCTCTTGATGATACTAAGAAGCCGAGAAGTTCTCCCGCAGGAACGCCAAAAGAGCACTTTGTCGGGTTCAACTTAAGGCAGAACTTGTCGAGGTTGTCGAAGGTTTCCTTCAAATTTTCGATCAGTGTTGACCCCTTCTTTGATGTTATCACGACATCGTCAATGTAGACTTGTACATTTTTTCCGATCTGTGTTGCAAGGCACTTCTGCATCATCCGTTGATATGTTGCTCCCGCGTTTTTCAAACCAAAGGGCATTGTTTTGTAGCAAAACACGCCGTAAGCTGTTATGAACGCTGTCTTGGCTTCATCATCTTCTTTTAATCTGATCTGGTTATAACCAGAGTATGCGTCCAAGAAGGAAAGACGTTCACATCCTGCCGTGGAGTCGATGATTTGATCGATCCTTGGGAGGGGAAAGTGATCCTTAGGACAGTGTTTATTGAGACACGTGCGAAGGACTTTCGTGTGTTCCTTCGGCACCATCACTGGGTTAGCTACCCACGTGGCTTCTGTAGATATCTCTTTGATAAAACCAGCATCCTTGAGTCGATCTATTTCTGATAGCATAGCTTTGCGGTTTGGTTCCGAAAAACGCCGCAAAGGTTGTTTGATTGGTCTCGCGAGAGGATCCAAATTGAGGTGGTGCTCGGCAAGTTCCCTAGGTACTCCTGGCATGTCAGCTGGACACCATGCGAAGATTTTCCAGTGCTCACGGAGGAACTCGACGAGCGCGCTTTCCTATGCGATATCCATGTTTGTTGCAATGGATGTCGTTTTCTTTGGGTCCGTCGGGTGGATCTGCACCTCTTTGGAATCCTTGGTAGTGTTGAAGGTTGGCTCCCTAAGAGACCTCCCTGCATCTGGCAGCACATCATAATCAGTAAGCCTTGGCGCCATATATTCTGCTTGCATCCCGAAAGTTTCTGACAGTCGATGAAAATCCTTGTCGCACTTATCAGAAAGCGCGAAACTTCCTTTAATTGTGATAGGTCCCTTGGGTCCAGGCAACCTCCACAATAGGTACGTATAATGTGGTACCGCCATAAACCTGGCATATGCTGGTCGTACCAACAAAGCGTGATATTGCGACGGGAAATCCACAACTTCAAACTCCGCATTCTCTATCCTGTAGTTTTCTCGGGTTCCAAACTGAACGTCGAGATTGATCTTGCCCAACGGATAACTTGGCTTCTCTGGTGTGATCCCATGGAAACGTGTATCAGTTGGTTTCAGGTTTGCCAGGGATATGTTCATTTTCCTCAATGTATCTGCATACATAAGGTTTAAACTGCTGCCACCATCTATAAAAACTCTCGATACGTCAAAGCCAGCAATTACTGCGGGTAAGATGAGTGCCGATTGTCCTGGTCGAGGAACTTGCTGTGGATGATCCGCAATTGTGAAGCCAATGTCTTGTCCCGACCAATTTATGTACTCAACTGTTGGTGGAGGCATCTTCTCTGCCATGAACACTTGCCGTGAGATTACCTTCTGCGCCCTGTTAGATGGCCTAGCTTTCTGAATCATCGAGACTGCACCGTTGGAATTGGGGTCAACATATGGAGGTGGGTGTGGTGCTGCCGCTATTCTGAGCTGGTGCCGATTTTCATCCGTAATTGCGGGAGGAGATGGAAGGTGGATTTCACTCCTTGGCCCCTGGGGGTTTCTGTTCATTGCTTGGGCATTTGCAATTCCTGCGGCTCGCAACATTGCTTGAAAATTGCGGCAGTCTTTTTGGAGATGCTCTGACTGCCTTTTTCCGTTGTTGTCGAGATAAAAGTGCATCTGACATGGACCGTTCATCATCTCCTCGGGGGACACATAAGGTCTTTGAAACCTTGGTCCGCTATTTTGCCTGTTACCGCGAGAATCACCTCTATTGTCGCCTTGTTGCTCATTACTCCTTTGGTAGTCATCTCGACTATTCCCTCCAGGATTTCCCCGGAAACCAGCCGATATATGGCCAGGAGCGTCGTTGTTGTAGAACTGGCGAGAAAATCGCCTTCTATTTTGAAAATTTCGACCGCGATCTTCTTCTGGCGACCTGTGTTGCTTGTTATATATTGCGTCTTCTCCATCTGCCCACTTGTTGGCTATCTCCATCAGTGCTGATATTGTCTTAGGATTAGTTCTCCCTAAGTCATTGACGAAATCTCCCCGCCGGATTCCTGCCACGAACGCGTCTATTGCTCTCTCGTCAGATATATCCTCTGCTGAGTTTTTGATAATGTTCCACCTCTGTATATATTTTCTCATAGACTCGTCGTGTTTCTGTCGACACGCCCTCAACTCTTCCAATGATGCAGGTTTCTTGCTGGTGGATCGGAAATTTCTCACAAAGATATTATCGAAATTATCCCAGCTGTCAATGGAACCTGGGGGAAGTTTCTTTATCCAAGATCTCGCGGCACCACTCAAGTGAACTTGGATACTTTGCATGGCTGTTGCTCTTGTTCCTCCTACTAGCTTCACCATCTCGAGATAATCAACGAGCCAATCTTCGGGATCCTGCAAGCCGTCGAATTTCTTGAAATTCTCGGGTAACTTAAACCCTTTTGGGACTCGAGTCTTTCGAATTCTTCTCGTAAAGCACGGGAGTCCACACATATCTTCGTCGGCAACTTCTGGTGAATGCTGACGTTCTCTTCTTTCTTGTCGCGCTCTATCCACCCTAACTTGAGCTGCTGTGTCTCTTGCTCCACTTGTTCTCGGTGGATCTTGAACCGCTGCGGTGGTTCATGGACTATTTTGCCTAGGATTTTCTTCGGGAGGTGTGGCTGCGAACGCTGTTCCCATAACTCCAACTCCGGCCATTGCCATATTGAACAATGCTTCTCTCGGATCCCCAGGGGGTGGTCTGGACGCGAGGATGTAAGCTTGCGTTGCCATGTATCCTGCTTCTGGCGTTTTCGGGATGATATTTCCCCTTGTATCAATTGACATGAAGGACATGTCGAGATTTTGAATTATGTTTCCTCTTTCTTATTCAGGTATATTTTGCAGCCGAGACCTTGCTCTTCTTCGAGCGTCTCTATGGCTATCTCCCGAAGTTTCTGATTGTCGACTGAGCTCTGCTCGACGCCTACTGGACGCGGAGACTGCCTCTTTTCTTCTATTCAGGGATGCTGTCTGTTTTTCTAGCTCTCTACTCACCCGAGCAAGTCTATATTGATATGCTTGTAGTTCTTGTACAGTAGCAGTGGTGGTCATTGGTTCTGAACCATCCATGGCTTTTGCGGCCCTGTCCCATGCTTCCTGCAGGAGTTGAACTCTTACGCGAGATGAAGACCCAGCATATTTAGTGCCTAAGCCTCTTCTAAGGTCAGCGGGATCGACGTATGGATTTCCCAAATCGTCGAAAGCCTCTGACGTCTCTGGTTCTGCTCGGCCTGCCTCTTCAATTGCACAGATTTGATGGTATTTTGAGCATTGATTTTTGTCGGGATTGGTGACACCATCATATAGATTGGTGAAGACCTTTCCGATGGCAGCAGATTTGTCGATGAAATTGAAGCTGTCGACGCTGTCGGAATCGCTGCTTATAAATGAGTCCGCAGACGACTCGAAAGATGTGTTGCTGAAGATCTTGGCGAGCTTTCCGCTTGCCTTGGTGTTGATGAAGAGTGGCGACGAAAACTCCTCGTCACTCGACGAAAAGTCAGAATCGACCGCTGAAAATTCCGACGAGATCGGAACTTCGAGACGGTAGGATCCTTCCTTGTTGACGCCAAATCGGAATTCTCCGAACGTCATGACGATGGGCTCCTCCAGATAGGCACATGCATCCACACGGGAGGACGGGTGAGGAATAAAATCGACTAGATCAGTTTTTCCCGTTTACCTCGATCCATCGCATTGCTAGCCACCGACGAAGTCGACGATTCTGGACGTGCCATCGAGATCAGCTCCTTGCAACCTCTAATTCCCACAGACGGCGCCAATTGACAAAGGATTAATTTGTCAATGCCTACAGATTGTAGACTAGGGTTTTGCTAGAAGTAGAGGGCAAGTAGATCTCGAAGGTTTCAGCCGAAAAGTACTCGCCGATTATGAAAACTAGGGTTCTGTTGACAGTAGATTCGATCCTTTCTTTGACCCTCGACTCCCCCTTATATAGAGGGTGGAGCCGAGGGTTTCGTAATACACAAGTTACAGAGTTCGGGAGGGTTTCGTACTCAGCCCGTAAGATTACAAATCTCTATCTTTCCTAATACAATCGATCTTTCCTTAACACTAAATGGGCTTCCGAGTCTTCTTATTCTTCGAGTCCTGGGCCTTCAGTAAGCCCCGGGTACCATCTTCGGCAGGCCCATTGGGGATGCCTATGTCACCGGCCTATCCTTGTTATCGAAGATACGGCGGTTCCGCTCCTTCCAGAGCACCCACAACACCAAGAAGATGGTGGATCCAGTGCGCTTGCGATCACGCGCTGTTGTCGTGTCGATAGTGGAGGCTAGCCAGTCCAAAGTGCTGGAGGGCGTGCCCCAGGTGAGTGGGGAGAGGACGGGGAGGTGGTGGGCGTCCGCCACCGCTGTCCAGACCCGCCGTGCCCACGGGCATTCCACAAGTAGGTGTAGGGCCGTCTCGAGACTCCGTCGACACAAGGGGCAGAAGTAGGAGTTCGGCCACCGGCGCGCAAGGAGACGGTCTGCCGTGAGCAGCTTGTTCTGAGCGAACAGCCACCCGAAGAAGCAACACTTGGGCACGACCGTTGTGCTCCAAATGAGGTTGACGAAGGGAGAGAAGGTTGCTCCCAGGAACTGTAGCCGGTATGCGGACTTGGACGAGTAGGCTCTGTCCGCGGAGAAGCGCCAAACGAAGGCGTCGGAGACACCGTTCACTAAGGCAATACGACGCACCCGATACCATAGGTCCACGAATTCTAACAGTGAGTCAGCCGTGACACGCCCTCGAAGGTGAAGGATCCACTTGCCGTCGTTGAGCGCCTCGGCCACGGACCGACACTTACGGCGGGAGGCTTTGAAGAGGTTTGGCGCAATAAGGAAGGGGGCTCCACCGTCGACCCAGCTGTCCTTCCAGAAGGAGGCAGTCTTCCCGTCGCCAATGGAACCGCAGGTGGCAACCGCGAACAGCTCCTGATCAGCGAGGGAGCACGGAACGGGCATGCCAACCCACGGCTTGTCCCGACTACATCGCTCGTGCCAAAGCCATCGAAGCCGCAACGCCGTGCTGAAACGGTCCAGGTCAAGGATGCCGAGGCCACCGAGATCAAGTGGCCGACAGATCCTGCCCCAAACCACCTTGCAGTGGCTGCCATTGCATGTCACTTCCCCATGCCATAGCCATGCGCGGCGGATGGAGTCGATCTTCTTCCTCACCCATACCGGCAACTTGTGCACCGAGAGCCAGTACACCGAGATGGAGGAGAGGACATTGTTGAGTAACTCGAGGCGACCGGCAATCTTATCGATCAGAGCTTGCCAATCAACCCTCCTGAGCTGTCTAGTCCCAAACGGTAAGCCCATGTATTTGCATGGGAGTGCAGCGATGGGCACGCCTAAAGGAGTGAGCACGGCGGCGACATCAATGCCGCCACATCTGATGGGGGTATGCTACGCTCTTCCCGAAGTTGATCCGCAGCCCTGAGGCTAGCCCAAAGCGCTCGAGGATCGCCTTGACCAACCTAACATCCGCTGCCAACGGATTGAGGAAGATCGTGGCGTCATCCGCATAAAGCAACGTACGAAGGGTGGCCACCCGTCCTTTGAGCGGCGAAAGCAGGCCACGCTCCGTGGCCAGGGCAAGGATCCGCTGCAGAGGCTCCATGGCGAGGATGAAAAGCAGCAGGGAGAGGGGATCGCCTTGCCTTCAGCCACAGCGATCCAGGATGGGCTCGCCCTGGATGCCGTTAAGAAGCACCCTAGAGCTCGACGAGGAGAGGATGATGGAGATCCAGTTGCACCACCTTGGGCTAAAGCCGCGGGCACGCAAAGCCTCCAGAAGGTACGGCCAGGAAACCATGTCGAACGCCTTCTCCACATCGAGCTTGAGGAGGATGGCAACCGTCTTGCGGCGATGGAAGTGCCGCACCAGGTTTTGGACGTACAAGAAGTTGTCATGTATAGACCTGCCGCGGATAAAAGCGCTCTGCCCTGGCGCAATGAGGTCGGCGATACGCCAGCTAAGTCTTGTCGCAAGGATCTTCATGAAGATCTTGATGACCCCGTGAATGAGGCTGATCGGGCGGTAATCCCGCACCGTAGCAGCCCCGTCTGACTTAGGGATGAGGACGAGGTGCGCAGCGTTAATTCGGGCCAGCCCATTGCGGTTCATGGCATGTAACTGTCCGAAGGCCAACAACAGGTCTGGCAGGATGATGTTGGCCGCCGCTTTGAAGAAGCCCCCGGGAAAACCGTCCGGGCCCGGGGCACGGTCAGCGGGAATATCAGCGATAGCCTGGCGCACCTCATCGGCCGAGAATGGCGCGTCCAGTTCGCTGAGATCCAACTGCGGCAACTTCAGGGCCGGCTAGTCGATAGCAGCTGTAGGCGAGGGGGCGGATCTGATCAAGGTGTCGAAAAAACCCTTGATCAAGTTAGCCTTATGCTGATGCTCCGTCGCGATCTCGCCCTCGCCTGCAATGGTGGCGATGAAGTTTTTGCGGCGCCGCGACGAAGCTTTCACGTGGAAGAACTTCGTGTTCGCGTCGCCAGCACGCATCCAGTTGACTCGTGCCCTCTGTTTGATGCGGATGCGCTCGGTGACCGCCAGGCCGAGCACCCGAGACTTGAGCGTGCGGCGTAGCTCAAGCTCATCGGCCTCAAGGTTGCGAGACTCCTACGCTATGTCAAGCTGCAGGATCATATCCTAAGCCATGAGGAGCTGAAGCTTGGTATCGCCAATGTAGTTTTTCTGCCAAAGCCGTAGCGCACGCACCGTGCGGTGCAGCTTGAAGTCGACCCTAGCCAACGCGTCCAGAGGCGGGCAGGGTGCGTTCCAGGCCTGCGCGACAACGTCGGAGAAACTGGCTACGTGTGGCCAGTAAGCCTCGAAGCGGAAACGAGGGGTCCTCTTGACGAGGAGTCGCAGGTGAGCACGATGGGGCAGTGGTCAGACATGCCCGTGGCGAGAGGTTGCAGGCGCGCCAGATTGAGCCGCACGTCCCAGTCCGGATTGCAAAAGGCCCGGTCAAGGCGTACCAAGGTGGGCACGGCCTGCTCATTGCTCCAGGTGAACCTGCATCCGAGGAGCTTTAGCTCTTTGAACTCGCAGGCGTTTATGGCATCGCGGAACAGGGCCATGAGCCGCCTATTAAGGTTGGCGTTGCTCTTGTCGCGAGCCACGTAGATTAGGTTGAAATCCCCGATGGCGAGCCAGGGCCCAACCACCGTGTTCCTAATCCGCACCAATTCCCGTAGGAATTCAGGTTTGGCCGCGTCGTCCGAAGGGTCGTACACCGTGGTGAGAGTCCAGGCGATCCCCTCGTCGCGCGGTTGGAAACGCGCGGTGATGGAGGAGGCGAAGACGCCAATCTGGTCCACCTCGAATCGGGCGGTGGACCAAAGCAACAGGACACCACCGCGCGTGCCGTTCGCTGGAAGGACGGCGTGTCCGTCCAGCCGCGGCCCAGCGATGTCCTCCAGCATGGAGTCAAAGACAAGCTACACCTTGGTCTCCTAAATGCATGCGATGGAGCAGCTCGTTTGATCGAGCAGCGCGCGGAGGCCTATACGGCGTGCCCTATCGTTGAGTCCACGACCGTTCCAGTTGATGAGAGAAAATGCACAATGCATCCGGAAGCTCGGACGGACCCATAGCAACCGAGTACGCGCGAACGGCGGGCGGCTCACTTTGAAGAACAAACAGACGTGCCAGAGACGTTACAGGCGCCCGGCCAAGGCACCGACGACCACACCACAAGCCGCAAATATGGCGGCAACACACAGAGCTATGGTAACCTATCATGGAAACCTAGCAAGATCCGGAGAGGGGGCACGCGGGCGCTCAGGCCACGGCCTCGCCGCCGGCGAGCTCGAGCAGCTGGTCATCCGGCAGGTCGATAAGGCCCACCGCGGAGACCCCAGATGCCCGACCTAGCTTGGCCGAGAGGTCCTTGCCAAGCGAAGCCTAGAAGCGGCCGGCGTAGGCCGCGCGAACCGCCGGCGTGAAGTCGTTGTGGGAGTCGATGAACTGCAGCTGCTTTGCCAGCCTAGCCTGGGCCTGCTGCTCCTAGGTGAGGCCGCTCTTGCGCGTCTTAGCAATCCGAGCGCTGGAACGGCGCTGCGGCGGCGGTGCATCCACGTCTACCGGCGGCGGGAGCGGCGGTTGGGGCCCCATGAGGGAGGCAGGCAGCATCCCGAAGACGTGCGCCATGAAAGTGGTGGCGCCGTCGACCTCGAGATGGCGGAACTTGTCGATGACGCCGTCAACAGATTGCAGGGCATGCACGGCAGGGGCACCGCCATGCATGTCGACCTGATGCACCTGTTCGTCCATCTCCCGGACGTCAGCACCAAAGTACACCATGGGCTCAAACCCAGGAGGGAAGGTCAGCGTAGTGGGCTCCTCGTCCGGCCCACCGCCCAGCTGGTGGCTAGGGAGGCCCAGCTCGTCACCAGGCGGGCCGGCCCAGGGAGGAGAGTTGGCCACCATCATCTGCAGGTCAGGCGCAGAAGGCTGCGGCTCGCACGCTACGGAGAAGGACATGCAGCTAGCTGGAGACTGGAGCTCGAACAGCATGGGGTCGGTGCGGGTGAGGTCACGCCAGAAATCGTCAACCTCAGCACTACCGAACAGATCCGGCTCCACAAACTGCCCCGCGGAAGCGCCAAGCGGCGACAGCACGGGCGGCAGGAAGGGGCACTGCTCCACCGGCAGCAGGTCCGAGGCAGGCAGCACCAGGCTTAGCTGGACAGCGGGAGCTCCTGCAGGCAGTACGCTAGTCCAGGCAGGGACAGGCTCACGGGCACCGGAGGAGCCCACAGCGTGCGACAGTCTCGGAGACCGCGATCCCGACCGTGAGCGGGAGCAGGGCCCGCCCGCGTTGTCGGACATAGGGGAGCGCCTTCCATGCTGGCGACCGCGTGGACCCCGCGAGCGACGTCCTTGGCGGTGCCCACCATGGCCTGGCTCTGCCGGAGCCGCCTCGTTGCTGCGGCAGCCAAGGAAGCCACCCCGCCAACCAGAGCGCGACCGCTTGCGCCGGCCCGCGTCGCGGTCACGGTCGGACTCGTCATCGTCGTCTCGACGCCTTGGCAGGAGCCTGTCGTGGACAGACGGCCGCCGGCTCCCAGCGGCCACGAGCTTGTCCTGCGTTCCGGGCACCCAAACGAAACGCTCCACCTTAGGCGCGGAGCTGGTGGCGCGCTCCGGGGAGAGAGGGTACTCCTTGGTTGTGTCCAGGTGGATGAGGATCGGAAAGTGGGGCCCCTGGAGGCCGTCGACGCGCGGCGTCCCTTCCGGCAGCAGCGGCACCCGCACCGCCGGAGCGTCGTCCAGCAGACCGTAGTCATGCGTGCATGGGATGAGGTCGGGGTTCCAGGACCAGCCCCAAGCGTAGAGCGCCTAGGTGTTGTCGAGGGATTCAGAGGCGCGCTCCAGCTGGTCCACCTTGCAGGACCCGCTGAGCACGCGCTGCACGACCTCCTTCCGCCAGGACATGAGAGGGAGGCGCTCGATGGCGACCCGGCAGTAGAAGCGCCAGACGCGCTGGTGCCCGTTAGCCGTTGGAGACCTGGGGGCAAAGGTCATGGCCACCCCACAGACCGAGCCACTGCCCGCCGCCAGGGCAATGTCGCGATGCCGGCCCAGGTCGAAACGGACCATGAACGGCTCTGGGAAGTGCCTGGACACGACCATCTGGTTCCAAGGGATGCGCATTGGTCGCGCTCCAGCGCCTTGGCGATGAGGTGCGGGGTGACGCTGGGGCGCTCCTCGGAGAGGGAGATGAGGAGGGCGTTGGAGCGCAGCCGGTCCGCCGCCAGCCGCATAGCCGGCGTGTACTCCATGAAGGAATGGCTCGACAACGGTCGGGCATCGCCTGGGCGAGACGCCATTGAAACGGGAGGGGCGGCTGGGAGTGGAGGGGGCGGCGGCGGAGGTGGCGGAGCGCCGTGGGCCACCGAACCGTCAGCAGGCCAGAGCGGGGCTGCGGACGGCTTGCGACGCTTGCGGCAAGAACGCACGCGGTGGCCGGAGCACTTGCAGTATGCGCACTTGACTGGATCTCGACACTCGGAAGCACGATGGTCACGGGCAAGGCAGCGGTAGCACTTACCCCGGAACCGCATATGAAGGCCCTCGCGGCGCGCAGGGTTAGGCGCGGCATGGCGCGCGCCATTAATCGCCCCTTCCGAAAGGGGAACGGTCCTCTCTCTTCTTCGGCGCTTCGAGCGAGGGATTTCCCAACCCGGATCCGCCGCAGGCACAGCCGCAGCGGCAGTAACTCCGTCGACAGGCTTCCGGGGAACCAGGGTATGGGGGGCGCCTCGGCGTCGTCGGTGCTCCGCCAAAGTCTTCTCGCCTAAGTACGAAAATAACTGCAAATTTCTCATTGACTTGTTGGATCACTTTGAAGAATTTCGCCTCCTCTCCGAGGACGAGCTCTCCCTTCGTGTGCTTTGCAGGACCACGCTTGCTAGGTTGGTTCTGGAGCGGGCGGCCTTGTGGAAGCAGCGCGGCAAGTTTCGCGCCGTGGTTGAGGGCGACGAAAACTCTCGCTTCTTCCATGCGCGCGCCTCGCAGCGCATGCGCGCAAACTCCATTCGCTCCCTGGAGGTTGATGGCGTTGTTGTCGCCTCCCACGACGCCAAGGCCGAGGCCCTGTTCTCCTTCTACGGCAATCTGCTTGGGCGGCGCTCTGACGTCGCCTGGGATTTCAACCTGGACGAGCTCTACGCCGGCTGCCCCAGAATTGATGGAGCTGCCCTCGTGGCCCCCTTCTCGGCCCAAGAGGTGGAGGAAGCGGTGAACTCCATGGACCGCTCAAGCGCGCCTGGGCCTGATGGGCTTGGGCCAAGTTTCTACCGCGCGGCCTGGGGAGAAGTGAAGCCCATCATGCTGCGGCTTTTTGAAAGTTTCTGCTCCCGCTCCGTCGACCTCGCCCGCATCAACAAAGCACACATCGTGCTCCTTCCCAAGAACGTCGGCGTGCTCACCCCTGGCTCCTTCCGGCCGGTCTCCCTGCAGAACTGCTCGGTCAAGGCCGTCAGTAAAGCTCTGACCATCCGTCTCCAGCGGCAGATTGGCTCCATCATCGACACCGATCAGACGGGTTTCCTCGCCGGTCGAAGCATCTCCGAGAACTTCGTGTATGCGACGGAGCTGGTCCAGACCTGCTACCGCCGTCGTGCCCCCTGCATCGTCCTCAAGCTCGACTTCGCTAAAGCCTTTGACTCGGTGAGTTGGGCCAGCCTCCGCTCGGTGATGCTTGCTCGCGGGTTCCCGGAGTTGTGGTGCGATTGGATGGACATGCTGTTCACGTCCTCCCGCTCCGCCGTCCTCCTCAACGGAGTTCCTGGCAAATGGATCCGCTGCCTCCGCGGGCTGCGACAAGGTGACCCCCTGTCGCCGTATCTCTTCCTCATCACCGCGGATGTCCTGCAACGGCTCGTCCGTCGTGACGATCTCCTTCAACACCCGCTTGTCGACGGCGCGCCCTGCCCCGTGCTCCAGTACGCCGATGATACGTTAATCATCCTGCGCGCGGACGTGGGGGCGGCTCGTCGTCTGCGCCTCCTCCTTCAGCAATTCGAGCGCGCGACGGGCCTCTCCATCAACTACGGCAAGAGCACCCTCGTGCCCATGCATGTGCCCGCTCCGGTCCTCGACGCCATCAAGGATGTGCTGCAGTGCAGGGTGGAGGGGTTTCCCCAGACGTACCTGGGACTCCCCCTCTCGGCTGAGAAACTCCGGCTGGCCGCCTTTGCGCCGCTCATTGCCAAGGTCGACAAGTACCTGTCTGGCTGGCGAGCTCTGCTGCTGTCTTCCGGCGGCCGCATCGTCCTCCTGAACGCCGTGCTCGACGCCCTCCCCTCCTTCGCCATGGGCGCTCTCGAGCTCCCGCCTGGAATCCTGGCTGCTCTGGACAGGCTTCGTCGGGCCTTCCTCTGGTCTGGCTCCGACAAAGTGTCCGGCGCTCAGTGCCTCGTGGCGTGGGACTTTGTCTGCCGTGCCAAAACGGAGGGTGGCCTGGGCGTGCGCTCTCTCGTGGACCAGAACAAGTGCCTCCTGTTGAAGCTGCTCCACCGCCTCCACTCCGCCGTCGATGAGTCTTGGCCGCGCTGGGTCTGGTCGAGCCTCAACGGTGCGCCTTTGGATGCTGGCGGGGGCGGTGTTCTCTGCGGCTCGCACTGGAACTCCCTCCTGCGGCTCCTTCCCCTCTACCGGAGCATCTCCAGAGTGGCCATTGGCGACGGCGCACGCACCTCCTTCTGGCTGGACTCCTGGCTCCCTGTCGGCCCCCTGTCTTCGACCATGGCGGAACTTTACTCCCACTGCACCTCTCCCTCCGCCACGGTGCAGCAGGTGATTCGCGGCGGCCTCGACGGCATGCTCGTCCGTCGCCTGTCCTCCTCTGCGTCCTCGCAACGGGGCGCGCTCCTTGACCTCCTTTGTGGAGTGCGCCTGAACGCTGCTCCCGATCAGCACTCCCTCGCTCTCTGCGGCAAAAAAATGGCGGCCTCCGCACCTCTGGCGTGTATGAGCTGTGTACCATGGGCGGCGTCCGGGACGAGCACCATGATCTCGTCTGGCGTAACTGGGCCCCCCCGAGGGTTCGCTTCTTCGCCTGGCTCCTGGTGCGCGGGCGCATACAATGTCGCTCCAACCTCCTCCACAAAGGGATCATCGACCGTGCCGCCAGTGGCTGTCCGCTCTGCCGCTGCCCCGACGAAACGCCGGCTCACATCATGTTCGGCTGCCCCTTTGCCTGCCGTTTCTGGACCTCCATTGGCGCTGGCTGCGACGATGCCTGGCAGGTGGATGCTGCTGCTACCTACGCGCTGCCGGCATCCGCGCCCCCCGCGACGTCCTCCACCCTCCGCCTCCTGTGCTTCTGGCACCTGTGGAAACACCGAAATGGCGTGGTGTTTCAAGGGCTCACTCCCTCCCTGACGCTGCTCCGCAAAAACTGCCGTGATGACGCTGTTTTGTGGCGAGCCAGACTCCCTGCTGATCTCCGTGGCGATGTCGACCTGTGGCTCACCTACTTCCTCCCCGAACGACCGTGATCTCCCTTTAGTTTCTGCTCTTTTTTTGCTCTTGCTTGAGCTCACTCCCTCGGATGTGCGTTGAGTGATGTCTCCCTCCTTCCCCGTGTAACATCTGCTGTCGCCACAAAAAATGGGGACTCCACCCCAATCTTTGATGAAATGGAAAAATTCAGGCGGGAGCTTTTCGCTCCCCCCGGTGATCACTCAAAAAAAGTCTTCTCGCCAGGGCTAGCCGCAGGCCTAGAGCTGGTTGAGCCAGGCGGACGCAATGAATTTTTTTTTTGAAACGGGCAAAAAAGCTTTTGCCTTATATTGATATAGGAGAAGCAAACAGGGTAATGGCAAGAGCCATAAAAAAGAAAAAAAAGGGGCGAATCTCGCGCCCAAAGAAGATCAGCCTACAAGCTCCGCCAGGTTTTTAGCACCGGCGAGGATCCAGTCCTTGCCCTCTTCCCTAATTTTATGCATGACCACCGAAGGCAGGGAGGACTTATTGTTAAAGACCCGTTCGTTCCTCTCTTTCCAGATCTCCCAAGCGATGAGTGTGATGGCCGATCGCAAACCTTTTGGGGAAGAGGTGGTGGTCTTCGAAAGGGCCAACCAATAGTCCAGCACTTTAGGCCTATCCTCCCCAAGGCTATCGATGAGGTCCGGGCAAGAAAGCCAAGAGGCCGCGGCAGTCCAGATACGCCTGGAGAAGCGGCATTCGAAGAGCATGTGTCGTGCCGTCTCAGGGGAGGTACGGCAGAGCTGGCAAGTAGGGTGGTGTGGCCATCCGCGTTTGGCCAAGCGATCAGCTGTCCATAGGCGATTTTGGACCGCGAGCCAGGCGAAGAAGCGGCACTTCGGAGGGGCCCAGGTCTTCCACACAACGCTCCCAAACTGGCAGGGCAAGGAGGCGAGGAATTGGACCTTGTAGGCGGAGCTGGCCGAGTAGCGCCCATTAGGGGTCAAGGTCCAGGAGATGGAGTCTTCAGTGTCAGGGCGAAGCTGGATATCTGACAGGAGCTCCCAAAGGCGGACATATTGCTCCATGTGATCCGCAGTGAACGCATCCACCGCAATGTCCGCGATCCAGTTATTATCGGTTAGGGCATCATGGACCGTTCGATTCTTCCTCTTGGAGGCTTTGAAGACAAGGGGAGCCAGGTCTTTAGGCGGGGCGCCATGGAGCCAAGAGGACGACCAGAAGGAGGCCTTAGCTCCGTTACCAATGGTGACACGAGTGGCCGCATTGAAGAGGTCCCGGTCGGCAGCGTCGTTGGGGGTTTCAGTGCCCACCCAAGGTTTGTCAGGAGCCTTCCACTCGTACCATAACCAACGAAGTCTTAGGGCCCGGGAGAATTTCTCCAAGTCAAGAACCCCTAACCCGCCAAGCTCCTTAGGGCGACAAACCTTTTGCCAGTTGACTTTGCATTTTCCTCCACTTACCGTCTCCTTGCAGGCCCAAAGCATGCCTCGACTGATTTTAGCAAAAGCCTTGAGGATGCCTTTGTCCGCCTTTAAGGCCGTCAGCAAGAAGATAGGCATGGAGGAGAGCACAGACTTAACCAGAGCAGTGCATCCGGCATGATTCAGGAATTTTCCTTTCCATGGGCTAAGCCGAGCCACCGCCTTGTCAATGTAAGGTTGAAGGTCTGCACGCCTAAGTCTTCCGAGGGAGAGGGGCAACCCTAAGTACTTTATAGGAAAGGGGGTCGTGGTTGCCGGGAAGTTTGCTAGAACCTCTTCCAAGTTGATGTTGGCACATTGGATGGGGGCGATGGAGCTCTTGGACACGTTGGTGAAAAGGCCAGAGACTTCCCCGAAACTCTGCAGAATGCTTGCAAGGCCTTCCACGTCGTGAGTCGTGGGGGCAAGAAATATAGCGGCGTCATCTGCATAGAGGGAGACCCTAGGGCCCTGAAGGTCGCCAGGCATAGCAGACAGGAGGCCGCGCTCTGTAGCCTGTTCCAGGAGTCTCTGAAGAGGGTCGATGGCGATGTCGAACAGAAGAGGCGAGAGCGGGTCGCCCTGTCGAAGACCACGTCCGTGCGGGATGTACTTCCCAGGGATTCCGTTGAGGAAAAACCTAGAGGAGGCCGTGGAGAAGAGGGTCGTCAGGAGGGCCCTCCATCTCTGTGGAAAGCCAAGCCGCTGCAAAAGATCCAACATGTAATCCCAGCGAACATTGTCGAAGGCTTTAGCGATATCCAGCTTGATAAGGAGGGACGGGGTCTTGCTGCGGTGTAACCGGCGGGCGGTGTTCCTGACGTACATGAAATTGTCGTGGATAGTTCTCGACTTGATGAAAGCGCTCTGACTTCGGGAGACAAGGTCATTCATCCGCGGGCTGAGACGCCGTGCCATAGCTTTGGCAATAATCTTCGGAACCGCGTGGATGAGACTGATGGGCCTGAAATCTGAAATAGACTCCGCACCATCCTTTTTAGGTAGAAGAACGACATTGGCTGTGTTGATAATGTGGAAATTCGACGTGGACAGCTCGGAGAAGGCCTTGATAGCGGTCATAAGGTCATCCTTTATAATGTCCCAGCAGGAGCGAAAGAAAGCGATGGAAAAGCCGTCGGGGCCCGGAGCCTTATCCGCGGGCATGTCATCAAGGGCTTCCTTAATCTCATCCTCAGAGAAAGGCAGGCCCAGGTCCTCCAGAGGGTGGGTGGTGGGATTCAGGGCTTCCCAGTTGAAGTCAAGCGAACGAGGAGGAGGCCGGCCAAGAGTGCGGGAGAAGTGGTCGAAGATCAGCCCAGCTTTATCTTCATGAGTCACAGCCCAGCCATTGTTGTGTTTGAGTCTCACGATGAGATTTTTGCGCCTCCTATCATTAACTCGCAGATGGAAGAACTTGGTGTTAGCGTCGCCCTCACGGAGATAGCGGATTCTAGAGGCTTGGCGTTTGCGGGATCTTTCCAAAGCGGCAAGACCCTTCACCCGGCGTTTCAGGTTAGCCCGTAGCCAAACTTCATCTTGGGAGAGAGCGCGGGACTCCTGCGCCACATCGAGCTGCAGTATGACATCCAAGGCCATGAGAAGTTGCAGCTTGCTATCAGAGAAGAGGCTACGGCTCCAAGATTTGAGTCCGCACGCCGTGGCCTTGAGCTTGTGATTGATCACGTGGACTGGCTGGGAATGCGACGAGGGCGCGGACCAAGCCTGTTGAACCACCTCTTTGAAACCAGGCATCTTGGTCCAGAAGGACTCGAAGCGAAAAAGAGGCGGCTTCCGCGGGCCACTCTGGTTAGATAGGAGGAGGGGGCAGTGGTCCGAGAGGGACGAGGATAAGGCATAAAGCGCATGGTTCTCGAACATGAGGTCCCAAGCAGTATTGCAGAAAGCCCGGTCAAGACGCACCAGGGTAGGGGTCTGCCTTTCGTTGCTCCAAGTAAACTTCCGGTTCTGCAGTTTCAGCTCCTTAAGGTGACAGCTGGTGAGGGCTCTTCTGAAAAGACCCATCAGTCGGAAGTCAAGGTTGTTGTTGTTCTTATCTTCCGCCTGATAGATAAGGTTGAAATCTCCGATGATGAGCCACTTGGAGTCGTCCGGAGGTTTTGCCGCGATAGCTTCCGTGAGAAAGGCCTCTTTCTCGGCGTGGTCTGTAGGGCCATAGACCGTGGTGAGCTTGAAGGAGGTACCACATGACCGAACGGAGACGTTAGCCGAGATCAAGTGAGTGCCGAGGTGAACGTTTGATATCTCCACATGTTCATCGCTCCAGAGTAAGAGGATGCCACCACGGGTGCCGGTGGCCGGACGATGGGCGAAGGAGCGAAGCTTAAACCCGCCGATATAAGAAGCCGTTTGTTGATCGATGTGGTCGAGCTTGGTCTCTTGGATGCAAGCGATGTGACAACGGGTATCGGCGAGGAAGGCGTGGACGGTGTCTTTGCGAGCTTGGTCATTAAGACCACGGGTATCGGCGAGGAAGGCGTGGACGGTGTCTTTGCGAGGCCGACGGGGCCTCCTGTCTGCTATGCCTGGCGACCTTCAGGGCCCTAGGGTCTCCCTCTATGCAGATGACGCCGCTATATTTCTTGCCCCCACGCAATGAAGGCCCCGTCGGTCCGGAGGGTGGGTGGACAGTCAAGCCCGGAAGCCCTCCTTCAATCCTGCTCAAAATGCGACGCCCGGCGCAGGCCGGCGCAGAGCGAGCCACAGGGCTAGCCGGCGCTGAGGCCATAGGGGCGTGGAGCAGCCGCAGATGGGATGCAGCTATCTCCCCTTCCCGCGTCGGGACCCAGCGGTTGTGGATAGGGGTGGGGGAGGCGGCCGCAGGGATTTGGGGCCCGCGGAGAGGAGGTGGCCGCCGGCACACTAGGCGGCGCCGGCGTGGGGCTGGTGGTCGAGCTCTCCGAGGAGGAGAGCACGGTAGGTGGGAGAGGAGAGCACATGGCGTTTGCAAGACCTCTTGATTTCTCTTGTGACCGGTGTAGCGACGGCTTTCGGTAGAGACAAATGATTCCAACAACTCGTGGAGTGAGGGGCAGTTGTGGAGAGGTGTGCGGTGTCTCAGAGAGACGAGACACATATGGCTTCAGTAAAATGTATGATATCTCACAAGATTTCCCCCATGTTTGCATCTTCACCCCACCGACAATATCTACATGCATCATGTTTACACGTGAGACAAGGTCAAGAATCTCACTGCCCATGCTAGCAATATTTGTTGGTAAGCTAGCATATATATGTTAGTGGATCGGGATGGCGGGGAACACGCATAGAGAGGGACGGAGGGGGGATACTCAAGTTCATGATAGGTATGATGATTGTGAGCATGCATTTGCTTAAAAAATAAGTCGTGAAATATATACTCAAAACTTTACAATGATGCTTGATGTGCACAAGAATCCTAAAATTGCAACACGCGGGCAATTACCTAGTAAAATATATATTTACCATGATATAATAGAAATCGAATATAAATATGAGTAACTAATGAATGTGCTTATCCATGACATGTGGAGTATTCACAAGGGATGTTTGGAAGAGCCTGTTTCAGTGTCCAAGTGCCAATCGATGTCCCCTGGAGCGTGTCTTAGTGTTAAGGTCGCATCATCAAGGATTGTGGCTCCGGTCCTCCCCAGGAACCGGCGACGGGGGACCCACTCCCGACCGGTCTCCAGCCGTATCAACAAGGGTCGTTTGCAAGAGCCTACGGACGATCTTCCCGTGCGGCGCCGGCGGTGACCACGGCGGTGGAGGACTCGCACCCATTCTGTCTCCGTCTGTATGAGCTGCATATATATACGTATCATAACATGCTAGACAGAGTATCAAATAACTAGTTGATTAACGTAATACACTCTTAATAAGATAATAGGTTACCTTGGATGACCGCTGAGGATAGCAGGGAGCAGCATATGAGCATGATTGCCAAGATAGCCACAGCTGGTGCGGTAGAAGAAGAGGAAGATCGCTCCATCATACTCGTCTCGTTTGTGTAAAGTGTGCAACAGAGTTGTGCAGGCGGCCGGCTTGCCTTGCCTTGCCTTAGAAATAACCTCAGTAGTTTATATATACTAGTACATAATTATCGTTAAGCTTGTGAGTACTGGTCTTACGCTGACCATTGAAATGTTACTAGGCTCGATCTCATGGCGAACAAGCTAGTTGCAACGACTCGAATTGTGAAATGGTCAAAGCCGCCCGTTGGTCATTACCTGGTAATGTGGCTTATGAAAATTCCATGCATTGACCTTTTCTCCGGCTCTAGCTTATGTCGATGTTAAGTTGGCTAGATAGAACCTGAACCTCCAACAGCTTCAACAATTTGGACAATTTTCTTTTGTCATTAGTTACTGCAATATTTTTGGCACTCACATGCCAAATTTTATTGTACACAACTAGAAATAATTTGGTAGCCAGTTACATAAAGCGGAATCTATCTATTCTACTATATATTAGAAGCAAAATACACGGATTTAAAATAAAGACACCACGTTAATCCACACCCCCTAAATTATTTAGACTGTTAAATAAATAATCTATTATGTATACAAGGGTTTAAAATAAAGACATCACGTTAATCTAAATTCCCTAAATTATTTAGGCTAAATAATTTGTAGCTGTGATCTAATAGGAGACTCAGTGTTTTACGTAACACAAGACGTAACAGGTCACCAGGACACCAGCCGTGTCAAGTAGACAACTACAGTTAGCAAATCCATATGTGTCAGTCTTGTGGTTGGATGTTAGGAGGGCAGTGATACTCCAACCCATCAGGTTTGGCATTTTGGTGCTTATAAAAGCCAAAATGTTCTTTCAAGGGGAGGCGATAATCCGGTCGATAGTTGATAAGCCATATTTGTATTCAACTCATTTTTTTTAAAGGTAACGACTTTATTCATCAGATAATAGCAGCGTCATTTACAGTAGAAGATGAAATAAAGTCAGGAACGTTATCATCCCAAACAGCTGAGTTTTTAGAACTAAAAGCCTTCTTTGCTAGGAGATCTGCTACTTCATTGCCCTCGCGGGGGCAATGCTGAAAAGTTATCTTTGCGAATTATGATGCTCAGCGATGATTGCAACATCTTGTCCAAAATGAATTCCCGCTTTCAGCATTGCTTCAATAACATCTGCACAATCTGACTCGACCACAATTCGGTTGCATCCCTGATGACTAGCAAGGTAAAGACCGTTTCTTCGCGCTAGGCTTTCTGCTGAACACACAGTGCTCACATGCGGTAAGAACCACTACCTTACTAGGGATAAAGTGAATGCACGTGTTATGTTCATCACGTGACAGTAGTGGTGATCTTATTTGTTCAAGGTAACATATTTGATATTCAAACTTCATGTCAAAGTACTTATATATTGCTATACTCTGTTAATTCGTAATACAAGATTGATGAAGTTTCTTTCTTGTGAAGTATAAGAGAGATGTGTTGCATCATCTCTATGTTAGGACGTGATGCCCATATTAATTCTGATCTTACATATACTATTATATGCACCTTCATATCTCATTGATGAATTTCTATTTGTCCACCACAACTTTAAGAGAGAATAGTCAAGTGAACCCATGAACCCCGGTTCACTTTTTATCATAAGAAACACATTTATATTGCTTTTACCTTGTTTTCTATTTGCTACACTATTTTAATCCGAAAATATAAAAATATTTACTTTTCTTATTTGCATCCAAAACACAAAAACAATCAACCTCTTTACAGTTTTTACTTAGTTATTTTATCTAGTCTAGTTTTATTTGCTTTATTTATACTTGTGTTATTTACTTTTTTCGTGCTTGACACCCACATGGTGGAGTTGTGTACATAAGGCATTTAATTTACCTACAGGTTTGATAGAAGAAGAGAAAAGAGTATACTCTTTTATCCAGTTCCCCAAGAGTTCGATATAAACCCTTGAGTCACCCTTGTGGGGAAAATACTTTGCTGACACAACACTCTGCACTTGAAGTCCCAACGTCATCACATTTCATAAGATTATAAGCTAACGTGAAAACTAGTCAAAAGCTATGCAGGAATAGTAGGAGTCAGAAGTTCACTCATACTACCCTATCTATCACTACGACCTTCGGTCGAAATCTTGAGAACAGAACGCTTATTGGAATGGTTGCTGCGGTGGTGGAAGAGCACCGGCGGTGAGGTTTTGTCGCGGTGGCTCGCCGAAGTTAAGAACAACGAAGAACACCGTGCGGCGGCGGACCTCGGCGAAGCTCCGGCGAAACTCTGGCATGGCGGTACTAAGGACTTAGAGGCGGCGCTAGATAGAGAGAAGTGAAAGGGGGAATGAGGAGGATTAGGGTTTAACCCTGAGCATCAAGATATTCATAGCCGGGGATGATATCCATGCTCTGCATCCTGTGGTCGGAACATATCCGTCACGGCCGTTGGATGAGCGACGCGTGTCAAAAACCCTAGCGGTAAAAGCGGCTGAGAAGATTATTACCGTTGGAATTACCTACGAAATCGAAGACTAATTAGGCGGAGCGGATTTTTCACCCCAGATTCCAGGTAGTATCATGGGAACTCATTTATGTACCTACAAGATATTCGCGAGAAAATCTTGCAAAGAATAATTTGAGGATTCGTTCGATGGATGAAGTCTTCTGGGGAGAAAAGCATTTCTGACGAAATTATTTCTAGGAAAATCGTTTATGGTCGGAGTCCTCCAAGATTCAGAAGAGTTTCAAGTTAGAAGAACAAGACGGAAATTTATTGCGATTTGAGCTAGACGGAGAATGTTGAATCTTGAAAAACTCTCCGGGCTACTGTTGTGAATATACTTCATAGGTGGTGGATGGGCCTATGGCCTATCTGGGCGGCCCAGTTGCTGATTGACTAAGACGGAGAGTCCAGGTACATAAGATCTAGCTGGATCTGGCATCGTCATGGTTAGCTGGATCCAAACCGACATAGGGTAGCCGGATCCTTACGTGTATGGTAAGTTGTAGCAATTAGGTTAGTGCTAGTAGAGTCCAGCCTAACTCCTCCATGTAAACCCTAGGTCCAGATGCCTTTATAAGCCGATCCTAGGAGCCCTTAGGGCAAAACACAACTCATTGTAATTGCGCACCTGTTGCCTTATAATGAATTGTAGCAGCACGTAGAATCTCACCGCAGTTGCAAAGTCTAAAGCTGGGTAACTCGTGTGACCCGTCTCGGTGACTCCTGCCCAATGGCTCCCCTCTCTCTCTTGTCCGTGAGGCTCCCCTCATCAGAAACCCGTCGAATGCGCAACGATAAACTGTGTGGAGGCTGGTCATCATCCGGGCGGGTTACCTCTGATGATCACCCTGACCGCTCATGACAACATCAAGGACTGGGTGAGCAACACTGATCATCTAGTTGGGACTAATAAAAGGAAGAGTAAAATACATGGGAGGTCACTGAAATTGACTCCCCGATTCGCTACGGTCACTGTACTCTGGAATATGCAAATTACGGTCACTGAATACGCTCAGCCTTTCATCGAAGGTCACTGAGCATGTACAATTCCGTATTTGGTGACGTGGCACTGAGTTGGGCCCCACATGTCAGCCACCAACTATCTGCAAGGATTGTTGCCTAATTAAAGAAGAGGAAAAAAAGGCTAAACTGCAAAGTCGAGAAAATAGATAAGGATCTAAAGAAAACGAAAAAGGCATGTGGCCAAGAACCACCGCTTCCGCCAACCTCCCACCTCGGCCATCACCTCCTCTGGTCTCCCGTCACCGCTAGTGCGTGACGCCGGTCTCCGACCTTGCCATCCGGGACGGCCATGACCAGTGCGAGCAGGTAGCAGGGCGCCGCCGACTGGGCAGATGTGAGGGAGGGGAGGGTTGCGCCGTAGGGGAGAGGGTCTTCCCCGCGTGCGCCATGGCCAGTGTCGAGCCTTTCCCGGCGGCGGCGCTCAGAGTGCACGGGCGGTCGAGGTAGGGACGGTCGACGCAGGAGCAAGGGCGGTGCGCGGGGGCTCTCCCGGCAGCGGCGCGCGGAGTGCCACGACGGTTGAGGCAGAATCGCCGTCCAGTCCTTGCTCGTCGCCGTTCGATCTAGCTGCGCTGGAGCTCATGCGCGTCGATCACGGTTCCCTACCTATCATTCTTGCCGCTTGTTCCTCCAGCTCCTTTCCTGCCCCATACCTCCATGGCTCCATGGCCGCGCTCAAGATGCAGATGCGCCGCTCGCTGCTGGACGGACACCAACCCCTCACCCGTCACGCCGTCCCCTCTCCTCCAGATGTGGCGCGAGCTCGAGCACCGCCGCGACGATGGCCGCGCAGGGGATCCGCACCGGCAGGAGGAGCATACTCACCGACGAGGATGGCCACACGGCCGACCAGGAGCTCTCTCCTGGCGGTTGCTTCTTTCAGTTTGGCCCTTGTCTAAATTGTCAATTTAGCCATTTTGTCTTCTATTATTTCAAAACAGTCTCTGCAAACATCACATTTGGGGTCGACCAGTGCCACATCAGCAAATACGGAGTTGTACAGGCTCCGGTGATCTCCGATGCCGCACTGAGCGTATTGGGTGACTGTAATTTACGTATTTCATACTACAGTGACCATAGTGAACTAGTCAAGTTCAGTGATCTCCGGACAGAGATTTTGTGCACATGGGCACCAGTGATCTCGCTTTAAAAATAAATTAAAAATCATATCTTTGAGTTTCAAAAAAATCTGGAAAAAAATTCTGCATATAGCCAGTAATATATCCGACAAACGTGTAAAATATGAATTTCAAATACTTTATATTTTAAGCTACACAAAAAAGACAAATGTGCAGATCTGAGTAGTCATTTTTAAATCTACAAAAACATGTCAGATTTTGTTATTTTTGTCTAGCTCAAAGTAAAAATAATTTTAGGTTGAGATTTTCCATGATTGTGAGATATATCACTGACAATCTACAGTATTATTTTTCAGATTTTTTGATAAGTAATAAATATTTTAAATTTTTTTTTAAAATGGCGAGAGCACTGGAGCTCGGGAGTCAAAAGCACTTTTCGAGTGATCTCCCCTGTATTTTACATTTTTAGTCTAGCAGGAAAGCCTGGCGATCTATGGTGCCTATGGCGGCCCTAGCTGGCGCTCGCGCGCCAGGAGGTTAGGGAGCGATCGGTTTCCGACAACCCAATTCGGGAATAACCGTGTTTCCCTTTCGTGGAAAGGTACGTGCGGGACGCGTTGTGGACCACATACATTACGTGCCGTATTGAATTTGGATTCTATGGCACGTGCAATACAATTCCCTTTCGTGTGCGATAGAAAATTAAGAGTCGTACGTAAATTTGCTTCCCTTACCGTGCAATTCCCTTTACAATTCCCTTTTTGGGCTAGCGAAATTTTAGGGTTAAAAAAAGGGAGGGGAGCAGCATAATCCACTTGCAAATGAAATGAAGTACGACTTGCAACATGTACAATTCCCTTCTTCCGCAATTCCCTTCTTGGTAACAACAGAACGTAGGTGTTGGTTAACCTTCCAGATACATGTTGATGAATACTGAATGGGAGGTTTGGTAACTCGTGGACTTAGGTGTTGATGAATAATGAATACGTGGTTTGGTAACACATTGAGTCACCTGTCGATGAATAGTGAATGGGAGGGTTGATAAGTAGGTTCCCTTGTTCCCTTAAAAAGCAAAAAGCACCAAAAAATTCCATATATAAAAAAAGAGGAGATGGGTTGGCAACACATTGAGTCACCTGTTGATGAATAGTGAATGGGAGGGTTGATAAGTAGGTTCCCTTGTTCCCTTAAAAAACAAAAAGCACCAAAAAATCCATATATAAAAAAAGAGGAGATGGGTTGGTAGCACATTGAGTCCCCCGTTGATGAATAGTGAATGGGAGGGTTGATAAGTAGGTTCCCTGTTCCCTTATAAAAAACAAAAAGCACCAAAAAATCCATATATAAAAAAAGAGGAGATGGGTTGGTAACACATTGAGTCACCTGTCGATGAATAGTGAATGGGAGGGTTGATAAGTAGGTTCCCTTGTTCCCTTAAAAAGCAAAAAGCACCAAAAAATTCCATATACAAAAAAAGAGGAGATGGGTTGGTAACACATTGAGTCACCTGTTGATGAATAGTGAATGGGAGGGTTGATAAGTAGATTCCCTTGTTCCCTTAAAAAACAAAAAGCACCAAAAAATCCATATATAAAAAAAGAGGAGATGGGTTGGTAACACATTGAGTCACCTGTCGATGAATAGTGAATGGGAGGGTTGATAAGTAGGTTCCCTTGTTCCCTTAAAAAGCAAAAAGCACCAAAAAATTCTATATATAAAAAAAGAGGAGATGGGTTGGTAGCACATTGAGTCACCTGTTGATGAATAGTGAATGGGAGGGTTGATAAGTAGGTTCCCTTGTTCCCTTAAAAAACAAAAAGCACCAAAAAATTCCATATAAAAAAAGAGGAGATGGGTTGGTAACACATTGAGTCACCTGTCGATGAATAGTGAATGGGAGGGTTGATAAGTAGGTTCCCTTGTTCCCTTAAAAAACAAAAAACACCAAAAAATCCATATATAAAAAAAGAGGAGATGGGTTGGTAACACATTGAGTCACCTGTCGATGAATAGTGAATGGGAGGGTTGATAAGTAGGTTCCCTTGTTCCCTTAAAAAGCAAAAAGCACCAAAAAATTCCATATATAAAAAAAGAGGAGATGGGTTGGTAGCACATTGAGTCACCTGTTGATGAATAGTGAATGGGAGGGTTGATAAGTAGGTTCCCTTGTTCCCTTAAAAAACAAAAAGCACCAAAAAAATCCATATATAAAAAAAAGGAGATGGGTTGGTAGCACATTGAGTCCCCTGTTGATGAATAGTGAATGGGAGGGTTGATAAGTAGGTTCCCTGTTCCCTTATAAAAAACAAAAAGCACCAAAAAATCCATATATAAAAAAAGAGGAGATGGGTTGGTAACACATTGAGTCACCTGTCGATGAATAGTGAATGGGAGGGTTGATAAGTAGGTTCCCTGTTCCCTAAAAAGCAAAAAAGCACCAAAAAATCCATATATAAAAAAAGAGTAGATGGGTTGGTAGCACATTGAGTCCCCTGTTGATGAATAGTGAATGGGAGGGTTGATAAGTAGGTTCCCTGTTCCCTTAAAAAACAAAAAGCACCAAAAAATTCCATTTTTTAAAAAAGAGGTGATGGGTTGGTAACACATTGAGTCACCTGTCGATGAATAGTGAATGGGAGGGTTGATAAGTAGGTTCCCTTGTTCCCTTAAAAAGCAAAAAGCACCAAAAAATTCCATATATAAAAAAAGAGGAGATGGGTTGGTAGCACATTGAGTCACCTGTTGATGAATAGTGAATGGGAGGGTTGATAAGTAGGTTCCCTTGTTCCCTTAAAAAACAAAAAGCACCAAAAAAATCCATATATAAAAAAAAGGAGATGGGTTGGTAGCACATTGAGTCCCCTGTTGATGAATAGTGAATGGGAGGGTTGATAAGTAGGTTCCCTGTTCCCTTATAAAAAACAAAAAGCACCAAAAAATCCATATATAAAAAAAGAGGAGATGGGTTGGTAACACATTGAGTCACCTGTCGATGAATAGTGAATGGGAGGGTTGATAAGTAGGTTCCCTGTTCCCTAAAAAGCAAAAAGCACCAAAAAATCCATATATAAAAAAAGAGTAGATGGGTTGGTAGCACATTGAGTCCCCTGTTGATGAATAGTGAATGGGAGGGTTGATAAGTAGGTTCCCTGTTCCCTTAAAAAACAAAAAGCACCAAAAAATTCCATTTTTTAAAAAAGAGGTGATGGGTTGGTAACACATTGAGTCACCTGTCGATGAATAGTGAATGGGAGGGTTGATAAGTAGGTTCCCTTGTTCCCTTAAAAAGCAAAAAGCACCAAAAAATCCATATATAAAAAAAGAGGAGATGGGTTGGTAGCACATTGAGTCCTCCGTTGATGAATAGTGAATGGGAGGGTTGATAAGTAGGTTCCCTGTTCCTTTATAAAAAACAAAAAGCACCAAAAAATCCATATATAAAAAAAGAGGAGATGGGTTGGTAACACATTGAGTCACCTGTTGATGAATAGTGAATGGGAGGGTTGATAAGTAGGTTCCCTTGTTCCCTTAAAAAACAAAAAGCACCAAAAAATCCATATATAAAAAAAGAGGAGATGGGTTGGTAGCACATTGAGACCCCCGTTGATGAATAGTGAATGGGAGGGTTGATAAGTAGGTTCCCTGTTCCCTTATAAAAAACAAAAAGCACCAAAAAATCCAAATATAAAAAAAGAGGAGATGGGTTGGTAACACATTGAGTCACCTGTCGATGAATAGTGAATGGGAGGGTTGATAAGTAGGTTCCCTTGTTCCCTTAAAAAGCAAAAAGCACCAAAAAATTCCATATATAAAAAAAGAGGAGATGGGTTGGTAACACATTGAGTCACCTGTTGATGAATAGTGAATGGGAGGGTTGATAAGTAGGTTCCTTTGTTCCCTTAAAAAACAAAAAGCACCAAAAAATCCATATATAAAAAAAGAGGAGATGGGTTGGTAACACATTGAGTCACCTGTCGATGAATAGTGAATGGGAGGGTTGATAAGTAGGTTCCCTTGTTCCCTTAAAAAGCAAAAAGCACCAAAAAATTCCATATATAAAAAAACAGGAGATGGGTTGGTAGCACATTGAGTCACCTGTTGATGAATAGTGAATGGGAGGGTTGATAAGTAGGTTCCCTTGTTCCCTTAAAAAACAAAAAGCACCAAAAAATTCCATATAAAAAAAAGAGGAGATGGGTTGGTAACACATTGAGTCACCTGTCGATGAATAGTGAATGGGAGGGTTGATAAGTAGGTTCCCTTGTTCCCTTAAAAAACAAAAAGCACCAAAAAATTCATATATAAAAAAAGAGGAGATGGGTTGGTAACACATTGAGTCACCTGTCGATGAATAGTGAATGGGAGGGTTGATAAGTAGGTTCCCTTGTTCCCTTAAAAAGCAAAAAGCACCAAAAAATTCCATATATAAAAAAAGAGGAGATGGGTTGGTAGCACATTGAGTCACCTGTTGATGAATAGTGAATGGGAGGGTTGATAAGTAGGTTCCCTTGTTCCCTTAAAAAACAAAAAGCACCAAAAAAATCCATATATAAAAAAAAGGAGATGGGTTGGTAGCACATTGAGTCCCCTGTTGATGAATAGTGAATGGGAGGGTTGATAAGTAGGTTCCCTGTTCCCTTATAAAAAACAAAAAGCACCAAAAAATCCATATATAAAAAAAGAGGAGATGGGTTGGTAACACATTGAGTCACCTGTCGATGAATAGTGAATGGGAGGGTTGATAAGTAGGTTCCCTTGTTCCCTTAAAAAGCAAAAAGCACCAAAAAATCCATATATAAAAAAAGAGGAGATGGGTTGGTAGCACATTGAGTCACCTGTTGATGAATAGTGAATGGGAGGGTTGATAAGTAGGTTCCCTTGTTCCCTTAAAAAAACAAAAAGCACCAAAAAATTCCATTTTTTAAAAAAGAGGTGATGGGTTGGTAACACATTGAGTCCCCTGTTGATGAATAGTGCATGGGAGGGTTGATAAGTAGGTTCCCTTGTTCCATTAAAAAACAAAAAGGACCAAAATATTCCATATATAAAAAAGAGGAGATGGGTTGGTAACACATTGAGTCACCTGTCGATGAATAGTGAATGGGAGGGTTGATAAGTAGGTTCCCTTGTTCCCTTAAAAAGCAAAAAGCACCAAAAAATTCCATATATAAAAAAAGAGGAGATGGGTTGGTAGCACATTGAGTCACCTGTTGATGAATAGTGAATGGGAGGGTTGATAACTAGGTTCCCTTGTTCCCTTAAAAAACAAAAAGCACCAAAAAAATCCATATATAAAAAAAAGGAGATGGGTTGGTAGCACATTGAGTCCCCTGTTGATGAATAGTGAATGGGAGGGTTGATAAGTAGGTTCCCTGTTCCCTTATAAAAAACAAAAAGCACCAAAAAATCCATATATAAAAAAAGAGGAGATGGGTTGGTAACACATTGAGTCACCTGTCGATGAATAGTGAATGGGAGGGTTGATAAGTAGGTTCCCTGTTCCCTAAAAAGCAAAAAGCACCAAAAAATCCATATATAAAAAAGAGTAGATGGGTTGGTAGCACATTGAGTCCCCTGTTGATGAATAGTGAATGGGAGGGTTGATAAGTAGGTTCCCTGTTCCCTTAAAAAACAAAAAGCACCAAAAAATTCCATTTTTTAAAAAAGAGGTGATGGGTTGGTAACACATTGAGTCACCTGTCGATGAATAGTGAATGGGAGGGTTGATAAGTAGGTTCCCTTGTTCCCTTAAAAAGAAAAAAGCACCAAAAAATCCATATATAAAAAAAGAGGAGATGGGTTGGTAGCACATTGAGTCACCTGTTGATGAATAGTGAATGGGAGGGTTGATAAGTAGGTTCCCTTGTTCCCTTAAAAAACAAAAAGCACCAAAAAATCCATATATAAAAAAAGAGGAGATGGGTTGGTAGCACATTGAGTCACCTGTTGATGAATAGTGAATGGGAGGGTTGATAAGTAGGTTCCCTTGTTCCCTTAAAAAACAAAAAGCACCAAAAAATTCCATTTTTTAAAAAAGAGGTGATGGGTTGGTAACACATTGAGTCCCCTGTTGATGAATAGTGCATGGGAGGGTTGATAAGTAGGTTCCCTTGTTCCATTAAAAAACAAAACGAGTTGATAAGTAGGTTCCCTACAAACAAATAATATAAACGCCGCATAAAAATGATTGTTCACAGCAAGTAACCAATGATAAAAATGTTTGGACAAACTAACTGCTAAACAATAATAACATATATTAATAAAAAACATATACCAGTATAGGATAACATCTGTTGCTGACTTTGTTCGATGTTGTTGGTGCAAGCAAAGTACATACAAGGTACATCATCCAAACTTGCTTGAAAATGTCATCATACTGAGTCATCTCCGACAGCATTGTGAACACACCAGTAATCTTCGGTGTGCTGCTATGGCCCGGAAATAACAAAGGTCCTAGACGAGCTTCTATGCCAGAATCCATTGCATACACGACAGGAATATCCCCCCGCGGAAGACCAAGTGTGCGGTAAATGGAATCAGCATTAAGAGGTATTCTACCACGCCCATGTATGACAAACTCTCGAGAATGACTATCATACAAAGGAGCAAGCCAGCTTATCAAAGGATTATGAAGAACATTGCACTTGATGTCAAGCATTGAACCAAGATCCATATCACCAATCGAGTTCTTCTGGTCAGAACTTAGATGTTCATATAACCTGACAACAGGAGATGGAGAGGCCCGATTCCTAGCACGCTCACTAGCATTCGGCATTTTGCGAACACCTAGGTGATCACCACCATGTTTCTTACTACCCGCCATGGAAACAACAACGCTGCAATACAACAAAGTGCCATGATAATGAGAAAAATTCTTAGTGACATAAATGATAACAAAAGAAAAGGAGGTGGGTAACATCAGAACATATGGTTTGGTAAGAAATTGAGATACTAGTTGATGAAAACTGAATGAGTGAGTTGATAAAACAAACCCAATAACATAGATTTATAAACCATAGAAACAAGTCCGATAAATCTCTGGTATCTGCTACTCCAAAACATAAACAAACCTACACTCCTCGCCTAAATCCTAAAAAACATATGCAAGGGTACAAAAATGTGTTCATCAGTCCCATAGCCTAGAAAAAAAGGTGGGTAACATCAGAACGTATGTGTTGGTTAAACGTTGAGATACTTGTTGATGAAAAGTAACTGAGTGAGTTGATAAAACAACCCACAAAACAGAGATTTATGAACCCTAAAACAATTCGCATTATCTCTGCTAGCTGCTGCTACAAAACCCTAGAAAAATGTACAGGATCTGCAGTGCATCGAACCAAATCATAACTACAATTAACATGGAACAGAGACTACGCAATTTACAGCCGCCCCATAACAGATATTTTTGGACAGAACGACGGAGCAGGAACCTAGACGGAGAACAAAAATCCGCCCCAAAATACAGTCGCCAGAACAAAATCCCACGCCGGACAAAACATAATCACATCAGCATAGAACCACGGTGGAACAAAACCTCGCCGGACAAACAAAACGGCCGGCGACACCCAGATCTGCGAACTAGATCCAGTTCGAATACTAACCTCACCGCGGCGGAATCGACTGCCTCTTGATAGGGAACTGAGATCAGGAGAAAACTAGGGCGCGCGCTCTAGACACGGGGAACCAGACCCTCGCCGTCGCCGTCGCCCTCGCCGTCGCCGTCGCCCTCGCCCTCTCCGTCGAGGCTAAATGGGAGGAGAACAGGGGAGAAAGGATAACGGGCGGAAGGAGGGGAACACGAAACCGAATCGAAAAAGTATTTCAAAACGACGGGCCGAAAAGGGAAAGTCGATCGCTTACCAAATATAGAAAAACACGTGTCACGCGAGGAAAGGGAATTGTCGCGCTGCCGCGCGAGCGCTCCGCGCCGACAGAAACCGTTCGCTCGAGCGATCGGTTGCCAAGGAGGGAATTCGCCTATGGTGTGGTGGTGTCTCTGGAACGAACGGAACAACACGATCTTCAGACAGGTGTCCGCCCCGGCTGCGACCTTGGTCCAGTCTGTAATCATGGAGGCTACGGCTTGGGCTGACGCTGGTCGTGCGAGGGCGAGCGCCCTGCTAGATAGACCTGGCGAACCAGATCAGAGCAGGTGTGCTGGCTGATGGCGGCGGTTTGCAAAGCATCTGCCTTTTACCTTTCTTTCTTCGTTTCTCTAGGTTTTTTCCATGTCCTCTTCTAGTTTTTCTCAGTTTTTGTTGTACCCGGGAAGATGGGTAAAATACATCGGTAATCATCAAACTTGTCGCCCTTACTCGCTATGGTCACCGTACATAGAAATACATTACTTACTGTCACCCAACACGCAAATAAGTTTATCTAGGTCACTGCTCACTGTAGAGGTATATATTTTGCTGACATGGCACACTGTTGACCGGTCCATAAGCCTCTACCTAAGTTTAATTTTGCAGAAAGCCTAGATGTTGTTTTTGTTTCCGAGGAGACTGGCATCTCCAAAATCATGCGCTCTCGCACCGCCCGCTCCACACCTGCAGCACCGCGGCTTCTAGTACGCGTTGGCACGACGTTGGCGCTTCGCTCCATGGATGAGTGCATGCACGCAGACGACGACCTGCATGAAGTGACGGAGGTGTCCGCATGGAGCGTCGATCAGCCACACGTCCACGCAGGGCCCGTGAATCCTGCATCCATCCATCCATACACTAAGCAATACTTGCGAGCTAGCAAACGCGCGCGTTGAAGCTCACCACGGAGAGCGGCGAATTTACCGGCGCCGGTCGGTAAAGGAGTTTAATCCAGCGTCCACTTTCTGCTTTGAGATTGGTGAGGCTTTTGACATTTGTCTAATATAAAACTAATAATTGAAATAGAAGCGAAACTTTTATGAAACTAAAGTGATACATGGAAAACATTGTGAAACAGTCTGACAAAAAGTGAAACTGATGACATCATTGCTGACGTCACTACGGTTTGTTTCACAAAAATATTAGTGTTTCAGTTATGTTTCAATTATGTTTCAAATTTGTTTCACAATTTGGTACAAAAATTGGTCAGCACATGGCTGATGTCATTGCTGACGTCACTCCGGTAGGTACCGGCGCCTGTAAAAAAGAGTTTTTGGCTCACCACGGCACTGCCGTCCCGTTGAGCCTGGAAAATGGCGAGACCGTTGTTATACCTTTGGTGCGGACACTGTGGGCGTTCTTGGACAAAACGGGGCCGGCGGCGCGAGGCTTACAAAGGCCAAGAGGGAGACGACATTAACTGGATGCCGGCGTGCGTCGACCTCAGCGGCATCGGCATCGTGTGCGAAGATCTATTCTCACCGGAGTGGCTGGCGTACCTGTGTCATGGTCTCGGACATGACCCGTTGCAGGTGGAGGGTCATCAACATGTCCTCAGCTGCTCGAGCGTGGGGCTACGCTCCACCTCGAGCTCCTACAGATCCGGCGTGGATGCATGCCCGTGCGGGAGCCAGAGGGCGACGTTGCGGCCAGCTCGAACGAGAACAGGCTCAGATCTCAAGGAGATTGAATGGGAGGAGACAGGGAGGTACTCAGGTACGTACTGTTGCGCTGACTTAAACGTTTCTCCTTGATGTCTACGTGTGCTTCTATTCTTATAGACAGTGTTGGGCCTCCAAGAGCAGAGGTTTGTAGAACAACAGCAAATTTCCCTTAAGTGAATCACCCAAGGTTTATCGAACTCAGGGAGGTAGAGGTCAAAGATAGTCCTCTCAAGCAACCCTGCAATTAAGATACAAGAAGTCTCTTGTGTCCCCAACACACCTAATACACTTGTCAGATGTATAGGTGCACTAGTTCGGCGAAGAGATAGTAAAACACAGGTGGTATAGATAGTCGTAATATTGCAGGAAGTAAAGATGCAGTAATACAATAAATAAGCGATGTTTGCAGTATTTGGAACAATGCCTAGGGATCCTACTTTCACTAGTGGACACTCTCAACATTGATCACATAATAAATAAATAACTTCTCCTCACTTGTGCTACATACACTCTCTTGTTGGATAACAAACACCATTCATTGTGTAGGGCTACAAGAGCTCCCTCAAGCCGGAGTAAACAAGCTCCACAACATTCGGCATTCATATTTAAGTAACCTTTAGAGCATAATAGATCTTTGCAATTTAGACCTAGTACTAACATAGCATACACACTGTCACCATTACACTATGAAAGGGGGAATATATCACATCAATATTATCATAGTAATAGTTAACTCCATAATCTACAAGAGATTACAATCATAACATATGCCAAGTACTACATGATGCACACACTGTCACCATTACATCATGAAGGAGGAATAGACTACTTTAATAACATCACTAGAGTAGCACATAGATTAATAGCGATACAAAGCTCATCATATGGATCTCAATCATGTAAGGCAGCTCATGAGATCATTGTATTGGAGTACATGTGTTACCCTCCAAAACCCACCGACGGACAATGGCTGAGCAACACGAAGAGCCGGGAAGCTCCCAGGGCCGCTTAGTGGATCCCTGGCACCTCGCGTCGTCCCGCAAATCTTCTGGCAAAACGTCCTGGCGGTTGCTAGGGCGTGCCACCTGACCTAGACCCGGTCGGGAAGGTGTTAGTGCTTCGATTGTTCCTGCATGGCAGACACGTAAACATTAAATACGAGCCCTATCGGCTCTCGGGTTTCCCCTGTGGATCGGCTCAAGGAGCCGATCGCCCCATGTTTCACGTTGGATTTACAATGGCATGGGGATCCTGCTTGATCAGGACAAAGCTAAAACGATCCACGACAGTTTAGGGTTTTCACCGCATAACCGGAACGTCCTACGTGTGATCGGGCCTAGCAGCTACGGAAGACGATGCAAACCACCCCTACGAGAGGCCTAAAAACCAACATAACGTCGATTCCCGGAACATCCCTCGCAGGGACGGTGAACAACATCTAGCGCACTACCGGATCCTCCGACCCCAACATAAGGCCTAACTATGCAGATATTAAACTAATCCCTGCGGAGCAAGGAGCAACCATAACGGATCGGATCTACTAAGTAACGAATAAGCAAGATGCTGCCCTTACGTCTGGATAGACGTAAGGGCAGCTAGGTGTCGAGGGACGGCATTGCCACGCAGATATGCACGTGAAAGCATCAATGCAAGCCCCTAAACACCTAAGGATAAATAGCACTGCTCGCCATCAACAAGGCTTCAGCACGAGCAGTACAAGGTTGACGAATAAACGTATACTGCCTAGATCGCTAGATGCGATCTAGGCAGCATGGTGCTTACCTGGGAGAAACCCTCGAAGAAAGGGGTGGCGATGCGCCTGATTTGTGTTGGTTGAACGATGATTGTCCTCCTTTTCCGATAATCCTAGATACATATTTATAGTCCAAGGGACTTTCTAATTGGGGCGTGCACCTAACCGTGCACGGGCCAGACTCTATCTCTTAATCTAAATTACAACGCGACTAATATGTTACAGATACACGGGCAACTTGGCCCAAACTCTTAGCGCAAGGCCGCTTCAAAGATGCTCCACGTGTGCGTCCTTCAAGCCCATCTTCACTTACGGCCCACCTCCTGATTTGGCCAAAATCGGGTGGTAACACATGCCCCCTGGTTTTGATAATGATAATTGCAAAACCATCTGTCTCCTTTGAAGGGTCACGTCGTGGCAGAACAGAACCGTCGCAGTTTTCTTCATGATGACGTCTTGCCTCCTCGCCTTCTCTGCACGATTTGACGGTTCTGGCACCACGTCCTCGGGAACTGCTTAGGCATTAAACCATATATTCCCCCTTTTTATTTGGCCACTTGCTGTAGCTCCCTCCTTCATCCCCTTTCGCACTAGCACTCCCAAAAGCCCTCCTCTGCCGCCATGTCTTCCTCTTCTTCCTCTTCATCGGGTCTTTCCACCCAATCCTCCACCTCCCGCGAGCCGACGCCTGAATGGGACCCACAGGAGGCCCACGCGGCCAACATCCGCCGCGCCATAGCCGACGGGGACGAGTCGACCCACGACTCCTTCGTCTGGTCCGAAGACGACCAGTCCTTAACGGACGGGGAGAGCGACCTTCGCTTCCTCGCCAATGAGGAAGCGGTGGAGGCAAGCGACGACGACCGCTTTTCTTGGGACGGGGTCACCTCTTCCGAGGAGATGAAGGAGGAGGAGGAAGACGACGACTCCTCCGACGAGCCGCCGGCCAAACGCCATTGCCCCTGGCCCGGGCACCTCAGCGACTTCGACAGCGAGGGCGATGATGCTGACGAGGAGGATGAAGACAACGAGGGCCCTGCCGGCGGCCGCTACAGCAGCGACGACGAACCGGTCGGGAGCAGCGCCGACGACGGTGATGGTGACGACGACGATGAGGGTAGCAATGGCCCCTAGATAGGAGCTTAGCTTAGGGCCATCAGTAGTAGACGGGGCAATGTATCCCCTAGACCTCCTTTTGAGAGCAATCAACTCTTTATGTAAGAAACCTCGTTTATCAATGAAGAATTTCCGCAATTTGATCTTGTCGACTTCTTTTATGATAATTTAGCCGATTGTCCTTTGCATTGAGTCTGCCGATTGTCAATTCAGTCAATGCTCAATGAGCCGATGGCAGCACATCGGTCTCTTTCTTGGTAATTCTCAAGATAAATCCATCCGGACCTCCACACTCCTGGTCAAACAGGGCCAAGCCACAATCGTGCAAACCCCAGAACTTGGAAATGCAGATCCAACTGAATGGGATGTTAGGCTTAGCGGCAAAACTCCTGCAATAATGTCCAGTCTCCTCATTAACTTTAAACTTCGGACATTCTTCTGCCGCATCCTTCTCGTCCAGATCCTCTTTGCCTTCAGGAGGTCCCTAGGACCGTCGCTGGATCAACTCGACTGCTGAAGCTAACACTTTTTGCAGAACAGGCACCATTCGCCCACAACTGTCCTTGTGATGCTCCATTTCTTTGCAGCAACAAACTGGTCCAGAGCCCATCAATGATCATGGTTCCCTTTTCAGATTCCTCCCATTAACTCCGGCAGTTCCCTTCTGCAACAATTCATCATCTTTCAAACAAGCTGCGATGCAGAACCAGCCGATTCTAACAAAACCGGCTTCACAGAACAAGAAACTTTAAGGGCGAGCTGCCCCCGAGCCTCAGTCAAGGCGAGGATAAAAGTGGACCAGCCGGATATGCCATCATCGGCTTCCCAACTGTAATGCAGCGTCAGCCGATTCTGACCAAATCGGTGTCGGCTCTCAATAGCAGAGAACCTCCAAGGTGAGCTGCCCCCCCGAGTCACTCCAGCTCTTCATCAAAACTGGGCAGGAAAGCTTACGCCCAAGGAGACAATGCACCAGGACGGCTCTGGAAGGATCAGCAGCTCCCTTGAACTGAGAAGCCTCAAACGCAGTGGCCCTTGAACTCTTCCTAGCTCCATTCTCTCGTCTTGCTGCCCAGATCGGCTCACCACCTCGGGCGGACTAATATAACTTCCGGTGACGACGTTTGATGAGGTTGTCGCCTTGGTCAAGCCCCAGGAGGAAACGCCACAGCCAACTGGATGGTCATTGGCTGTTTTCATGATCCTAATCTGATCTGCATGCTCGCGTAGGCGCTGCTAGCCTTGAGGATTTGCTAACGGAGCCTTGAGGAGAGCCACCGGTGTGTTTGTCCTTCAGCAGAGCCTCGCTACTTGGTGACTGCTCCATCAGGCTTCTGCTCGTAGCAGTCGCATCCCTTGAGTCGATGGCCGTGCATCGGCTTTTTCTTATTCTTAAGTCGATGTCTACGCATCGGCTGTGCCCACAAATTTCTGTATTTTCGTCTCTTTTTTTTACGGCCGATTTGTTTACGTATCGGCCCCCCCATATACGAGCTGTTCTGCTGGGCGTTTGGCATGCATTCCCAGCTTCGTATCCTCGTGTCTCATCCATCTGTGTCTATGTGCCCCCCGAGCCGATTCTGTCAAGTAATTGATGGTATCGGCTCTTCAGGCATCTGTTGGATCAATGCTGAACACAGACAAAGGAATGTTGAGGATTGTTTTGGCCGATTGCGGGAATCGGCCTCCCTTTCTGTTGCACTGCTTGACAATGGTTTGCAACTTCTTGGTTTCCCACTGTAGCTACGTGGCGTGTTGGAGATAAAATCCTTTGCTTTCCATTTTTTGGGGCCGATCGCAGGGATCGGCCTTGCCACGTATGTCCAATGTCTTGGACCTGCTACTCTGTCCGGATCACGGATACCATGTTTGTATCAGCCGATATCTCTGCATCGGCATCAGCCGATGCCTGTGCATCGGCTTTCGCCTGTTTTGGGCGCCATACTTTCTTTGGCGGGCGCGCCTTAGCCTCCGATGTTTGCTGAATCTTCGCGGCCAGATCGGGCCGCGCTCTTATCAACGTGTACAGGTACTGTGCCTCGGCCTCTTCCAGGTTTCGCAGCCGCTGCACTTCTGAGAATGGCTGAGTCCATCAGGGCACCACCTTGGTCGGTGATACCTATCTTCTTCTCCATCGGACTCCTCGAAGTCCTCTTCTTGAGATGACTCAGCTCGCCTGTTATGTGGTGGGAGAGGTCCTAGGCGCTCGAACACTGAAACCTCGTTTGCCCTCCTTCTGTGCTGTCTGCATTCTGGGCAGTTCTCGATTGTTGGCAATCGGCTCATTCCTGAGTCCCAGCAATGTTTGAAGAAAGGACAGTCCCAGTGCCTATCCATGTCATCTTGCTCCCTTGACCTCCCTCTAGCGTGTCGTTCGTACCCGTCGTTGTCCCTGTCATGCTGACGATACCTCCTGTCCGCTGCATCTGACCGATGATATCTTTCATCATCTTCGTCGTAGTGCCGACATCGGTCGTACTGCTGCTCATATTTGTTGAGGAGATGCATCACCTCCTCCTCGGTCAGGTACCGTCTGTCATCACCTTGGGGCCGGTCGCGTGGAACGGCCTCCTCTTTATCTTTGCCACGAGAGTGGCTGCTCTCTGCTTTGTCCTTGCCATGGCGGCTCACAAGCCCTGCCATATTGACATCGAAAGAGAACCCTGGCTCTCTTATGGAGTGGCTTAGGTCCACCATGTTGACGTCCGGAAACGGACGCATGTCTACCTTCATGGCAAACTGTCCGAAAGTTAATCGGCCTGATTCTATCACCATCTGAATTTGTGCGCGCAATACTTTGCAGTCGTTGGTGGTGTGCGTGAACGTATGATGCCATTTGCAGTATGGCCTCTTGTTCATCTCCTGCGCCGTAGGGATCTTGTGGCCTTCGGGTAGCTTCAACTGTTTCTCTTTCAGTAGCGGATCGAAGATCTGTTCGGTCTTGGTCACGTCAAAGTCCAACCCTCTTGGGGGCCCCGGTGGATTCACCCATTTGCGGGACACCGATGCGGCGTCCGAGTCCACTCGGCTACTGCAACTTCCTGATCTTCCGCAGAATCTTCATCCTCATCAGCATTGACCAGGGTTATCGCACGCTTGAACTTGTCTTGGTACAGTTCTGGATGGCGCTGTTCATATAAGGTCAGCCTACTGACCAGGTGCGTCAATGAGCTGTACTCCACTTGGAACGTCAGATCCTTGAACGACGCTGCAAGGCCTGCCACGGCCAGCTCGACTGCCTCTTTCTCAGTTAAGTGAACCGAATAGCATCGGTTCTTGACAGTTCTGAAACGTTGGATGTACTCAGAGACCGTCTCTCCTCGCTTCTGCCGAACCTGTGCTAGTTCGGCAATACCAGCTTCAGTAGCTTCTGAATGGTATTGGGTGTGAAACTGTTCCTCCAGCTGCTTCCATGATCGCACTGAATTTGGCTGCAGCGAGGTGTACCATCCAAAAGCGGGACCGGTGAGGGATTGCGAGAAGCACCTCACCCGTAGCTGATCCGATGCCGAGGCCATGCCTAGCTGGGCCAAGTATCGGCTCACGTGCTCGATGGAGCTAGACCCTTCCAACCCACTGAATTTGGTGAAGTCCGGGAGCCGGTTTTTAGGTGGAAGTGGGATTAGGTCAAACTCATTGGGGTACGGCTTGGAATAGCCGATTACCTTCTTCTTCGGCAAGATGCCGAACTGATCTCTCAGGACTGCGCTGATCTGATCTGCGGTGGAGGTGGTGGCAGCTGAGCTTTCCTGGACTGGTGCAGTGGTATACCTGGCTAGCCACGCCTGTTTCTCAGCTTCCGCTCCCAAACTCCCCGCTGCTGCAGTCGTTCCTCCTGCCGGAACAATGGCTCCTGCTCCGGCAATCCCTCCTGGCGGAGCCTGGATCGCTCGCATCCAGGTTGTTGCGGTCCGGCACATACGTGCACACGTATCCGTGTGGGATCTCCTTGGGCGGCTCATATAGGAACTGGTAGTCGCCCGGATCCCCTCCAACCTTGTAGACAACGTATGCCGGTGAACCTTGTTGCTGTGGAGCTGCCATCGCATACGGCAATGGTGGTCTGGTGTGGAGTTGCACCTCTCCTTGGTGAGTTCCTAGAGCAGGTCCCGTCGGGGAGTACCGACGCTCCATGATCTCTTGCACCACACGAAGCGCGACGCGCTCCAAAGAATTGACCAGGCTCTCAGCATGCCGATGCAGTGAATGGGCCACCACGTAGTTGATTTCCTGTCGCAGGGCTCTGGTACGTTCATCTGAAGGGAGAGACAGATCTATCCCTTCGAGGACGCCTTGTGGCGTGAATCCTTTGAACCTGATACCGTGCGAACGGGTCTTCTCAAAGGAGCCGATGAGTTCGGCTTCAAAGATGGCCTTCAGCTCATCGTACTTCTTCTTGTGATCAGGAGGAAGATCCTCGTATGTGATCTATTCCTCCGCCATCTCGGATGCCGATGTTGACGTGGATGTTGCAGAAGATGTCCCACCGGGCGTGCCAGAATGTGTTACCCTCCAAAACCCACCGACGGGCAATGGCTGAGCAACACGAAGAGCCGGGAAGCTCCCAGGGCCGCTTAGTGGATCCCTGGCACCTCGCGTCGTCCCGCAAATCTTCTGGCAAAACGTCCTGGCGGTTGCTAGGGCGTGCCACCTGACCTAGACCCGGTCAGGAAGGTGTTAGTGCTTCGATTGTTCCTGCATGGCAGACACGTAAACATTAAATACGAGCCCTATCGGCTCTCAGGTTTCCCTGTGGATCGGCTCAAGGAGCCGATCGCCCCATGTTTCACGTTGGATTTACAATGGCATGGGGATCCTGCTTGATCAGGACAAAGCTAAAACGATCCACGACAGTTTAGGGTTTTCACCGCATAACCGGAACGTCCTACGTGTGATCGGGCCTAGCAGCTACGGAAGACGATGCAAACCACCCCTACGAGAGGCCTAAAAACCAACATAACGTCGATTCGCAGGGACGGTGAACAACATCTAGCGCACTACCGGATCCTCCGACCCCAACATAAGGCCTAACTATGCAGATATTAAACTAATCCCTGCGGAGCAAGGAGCAACCATAACGGATCGGATCTACTAAGTAACGAATAAGCAAGATGCTGCCCTTACGTCTGGATAGACGTAAGGGCAGCTAGGTGTCGAGGGACGGCATTGCCACGCAGATATGCACGTGAAAGCATCAATGCAAGCCCCTAAACACCTAAGGATAAATAGCACTGCTCGCCATCAACAAGGCTTCATCACGAGCAGTACAAGGTTGACGAATAAACGTATACTGCCTAGATCGCTAGATGCGATCTAGGCAGCATGGTGCTTACCACGGGAGAAACCCTCGAAGAAAGGGGTGGCGATGCGCCTGATTTGTGTTGGTTGAACGATGATTGTCCTCCTTTTCCGATAATCCTAGATACATATTTATAGTCCAAGGGACTTTCTAATTGGGGCGTGCACCTAACCGTGCACGGGCCGGACTCTATCTCTTAATCTAAATTACAACGCGACTAATATGTTACAGATACACGGGCAACTTGGCCCAAACTCTTAGCGCAAGGCCGCTTCAAAGATGCTCCACGTGTGCGTCCTTCAAGCCCATCTTCACTTACGGCCCACCTCCTGATTTGGCCAAAATTGGGTGGTAACAACATGAGAGAGAGATTAACCACATAGCTACCGGTAGAGCCCTTAGCCTCGGGGGAGAACTACTCCCTCCTCATCATGGGAGACAGCGATGGCGATGAAGATGATGGTGGTTGATACGTCTCCAACGTATCGATAATTTCTTGTGTTCCATGCCACATTATTGATGTTATCTACATATTTTATGCACACTTTATGTCATATTCGTGCATTTTCTGGAACTAACCTATTAACAAGATGCCGAAGTGCCGATTCTCGTTTTCTGCTGTTTTTGGTTTCAGAAATCCTAGTAAAGAAATATTCTCGGAATTGGACGAAATTAAAGCCCGGAGGCCTATTTTCTCACGAAGCTTCCGAAGTCCGAAGGAGAGACGAAGAGGGCCACGGGGTGGCCAAACCCTAGGGCGGCGCGGCCCCCCTTGGCCGCGCCGGCCTGTGGTTGGGCCCCCCGTGCCGCCTCTTGACCTGCCCTTCCGCCTACAAATAGCCTCCGTGACGAAACCCCCGGTACCGAGAGCCACGATACGGAAAACATTACTGAGACGCCGTCGCCGCCGATCCCATCTCGGGGGATCCTGGAGATCGCCTCCGGCACCCTGCCGGAGAGGGGAATCATCTCCCGGAGGACTCTACGCCGCCATGGTCGCCTCCGGAGTGATGAGTGAGTAGTCTACCCCTGGACTATGGGTCCATAGCAGTAGCTAGATGGTTGTCTTCTCCCCATTGTGCTATCATTGTCGGATCTTGTGAGCTGCCTATCATGATCAAGATCATCTATATGTAATTCTATATGTTGCGTTTGTTGGGATCCGATGAATAGAGAATACTTGTTATGTTGATTATCAAAGTTATGCTTATGTGTTGTTTATGATCTTGCATGCTCTCCGTTATTAGTAGATGCTCTGGCCAAGTAGATGCTTTTAACTCCAAGAGGGAGTACTTATGCTCGATAGTGGGTTCATGCCCGCATTGACACACTGGGACAGAGTGACAGAAAGTTCTAAGGTTGTGTTGTCTTGTTGCCACTAGGGATAAAACATTGATGCTATGTCTAAGGATGTAGTTGTTGATTACATTACGCACCATACTTAATGCAATTGTCCGTTGTTTTGCAACTTAATACTGGAGGGGTTCGGATGATAACCTCGAAGGTGGACTTTTTAGGCATAGATGCGGTTGGATGGCGGTCTATGTACTTTGTCGTAATGCCCAATTAAATCTCACTATACTCATCATGATATGTATGTGCATTGTCATGCTCTCTTTATTTGTCAATTGCCCAACTGTAATTTGTTCACCCAACATGTCTGTTCGTCTTATGGGAGAGACACCTCTAGTGAGCTGTGGACCCCGGTCCAATTCTCTTTACTGAAATACAATCTACTGCAATACTTGTTCTCTTGTTTTCTCTGCAAACAATCATATTCCACACAATACGGTTAATCCTTTGTTACGGCAAGCCGGTGAGATTGACAACCTCACTTTGTTTCGTTGGGGCAAAGTAGCTTGGTTGTGTTGTGCAGGTTCCACGTTGGCGCCGGAATCTCCGGTGTTGCGCCGCACTACATCTCGCCGCCATCAACCTTCAACGTGCTTCTTGGCTCCTCCTGGTTCGATAAACCTTGGTTTCTTTACGAGGGAAAACTTGCTGCTGTGCTCATCATACCTTCCTCTTGGGGTTGCCCAACGAACGTGTGAAATACACGCCATCAAGCATATTTTTACGGCGCCGTTGCCGGGGAGATCAAGACACGCTGCAAGGGAGTCTCCACTTCTCAATCTCTTTACTTTGTTTTTGTCTTGCTTTATTTTATTTACTACTTTGTTTGCTGCACTAAATCAAAATACAAAAAAATTAGTTGCTAGTTTTACTTTATTTGCTATCTTGTTTGCTATATCGAAAACACAAAAAAATTAGTTTACTTGCATTTACTTTACTTATTTCATCATGTTTCCTTTTGATTTTACCACAAAGAACATACCGGTAGGACGTGGGTCTATAGTTGGGAGAAATAATATAGAAGAATTCTTCAACCATGTTAGTACCATTGAAAATTTTGAAGATAGACACTTGGTAGATCTTGCGCCTACTTATGAAATTGCTGCCGCACATTTAGTTCGCTTGTTGGAAACTAAATTTGTTAATCTTAATCCTATAATCCAACACATGTTTTTCACGCTTGGTGATATGGAAGAAGGGGAAAAGAAAGATTTTGTATTAGAAACCCTTCTTAGAGAATTTGGTGGTCTAGCAAGAGAAGCTAGAAAGGTGTTTGCTAAATTTAATATGCTTGGTTCTCCTACTAATTTTGTTAGTCTCCTTGAAAAGATGGATATGGATAGAATAAGATACACTAATAATATTGATGATGGAGGGGAGATCAAAGCACCAATACCATGTAAGCTCCTAGCTATGAATGATGCACTAGAAAATAACTATGCTTGGCTTGTTCCTGAAAATTTGTTTGATGAGAGTAGCACACCTAAGACTAATGAAAAGGGAGATGCTAAAACTTATGTATCTAATATAATATGCCTAGTTGATAAAACTCCACACCTCGCTGAGAATGCACCACCCTTCAATAATACTTGATACACACTTTCTGCGCCTAGCTGAAAGGCGTTAAAGAAAAGCGCTTATGGGAGACAACCCATGTTTTTACCTACAGTACTTTGTTTCTATTTTGTGTCTTGGAAGTTGTTTACTACTGTAGCAACCTCTCCTTATCTTAGTTTTGAGTTTTGTTGTGCCAAGTTAAGCCGTTGATAGAAAAGTAAGTACTAGATTTGGATTACTGCGCAGTTCCAGATTTCTTTGCTGTCACGAATCTGAGCCCACTGCCCTGCAGGAAGCTCAGAAAATTATGCCAATTTACGTGCATGATCCTCAGATATGTACGCAACTTTCATTCAATTTGAGCATTTTCATTTGAGCAAGTCTGGTGCCATTTTAAAATTCGTCAATACGAACTGTTCTGTTTTGACAGATTCTGCCTTTTATTTCGCATTGCCTCTTTCGCTATGTTGGATGAATTTCTTTGATCCACTAATGTCCAGTAGCATTATGCAATGTCCAGAAGTGTTAAGAATGATTGTGTCACCTCTGAATATGTCAATTTATATTGTGCACTAACCCTCTAATGAGTTGTTTCGAGTTTGGTGTGGAGGAAGTTTTCAAGGATCAAGAGAGGAGTATGATGCAACATGATCAAGGAGAGTGAAAAGCTCTAAGCTTGGGGATGCACCCGGTGGTTCACCCCTGCATATATCAAGAAGACTCAAGCGTCTAAGCTTGGGGATGCCCAAGGCATCCCCTTCTTCATCAACAAATTATCGAGGTTCCTCCCTGAAACTACATTTTTATTCGGCCACATCTTATGTGCTTTTTCTTGGAGCGTCGTTTTGTTTTTGTTTTTGTTTTGTTTGAATAAAATGGATCCTAGCATTCACTTTATGGGAGAGATACACACTCCGCTGTAGCATATGGACAAATATGTCCTTGGTTTCTACTCATAGTATTCATGGCGAAGTTTCTCCTTCGTTAAATTGTTATATGGTTGGAATTGGAAAATGATACATGTAGTAATTGCTATAAATGTTTTGGGTAATGTGATACTTGGCAATTGTTGTGCTCATGTTTAAGCTCTTGCATCATATGCTTTGCACCCATTAATGAAGAAATACATAGAGCATGCTAAAATTTGGTTTGCATATTTGGTTTCTCTAAGGTCTAGATAATTTCTAGTTTTGAGTTTGAACAACAAGGAAGACGGTATAGAGTATTATAATGCTTTCAATATGTCTTTTATGTGAGTTTCTGCTGTACTAGTTCATCCTTGTGTTTGCCTCAAATAACCTTGCTAGCCTAAACCTTGTATCGAGAGGGAATACTTCTCATGCATCCAAAATACTTGAGCCAACCACTATGCCATTTGTGTCCACCATACCTACCTACTACATGGTATTTTCCAGCCATTCCAAAGTAAATTGCTTGAGTGCTACCTTTAAAATTCCATCATTCACCTTTGCAATATATAGCTCATGGGACAAATAGCTTAAAAACTATTGTGGTATTGAATATGTAATTATGCACTTTATCTCTTATTAAGTTGCTTGTTGTGCGATAACCATGTTTGCTGGGAACGCCATCAACTCATTGTTGAATTTCATGTGAGTTGCTATGCATGTTCGTCTTGTACGAAGTAAGGGCGATCTACCTGAGTTGAATGGTTTGAGCATGCATATTGTGAGAGAAGAACATTGGGCCGCTAACTAAAGCCATGTTCCATGGTGGAAGTTTCAGTTTTGGACAAACATCCTCAAATCTCTAATGAGAAAAGAATTAATTGTTGTTGAATGCTTAAAGCATTAAAAGAGGAGTCCATTATCTTGTTGTCTATGTTGTCCCGGTATGGATGTCTAAGTTGAGAATAATCAAAAGCGAGAAATCCAAATGCGAGCTTTCTCCTTAGACCTTTGTACGAGGCGGCATAGAGGTACCCCTTTGTGATACTTGGTTAAAGCATATGTATTGCGGTGATAATCCGAGGTAGTCCAAGCTAATTAGGACAAGGTGCGAGCACTATTAGTACACTATGCATGAGGCTTGCAACTTATAAGATATAATTTACATGATGCATATGCTTTATTACTACCGTTGACAAAATTGTTTCATGTTTTCAAAATCAAAGCTCTAGCACAAATATAGCAATCGATGCTTTTCCTCTATGAGGACCATTCTTTTACTTTCAATGTTGAGTCGGTTCACCTATTTCTCTCCACCTCAAGAAGCAAACACTTGTGTGAAGCTGTGCATTGATTCTTACATACTTGCTTATTGCACTTATTATATTACTCTATGTTGACAATATCCATGAGATATACATGTTACAAGTTGAAAGCAACCGCTGAAACTTAATCTTCTTTTGTGTTGCTTCAATACCTTTACTTTGAATTATTGCTTTATGAGTTAACTCTTATGCAAGACTTATTGATGCTTGTCTTGAAATGCTATTCATGAAAAGTCTTTGCTTTATGATTCACTTGTTTACTCATGTCATACACATTGTTTTGATCGCTGCATTCACTACATATGCTTTACAAATAGTATGATCAAGTTTATGATGGCATGTCACTCCGGAAATTATCTTTGTTATCGTTTTACCTGCTCGGGACGAGCGAGAACTAAGCTTGGGGATGCTGATACGTCTCCAACGTATCGATAATTTCTTGTGTTCCATGCCACATTATTGATGTTATCTACATGTTTTATGCACACTTTATGTCATATTCGTGCATTTTACGGAACTAACCTATTAACAAGATGCCGAAGTGCCGATTCTTTGTTTTACTGCTGTTTTTGGTTTCAGAAATCCTAGTAAAGAAATATTCTCGGAATTGGACGAAATAAAAGCCCGGAGGCCTACTTTCTCACGAAGCTTCCGGGAGTCCGAAGGAGAGACGAAGAGGGGCCACAGGGTGGCCAAACCCTAGGGCGGCGCGGCCCCCCCTTGGCCGCGCCGGCCTGTGGTGTGGGCCCCCGTGCCGCCTCTTGACCTGCCCTTCCGCCTACAAATAGCCTCCGTGGCGAAACCCCCGGTGCTGAGAGCCACGATACGGAAAACATTGCCGAGACGCCGTCGCCGCCGATCCCATCTCGGGGGATCCCGGAGATCGCCTCCGGCACCTGCCGGGAGGGGGAATCATCTCCCGGAGGACTCTACGCCGCCATGGTCGCCCCCGGAGTGATGAGTGAGTAGTCTACCCCTGGACTATGGGTCCATAGCAGTAGCTAGATGGTTGTCTTCTCCCCATTGTGCTATCATTGTCGGATCTTGTGAGCTGCCTATCATGATCAAGATCATCTATATGTAATTCTATATGTTGCGTTTGTTGGGATCCGATGAATAGAGAATACTTGTTATGTTGATTATCAAAGTTATGCTTATGTGTTGTTTATGATCTTGCATGCTCTCCGTTATTAGTAGATGCTCTGGCCAAGTGGATGCTTTTAACTCCAAGAGGGAGTACTTATGCTCGATAGTGGGTTCATGCTGCATTGACACACGGGACGAGTGACGAAAGTTCTAAGGTTGTGTTGTCTTTGTTGCCACTAGGGATAAAACATTGATGCTATGTCTAAGGATGTAGTTGTTGATTACATTACGCACCATACTTAATGCAATTGTACGTTGCTTTGCAACTTAATACTTGGAGGGGTTCGGATGATAACTCTGAAGGTGGACTTTTTAGGCATAGATGCGGTTGGATGGCGGTCTATGTACTTTGTCGTAATGCCCAATTAAATCTCACTATACTCATCATGATATGTATGTGCATTGTCATGCTCTCTTTATTTGTCAATTGCCCAAGCTGTAATTTGTTCACCCAACATCTTTGTTCGTCTTATGGGAGAGACACCTCTAGTGAGCTGTGGACCCCGGTCCAATTCTCTTTGCTTGAAATACAATCTACTGCAATACTTGTTTCTACTGTTTTCTCTCGCAAACAATCATCTTCCACACAATACGGTTAATCCTTTGTTACGGCAAGCCGGTGAGATTGACAACCTCACTTGTTTCGTTGGGGCAAAGTAGCTTGGTTGTGTTGTGCGGGTTCCACGTTGGCGCCGGAATCTACGGTGTTGCGCCGCACTACATCTCGCCGCCATCAACCTTCAACGTGCTTCTTGGCTCCTCCTGGTTCGATAAACCTTGGTTTCTTTCTGAGGGAAAACTTGCTGCTGTGCGCATCATACCTTCCTCTTGGGGTTGCCCAACGAACGTGTGAAATACACGCCATCAGTGCTGGTGTCGATGGAGATGACTCCGGGGGCAATTCCCCGTCCCGGCGGCGTGCCGGAACAGAGACTTCTGTCCCCCAAAATGGAGTTTCGCGATGGCGGCGGCGCCCCTAGAGTCTTTCTGGAGTTTCGTCAATTTGTATCGAAGTTTTAGGTCATGAGGGCTTATATAGGAGAAGAGGCGGCGCAAGAGGGGCACCAGGGTGCCCTCCCCACCTGGTGGCGCGGCCAGGCCTGGGCCCGCGCCCAGGTGTGGTGTGGGGCCCCCTGGCCCATCTTCGTCTCCCCTTCGGACTACTGGAACCTTCCTGGTGAAATAAGATGTTTGGTCTTTGTTTCGTCGAATTCCGAGAATATTTCCTGAACTAGCCTTTACGGGAACCAAAAACAACGGAAAACAGGAACTGGCACTGTGGCATCTTGTTAATAGGTTAGTTCTGGAAAATGCATCAAAACGATATAAAGTGTGAACAAAACATGTATGTATTGTCATAAAACTAGCATGGAACATCAGAAATTATAGATACGTTGGAGACGTATCAAGCATCCCCAAGCTTAGTTCCTACTCGCCCTCGAGTAGGTAAACGATAAAAACAATAATTTCTGAAGTGACATGCTACCATCATAATCTTGATCAACATTATTTTAAAGCATATGAGATGAATGAGGTGATGCAAAGCAATGGTAAAGATGATGATTAAACAACTGAATCATATAGCAAAGACTTTTCATGAATAGTACTTTCAAGACAAGTATCAACAAGACTTGCATAAGAGCTAACTCAATAAGCAATAGATTCAAAGTAAAAGGCATTGAAGCAACACAAAGGATGATTAAGTTTCAGCAATTGCTTTCAACTTGTAACATGTATATCTGATGGATATTTGTCAACATAGAGTAATATAACAAGTGCAATAAGTAAACATGTAAGAATCAATGCACACAGTTGACACAAGTGTTTGCTTCTAAGATAGAAAGAAGTAGATAAACTGACTCAACATAAAGTAAAAGAAGGGCCCTTCGCAGAGGGAAGCATGGATTACTATTTTTGTGCTAGAGCTTTTATTTGGAAATATAGAAACAATTTTGTCAACGGTAGTAATAATTCATATGTGTTATGCATAAAACTTCCTACAAGTTGCAAGCCTCATGCATCGAATACCAATAGTGTTCGCACCTTGTCCTAATTAGCTTGGATTTACATGGATTATCATTGTATAACATATGTTTCAACCAAGTGTCACAAAGGGCTACCTCTATGCCGCCTGTACAAAGGTCCAAGGAGATAAATCGCATTTGATTTCTCGTTTTTGAATAATCTCAACTTAGGACATCCATACCGGGACAACATAGAAAACAGATAATGGACTCCTCTTTAATGCATAAGCATTCAACAACAGATAATATTCTCATAAGAGATTGATGATGAATGTCCAAACTGAAAACTTCCACCATGATACATGGCTTTGGTTAGCGGCCCAATGTTCTTCTCTAACAATATGCATACTCAAACCATTTGATCATGATAAATCACCCTTACTTCAGACAAGACGAACATGCATAGCAACTCACATGATATTCAACAAAGGTATAAAAAGTTGATGGCGTCTCCAGAAACATGGTTACCGCTCAACAAGCAACTTATAAGAACTAAGATACATAGCTACATATTCATCACCACAATAGTTTTTAAGCTATTTTCCTATGAGCTATATATTGCAAAGACAAAGGAATGAAATTTTAAAGGTAGCACTCAAGTAATTTACTTTGGAATGGCAGAAAAATACCACATAGTAGGTAGATATGGTGGACACAAATGGCATGGGTTTTGGCTCAAGGTGTTTGGATGCACGAGAAGCATTTCCTCTCGATACAAGGCTTTGGCTAGCAAGGTTGTTTGAAGCAAACACAAGTATGAACAGGTACGGCAAAACTTACACAAGAACATATTGCAAGCATTATAAGACTCTACACTGTCTTCCTTGTTGTTCAAACACTTTTACCAGAAAATATCTAGACCTTAGAGAGACCAATCATGCAAACCAAATTTCAACAAGCTCTATGGTATTTCTCCACTAATAGATTAAACTACATGATGCAAGAGCTTAAACATGATCTATGAGAGCTCAAAATAATTGCCAAGTATCAAGTTATTCAAAACCATATAAAGCATTTTCTGATTCCAACCAAATAGCAATTAACGAAGCAATTTTCAGCCTTCGCCATGAACATTAAAGCATAACTAAGAACACAAGTGTTCCATATGAAAAAACGGAGCGTGTCTCTCTCCCACACAAGCATGATAGGATCCGATTTATTCAAAGAATGAAAATAACAAAACGAAAATAAAAGCACACAGATGCTCCAAGTAAAGTACATAAGATGTGACGGAATAAAAATATAGTTTCACTAGAAGTGACCTGATAAGTTGTCGATGAAGAAGGGGATGCCTTGGGCATCCCCAAGCTTAGATGCTTGAGTCTTCTTGAAATATGCAGGGATGAACCACGGGGGCATCCCCAAGCTTAGACTTTTCACTCTTCTTGATCATATTGTATCATCCTCTTCTCTTGACCCTTGAAAACTTCCTCCACACCAAACTTAAAGCAAACTCGTTAGAGGGTTAGTGCATAATCAAAAATTCACATATTCAGAGGTGACATAATCATTCTTAACACTTCTGGACATTGCACAAAGCTACTGAAAGTTAATGGAACAAAGAAATCCATTCAACATAGCAAAAGGAGCAATGCGAAATAAAAGGCACAATCTGTCAAAACAGACCAGTCCGTAAAGACGAATTTTTCAGAGGCACTTAACTTTCTCAGACGGAAAAAGTCAATAATGAATGTTGCGTACATATCTGAGGATCACGCACGTAAATTGGCAGATTTTTTTGATTTTTTTATAGAGAGATCTACGCAAATTCGTGACAGACAACAATTCTGTTTCTGCGCACTAATCCAAATCTAGTATCAACTTTACCATAGAGACTTTACTTGGCACAAAAACATGATAAGGAGAGGTTGCTACAGTAGTAAAAACTTCCAAGACACAACAAAACAGTAGCAAAATAAACACATGAGTTATCTCCCAAGAAGTGCTTTCTTTATAGCCATTAAGATGGGCTCAGTAATTTTAATGATGCTCTCATGAAAATAGAAAATGAAGCAAAAGGAGCATCAAGAAGCAAATTCAAAACACATTTAAGCCTAACCCACTTCCTATGAAAAGAAATCTTGTACACAAATAAATTCATGAAGAACAAAGTGACAAGCATAGGAAGATAAAACACGAGTAACTTCAAAATTCTCAACATAAAGAGGGGAAACTTAATATTATTAAGATGCATATAACCATGTTTCCCTCTCTCATAATAACTTTCAGTAGCATCATGAACAAACTCAACAATATAACTATCACATAAAGCATTCTTGTCATGAGCTACATGCATAAAATTATTACTCTCCACATAAGCATAATCAATTTTATTAGTTGTAGTGGGAGCAAATTCAATAAAATAGCTATCATTATTATTCTCATCACCATAATCATCATATATAGGAGGTATATTGTAATCATAATTAATTTTATCCTCAATAGTAGGTGGACTGAAAATATCATATTCATCATTGCAAATGACGGGGATACACCCATAGGGGGTGGGTCGCCAGTCCCACTCGCCATGAAAGAAGGAGACTCAGATGGGCCGCCAGTCGCTCAAGCGACTGGGCCATGAAGCGACTGGGCCACCTGTCCAGGAGGGAGGCCGGTGCGACCGGATAAGAAGATTGCGTGCAGGAGGAGTAGAGGATCCCGGATTAATAGCAACTGTATGATTCGGAGTTATCTCCTTGTAACCCTAGATCGGGGGTGTCCATATAAACCCCCGAGCTAAAACCCTAGAGGACACATCATCTAAGATCCAATCTCCCTCTGTAAGCTTCGGCGTAGTCGCCAACTGAGCCCCCCCCCATTGTAATTCTCCACTGAGCAATAAAGATCTAGCAGGACGTAGGCCCTTTACTCTCCGGAGGGGCTGAACCTGGGTAAACCCTTGCGTCCTGTGCACCTCGATCCGCGTATGGCCATGTTTCCTTGCCCCCGCATCAACGAAGTGCTGCCCCCGGTAGCATCTGCCGTGGTCACATCCACGACAGTGGCGCCCACCGTGGGGCATGGAACATCAAGCCTCCGAGCCGCGGTGAGGCCCTACTCGCCGGTACGCCGGCAAGTCGCCACAGGCAGGATGATCGCCACTGGCGGCTTCTTCCACATCCAGCCGAGCTCATACCGGCCGGCTTCAACTCCCCTCGCTCGCGCCTGGATGGTGCCGGTCGGCACCATCAACCTCTTCGTCGGGCTCACTGGAGTCAGCGACCCCGACGAAATTCGCCCCAGCCAGATGCATGATCCCTTCGTGCCAGGACAACTCCTCACTGCAACTCTCCCCATCACGGGCGAGGTCCACACGGAGGCCGAGCCGGCCTTGGAGGATGACGCCGACTCGGCTGCTGCAGCATCAACTGCCGAGTCCATCGCCACGGCGTCGGTTGCCGGGTCCATAGTCGCAGCCTCGCTCGGGGACTCCATCACTCCAGTCTCCAACCCGAGCGACTTCGAGGACGACTCCGTCCTCCCCCTCTTCAGCAGCGACTCCGACTCGGACTCGGTCGGCGCTGCCTGGCACCAACCCCCCACCGCCGTCTTCATGGCGGCTGGCGATGGGGACCAACCTCCACAAGATCCCTTCTCCACGCCGCTTCCTCCCACCGCGACCGCGGCCGAGATCGAGGCGCATCGAGCGGCCCTAGAGGAGCAACGGAAGAGAGAGCTCGTGGAGCGGCAGAAGTTCCGCCTCGAACAAGACTCGGTGAGAGCCGTGTCCCACTACCGCAACGAGCGAAATCGCGCACGCATGGAGCGCATCCAGGCACAAGGCTTCCCCAGTGCGCGTCTCAACTTCGATGACCCGGATGGAGAAGTTCGGGTCGCCCGACCTACGAACCCCGACGTCCCAGAATCGAGTCAGGTCGCCGCCGGAGGAGTAGCTCACGGAGCACCGCCACCCCCCCTCCACCTCCCGGAGGACGACCGCCTCCCCAAGCAGAGGTCGACGCCAACGGCCTGCGACTCCATTCGTCCCCAGCAGACAATGTCGCAGCAGCCCAAGCCGCACTCGCCAACCTCCCTGAAACAGGGGAGGGTGCTATCTTCGTTCAGCACGCCAAGGCTTTGGTCGCCAAGGCCCTGGAACAGCAACACGCCGCCGCCGACTCTCAAGGACGGCTCTACTCGCGCTCGTCGGCAAGCCGAGCCGCGTCTTCAGGCGCGGCGAACCGCGCAGTCGTCAACGTCAACAACTGCCCACCTCCAGCACCGCGAGCCGCTCACTCGACTAACCACCGATTCGAGCCGCGACCGGCGCGAGCGATGGTCGCCGCGAACGGGCAAGCGATTGACGCACGCACTCACATCCTCAACGATCAAGAGTGGCGAGCGCGCAACCGGGCTAACGACCGCTTCGCCGACGAGGCCCCGCGCCAGAGCGTGTTTAACCGGGTCGGACCGGCATGCTTCGGTTCCATGATAAGAGGCGAGTCCTACCCGGTCGGGTTCAAGGGTCCTCGTGACATTGAGAAGTACGACACACACATCGACCCCACGGTCTGGATCGACTCGTACACCATGGCAATGGGCATCTTGGGTTATTCCGAGTTACTCGCCGCCCGCTACCTGCCCCTCATGATGGACGGAGTGAACCGTCATTGGTTCAACACCCTCACGCCAAACAGCATCGATTCATGGGACGAAGCCAGGGCCGCCTTCATCCAACACTTCGCCAGCGCGTACACGCGCGCAACCACCATAGAAGACTTGGACCGCTGCGTCCAAGGCCCACGCGAATCGACTCGCAGATGGGTACAACGCTGGCAAGACATGTGGACCACCTCCAGCGGCATCAGCACCGACACAGCAATCTACTGCTTCCGAAGGTGCTGCCGATATGAACCACTCAGCGCCAAGCTCCGTCGAGTCAGCAGGGATAACATCTCCATCGCGGAGCTCTTCGACATCGCCCTGCGATACGCCGACGAGGACCCCACAGTCGACTCGGATGACGAGTATGGCCAGCGACGCAATCGCCGCCCTACCTCCGACAACCGCCGCAGCGACTACAGGTTCAGCGGCCGGTCCAGTGGCGGCAAACGCCGCGCCGACGGCGGCCACACGGAACTCGTCGCCAATGCCGACTACGAGCAACGCGACCCGAAGGCGTTCCGCCGCGACAACCGCGCACCAAGAGAAGACCGGCCTCAGCCCAGGCGGTTCGATGCGCGTAGCTTGCTAGATGCCCCATGCATCTACCACAGCAGAGAGGGCAAGCCCTCCAACCACACGACTGGAAACTGCTATTCCCTGAAGCAGATCGAGAGAGCCCGTCGCGCCAAAGAAGCCAACGGCGGTAACCAGCAGAAGGACCGCGCCAAGGACCAGGACCAGAGCAAAGAAGACGGATTCGGACGTAGCGCCGGCTCGCTACACACCTTCAACGGGGTCGGCGACCGCCGCGATCGGAAAGTCCTCAACAGGGCAGTCGCTGTGCACGCAGTCTCAGTTGGCGTGCCCCGCTGGCTCAACTGGTCCGAGCAAAGCATCACGTGGAGTCGTGACGACCACGCCCCACGCATCGAATACCCGGGCCGAGTAGCCCTGGTCGTCAGGCCAAAGGTGGCCGACTATTGGCTCCCGAAGACTCTGATGGATGGAGGAAGTTCCATCAACATAATGTACTACGAAACCTTCCAGCGACTCGGTCTGCCGGACTCGCGCCTGGAGGACACCAAAGTCACGTTCCACGGTATCGTCCCGGGGCGGAAGGCCTTTCCAATCGGCAAGGTCACACTGCCAGTCACCTTTGGCACGCCTGTGAATTACCGCACCGAGCGGATAACATTCGAGGTGGTCAACTTCCGCAGCCCATACCACTGCGTCCTCGGTCGCCAGGCGTTCGCCAGGTTCATGGCCGCGCCCCACTACGCCTACAACATGATGAAGATGCCCGGGCCCCGCGGCCTCATAACCGTCCACGGCGACCCGGCAATGGCACTGGAGTGCGAGGACGACAGCGCCAAGCTCGCCGACACCGTCATCGCCGAAGAACTCGACAACAACGCCGAGCTCGCCAAGTACCCGGTCGACAGCAACGACCCCGCCATCCTCGAGAAGCCGACCGAGCTCGACTCGCCTGCGGCGACCTTCAAGCCTACTACCGACACTCGCCAAGTAGACCTTGTAGAAAATGATTCGAGTAGACAGGTTACCATTGGGACGGGCCTGTCCGCCCAATAGGAAAGCGCGCTCATCAAGTTCCTCCGTGAGAATCGAGATATCTTTGCATGGAAACCGTCTGATATGCCAGGTGTCCCGAGAGAACTTGCTGAGCACAAACTACACGTCGACCCCACCGTACGCCCCGTTAGGCAGGCGATGCGGCCCGTGGGAGAAGAGCGCCGGCGTGCAATCGCCGAAGAGGTGAACCGGCTGCTCGCCGCTGGTTTCATCATAGAAATCAAGCACCCCAAGTGGCTGGCAAACCCAGTTTTGGTGCTGAAGAAAAAAAAGACGTGGCGCATGTGTATCGATTACACAAGTTTGAATCGCACCTGCCCCAAGGACCCATTCGTCCTACCGCGAATCGACCAGATCATCGACGCGGTCGCTGGTTCCGAGTCGTTATGCTTCCTCGATGCATATTCCGGCTACAATCAAATAAAGATGGCCAAGGAGGACCAGGAGAAGACGGCGTTCATAACGCCGCTCGGCGCCTACTGCTACACGGCCATGACCTTCGGACTCCGGAATGCTGGCGCCACCTACCAACGGTGCATGAACAGCTGCCTAGAAAGCCAGATCGACCGCAATGTCCACGTCTACATAGACGACGTGGTCGTGAAGTCGACTCGTCAGGACGACCTGGTCGCCAACCTCGCCGAAACATTCGCCAACCTGCGGCGGTACCAAATCAAGCTCAATCCCCTGAAGTGCACCTTCGGAGTACCATCCGGACAGTTACTCGGCTACGTCATCTCCAAACACGGCATCGAGCCCAACCCGGAGAAAACGGCAGCGGTCATGCGCACCAAGCAGCCAACCTGCCTAGTCGATGCGCAGAAGCTCGCCGGGCGGGTCGCGGCACTCAGTCGCTTTATCCCTCGACTCGGCGACAAGGCCATGCCACTCTATCGCCTCTTGAAGAAATCACAATCGTTCGAGTGGACAAGTGAGGCGCAGAAGGCCCTAGAAGAGCTCCAGAACGCTCTCAGGAATGCACCTGTCCTCGCGGCTCCACTCCCTCAAGAAACAATGCTGTTATATGTCGCCGCGTCGAATCGCGCAATAAGTGCAGTCATGGTCGTCGAACGCAAAGAAGAAGGGAAGGAGCAGCTGACCCAGCGACCAGTCTACTACATTAGCGAAGCCCTCATCGAATCGAAGCAGCGCTACCTGCACTACCAAAAATTGGTGTACGCAGTACTGAGGGCCCAGCGGCGACTGGCCCCTTACTTCCACGAACACCCCATCAAAGTGGTTGCTTCAACTCCACTCGTCGATATTATCCGGAACCGTGACGCAACCGGTCGGATAGCCAAGTGGGCAGTCAAACTCGGCGTCCACAACATCACGTACGAGCCGCGCCATGCCATAAAGTCTCAGGCACTAGCCGACTTCCTCGTCGACTGGGAAGAAGCACAGCAGCCGAGCTCCCAGGCCGACCTCAAGCATAGGACGCTACACTTCGACGGCTCAAAAAACCTCGAGGGAGCGGGCGCAGGCGTCGTCCTCACCTCGCCCAAAGGCGACGTCGTACGGTACGCCTTGCATCTCCGATTCGAACCCTGCACCAACAATATGGCCGAGTACGAAGCACTCCTCCATGGCATGCGCGTTGCAAAAGAGATGGGTGCAACTCGCCTGCGATGCCTCGGCGACTCCGACCTCGTCGCCAGCCCAGACGTCCGGCACCTGCGACGCCTCCGACGCCAACATGATCGCCTACAAACGAGCGGTCGACCAAGCCGGCGCCAGCTTCGCCGGCCACGCCGTCGAGTGGATCGACAGGCACAAGAACGAAGAAGCAGACGCCCTGGCCAGGCTCGGGTCCAAACGACTACCCCCCCCCCTCCAGGAGTCTTCCTCGACGTCCTCATCCGCTCGTCGGTGCACACACCACGGGAGATCGACATCGCCGAACCACCCGCACCCGACTCCGCCCTAGTCGCACTCGCCTCGGATGCCGGAGACTGGACTGAGCCGTACCTCAGCTACCTCGAACGCCAGGTACTGCCGATGGACGAAACAGAGGAACGCACCCTCGTGCGCCGCTGCAAATCCTTCACCATCATCAACAACGAACTCTACAAACGCAGTATCTCCGGGACATTCCAGCGCTGCGTCACGCCCAACGAAGGCCGCAAGATCCTCCGAGACATCCACGCAGGCGACTGCGGTCATCACGCAGGCGCCCGCTCGATTGTGGCCAAAGCCTTCCGGCATGGCTTCTACTGGCCAACAGCCCACGACGACGCCATAGCTATCGTTCGAGCATGCGCCGGTTGCCAGAAATTCGCTAGCCAGTCGCACATGCCGGGCTCGGCACTGAAGACCATACCCCTGACCTGGCCATTCGCCGTCTGGGGCATGGATATGGTGGGAAAATTCAAAACGGCGCCCGGCGGATATACACACCTCCTCGTCGCCGTGGACAAATTCACCAAATGGGTAGAAGCAAAGCCCATCAAAAAATGCGACGGAAAAACGGCGACCAAGTTTCTTCGCGAGTTGATCTACCGTTACGGCTACCCCCACAGCATCATCACGGACAATGGCACCAACTTCGCCAAAGGGGAAATGGCCGACTTCTGCAAAGAAAAGGGCATCCGACTCGACCTTGCGGCAGTCGCACACCCCGAGTCGAACGGACAAGCAGAGAGGGCAAACCAGAGCATCCTCCACGGGATAAAACCACGGTTGATGGTACCCCTGGAGCGCGCGGCCGGATGCTGGGCCGAAGAACTACCTTCGGTACTCTGGGGCATTCGCACAACACCAAATAGGTCGACTGGCTACACGCCCTTCTTCCTGGTGTATGGCGCTGAAGCCGTCATGCCAACAGACATCGCCTACGATTCACCACGAGTCGCCAACTACGCCGAAGAAGAAAACGAGCAATCTCGGCAAGACAACGTCGACCTCCTCGACGAGGCACGAGACCTCGCACTCTCAAGAACGGCCATTTACTAGCAAAGCCTGCGCCGATACCATAATCGCCAAGTGCGCAGTCGCTCCTTCCAAGAGGGCGACCTCGTCCTTCGTCTCATACAGGACAAAAAGGGCATGCACAAGCTTTCTCCCCCGTGGGAGGGACCGTTCGCCATCAGCCGCGTGCTTGGCAACGACGCCTACTATCTCATCGACGTCCGCAAGAACGACAAGGGCGAGCCGCTCACCAGAGAAGTCGAGCGCCCTTGGAATGTCAACCTTCTCCGTCGTTTCTACACCTAGCATAAACGTGTAAGCGACTTCAAGAATATAAATGAAAACAAATTGTTCCTCCATATCGCACTCGCCAATTATTCTGCAGCACTCGCCGACACTCACTCATCTCCCATCCCCGCGAGTCGAATCGCCCAAAGTGCGCGACTCGGGGACTGCGAGACCTTCGATTGTCGCTGCTGACCGAGCAATCCACGATCGACCAAGTAGCTCGGCTAACAAGAAAACAACGGGTCACCGGTCGCAAAACCAGGACCGGTCTGCCCCGTGTTTCTTACGCCGTCAAGCGAACACGGCGACTGGATCCAGCAGCAGGGTCGCTTGCTCGACCAGCCCCCCGGGCCCAACAATCGTACAGTGCTACGCTATAAAGCACAACTCCATGCCCTCCTCTACCTTAGGCAGGTGACTTGAAAGGCTAAGTACTTCGACTAGGGACCCCGCAAAACGGACCCGCGGTTCGCCAAGGAAAAACGCCTGACCAAGAACCCCTTTGGAGTCGCCTAGCGACTGGCTCACCGAGCCACGACAAGAGGCGCGCTACACAGACAGCGCAACAAATCCACTCACCCACCCATGAGGCTGCTATCCGCGCAAAACGACTACGTACTGCGACTGGGGACGCCCAGCTCGAACAGGAAAACAGTCATGCCGATAGCCTTCATCGGGGTCGCACAGCGACTGGCCCCTCGAGCCATGGAAGAGCACTCCAATCGCCCGAACAGGCAAAGAAAAAAAAAAGCAGCAAAGCAAACAACATTCATTCACCAAAAGCATCGTTTGTACAAGTAACACACCCTCGAGTCCATCGCTCGAAGGAACAACGCACCCACTCGCTAACAAAGCACACCAATCTACTTAGGCGAGCTCGATTTCTCCTCCGTCACCGGCTCAGCTCCACTGTCCCCGTGACGAAACTTCGGGGTATAGCGGACGACGGGGTAAGTCGACAAGGCCCTGGTAGCCGCGGCATGAAAAAGCCGCTCGGCGGGGAAGTCCTGCGGGCCCGGCACCTTCTCCGCGTCCTCAGGGGCCGACTGGCTGACGATGTGCGTCTCCAAATCTGCAGTCGCCAGCACCCGGTCAGCTTACGGGCGAACCGCCTCCATCAGACGCAACACCTCGGCAACGTCAAACTCCCCAGTCTCGGACGGGAATCCGTCCGTCACCTCCTCCACGTCGAAACCCTCAGAGTAATGGGCAAGCACCATGCTGAGCGCCATGGTGACACCCACTCGACAGGAGGAGCGCGGAGCCAGTCAACCACCGCCGGGATATCGGAGACGGCCTTGAAGACCGAAGGCGCGTCCTGAGGAATTACTTCCCGCGGGCTCAGGTACTGAAGCGCCGCCAGGATCTCCCCGGCACAGGCGATGATGCGCTTCGTCGCCTCCTGGAGACATTCCCGGGGAGTCGCCATCTCAACGAAGTCGCATTGCCCTGAAAACACAAGCATGAACAAAATTTCTAAGTCAGAACTCGCTTAGTCAGAAACTCGCCACGCTCGGGGACTGGACCCTCGAGGCGGACTCGCCACGCTCGGGGACTGGACCCCCGAAGCGGACTCGCCGCGCTCGGGGACTGAACCCCCGAAGCGGACTCGCCACGCTCGGGGACTGGACCCCCGAAGCGGACTCGCCACGCTCGGGGACTGGACCCCCGAAGAGGACTCGCCACGCTCGGGGACTGGACCCCCGAAGCGGACTCGCCACGCTCGGGGACTGGACCCCAAGGTGGACTCGCCACGCTCGGGGACTGGACCCTCGAGGCGGACTCGCCACGCTCGGGGACTGGACCCCCGAAGCGGACTCGCCACACTCGGGGACTGGACCCCCGAAGCGGACTCGCCACGCTCGGGGACTGAACCCCCGAAGCGGACTCGCCACGCTCGGGGACTGGACCCCCGAAGCGGACTCGCCACACTCGGGGACTGGACCCCCGAAGCGGACTTGCCACGCTCGGGGACTGAACCCCCGAAGCGGACTCGCCACGCTCGGGGACTGGACCCCCGAAGCGGACTCGCCACGCTCGGGGACTGGACTCCCGAAGCGGACTCGCCGCGCTTAAAGGCCAAACCCCCGTAACGGGCTCGCGGTACAAGTGCCGATCAGCAAAGCTAAAAGAAGGAAAGACTCACCGAGCAATTGCCGCGACATCTCGCGGACAAAGGCCTCGAAGCTCGTCTTCTCAGCCTGAACAGCCAGAAGGGTGCCTTCCGACGCTTCCTTCTCGGCCGCAAGCTCTTTCGCGTGCTATAGCTTCAAAGCCGCCAGCTCTTCACGCAGCGAAGCGGCCTTACCTCGAGCAGTGTCCCTGGCCTCCGCCGCGGCATCAAGCCTGACCTTGTAATCAGGGATTACATCCTCGAGTTCTTTGCCCTTGCCCTCGAGGATCTTGGTCAGGTCGGCGACTTCCGCCTTCGCCTTCTTCTTCGCTTCCTCAGCTTGCTGGGCTCGGAAGTCGGCCTCCCTGTACAGGGATTCCTTCACATATCCCTCTCGAGCCTCAGCAAGCGCCTTTTCTCGCGCCTCTACTACAAAAAGAAGATTATAATGGCAAGAGCAGGAACTACACCGGATGAAATCACAGCTGTGCGAATAGATACTTACTGCCAAGGGCGATTAGGCGACGATTTTTCTCCGCCGCCACTTCCACAAGGGCCGTCAGTCGCCTCACCTCCGCCTGCACAACAAGAAACGAAAACTCAGTACGACAAATTGCTTGGTTCCAATCCGAAGAGACTCGACTCGCCCCTTCGGCCCGAGTCAACCCTCGGGGACTGGGAGGGAACCATGCTGAACATACGAAACTCACCACATGAACTTCACCAAGCGCCGCGTGCAGCTCAGTAAAGGACAAGGTCGATGGCGGAGGTTCGCGAGACTCGTGCGTCCCACCCTCTTGCATCACCGCCTCCGTCGATGGTGCCCTTCCAGTCGGAACAGCGGGATCGCTGGGACGAGCCGGGTCCCTGGCGGCTTTGGTCCGCCGCTCCTTCATCGGCGCCGAAGAACTGCCCCTCGCGTCTGCGCTCGGCTCCTCCTCGGTCGAGGAGGGGACGACGATTGGGTCCCGAGCCTCGTCAGGAGCGACGTCCACCGTCACCCCCTCCGTGCGACCCACGCTTGGCAGGGGATAACTCCCGTCGGCTGGCTTGATGGGGCTCGCGGTCGCATCCGCCGCCTGGCTCTCGGCGACGGTCTCCTCCCGCGCGGAGGATAAGTCCGCGGGTTCGGCGGACGTTCTCTTTGCCTCGGCGGCCTTCTTCAGCTCGGCGGCCTTCCTCGCCTCCGCCGCCTTCGTGGCCGCAGCCCCTACCGCCGGGGCGGGTCTTGTCAGGACTTTCCTCTTGGATCTGCAAGAAAGAGTATGAGACTCCAATGTCAAGTAACATGACAAAACGCAAAGCGGAGATAAGTCGCTTACCTCACGGTGGGGATCGCCTTGACGCCCGGGCCGACTCGGGCCCCGGCGTCCAAAGCGTCCTTGAGGGGACGGCGGAGGTCGGTAGCGCCCTCAAGGATAGTTTGGCGGAGTCGCTTGGGGCGCGGTTCGCCCTCCTTCTTCGCGGGCTCCTTCTTCTCCGGAGGGGAAGTCGACTCCTCTCCGTCGTCGTCCTCCTGGGCGCTCTCACCCAGCGCGCTCTGCGAGGAGGACGCCGTCCCCCGCTTCGCACCTCGGGGAAGCCGGACGTACTCCCGCGCCTCGGAGTCCGACTCGGTGCGCTCTCCCTCGTCTTCGACTTCGTCGTCTTCGCCCTCGGTCATCTCTGACGGCTCCTTCCCCGCGAGTGGGGGGAGATGGTCGGCGACCGTCTGCCACCGCTGCATTTCAAGAAACCAATCGGGTTAGCAATCACATGGCTTCCCTGAGAGCGAGTAAAAACGGGTAAAGTGTTACCTTTGGCGCTGGCTTATCCTCGGAGAAGGGTTGTAGCCCGTCATCGAAGGAGGTGAAGACGGCGGTGGTGACCTTGGCGAGTGCCTTCCGGTACTCGGCTTCATCCCACTCGGTCGCCGAGGACCGGGTGCTGTCGTTCTGCCCTTTGTACTCCGACATAAGGTGGGCGCGGCAGCGGAGAGGAACCAAGCGGCGGCCGAGCCAACAGTTGTACATGTTGGCGGCCGTCAAGCCGCTCTCCTTCAGCGCCTGAATCGCCTGGCGCATCCCCTTCACCACCTCCTCCTGGTCCTTCGGCAACGACCTCACGTTGAGGCGCCGAGGCACGCTCGGCTCCGGCGTGTATTGGGGAATGGCGACTCCGCCCGGAGGAGTGTACTCCAGAGCATAGAACCAATACTTGCGCCACGGCGACTGCGCCTTCTTGGGCAGCGCCATGTCGATGAAGTTCTCCCCGGACTTCACCTGGAACGTGATCCCGCCGTTGGGGAACAGAGATTGGTCGGTCTTGCTAACCCGAGTCGCCCGCCCATGGAAGATGGACACCCACAAAGGGAAATACGGCGGGCAGCCTAGGTAGCACTCGCACAGCGCCACGAACAGCGCGATTTGCTGAACGCTGTGCGGCCCGAGGTCGGAGACCTTGATGTTGTAGAAAGAGAGGAGTTGCCGGAAGAAATCGGAAGAAGGGAGAGCGAGACCTCGGTCGAGGAAGCTCAGGAAGAGCACGAACTCGCCGGGGCGCGGGAGTGGCTCTACTTCGTTCGCCGCCGGCACTCTCCACCGTTCCCGCTTAAACTCGGGGATGATTCCCGCAGCTACGTATGGGATCAAGGCTTCCTTGGTGACCTTGGATTTCCCCCATCCTTTCGCCGCCATCGGAGTATGAGGAATTTGGAGCAGAGAGATGGCAAGGAGAAGGGAAGAATGCGGCGGAGTGATGAGCACTAATCTTGGTAGCGGCCTTTTATACCACCGCACTCGCCTGGGTTAGGGATGAGATCCGTTCGTTAATTCGATCCGGAATCACCGCGCCGTAATCAACGGTCGGGATTTACGCCGGGTCCGGGTGAATAGACGTTAAACTAGCCGTTAGCGGTCACATCAGGCCCAACGGTCAACTGCGCGCAAACGGCTCGCGTCTCGGTCAACGTGAAATTTGGCCGTTGCTTTCTCCACGTGTCTCCACGGTAAAACGAACGCCGACTGGTAAACGACGACTGGCCAGAGCCGACTGTCACACACCGACTGGCCGACGCCGAATGGCATGCATCGACTGGCGAACACCGACTGGCTTGCACCTCCTGACTCGTTAGGCACCGGCGACTGGAGGCTGAAGCCGTGCAACAACCTTATCTTCAAAGAGCCCGATGGCGATTCATCCTGGTCCATCACCGCGCTTCTTTGAAGCTCGCCTTGGACTCACGCTTCATCGTCACCGCGCTCGGGGACTACTGACGGGGATACACCCATAGGGGGTGGGTCGCCAGTCCCACTCGCCATGAAAGAAGGAGACTCAGATGGGCCGCCAGTCGCTCAGGCGACTGGGCCATGAAGCGACTGGGCCACCTGTCCAGGAGGGAGGCCGGTGCGACCAGATAAGAAGATTGCGTGCAGGGGGAGTAGAGGATCCCGGATTAATAGCAACTGTATGACTCGGAGTTATCTCCTTGTAACCCTAGATCGGGGGTGTCCATATAAACCCCCGAGCTAAAACCCTAGAGGACACATCATCTAAGATCCAATCTCCCTCTGTAAGCTCCGGCGTAGCCGCCGACTGAGCCCCCCCATTGTAATTCTCCACTGAGCAATAAAGATCTAGCAGGACGTAGGCCCTTTACTCTCCGGAGGGGCTGAACCTGGGTAAACCCTTGCGTCCTGTGCACCTCGATCCGCGTATGGCCATGTTTCCTTGCCCCCGCATCAACGAAGTGCTGCCCCCGGTAGCATCTGCCGTGGTCACATCCACGACAGCAAACATCATATATAGGAGGTAAAGTATCATCAAAGTAAATTTTCTCCTCCATGCTTGGGGGACTAAAAATATCATGCTCCTCAAAACCAGCTTCCCCAAGCTTAAATTCTTCCATAGCTTTAGCAATAATGGTGTTCAAAGAGTTCATGCTAATAACATTGTTACAACTATTTTGCAAACAAAGTTTCATGGGTTTTTTAATTTTCTCTTCAAACACATCATGTCCTAATTCAAGATAAAGTTCATAAAAATCTCTAATTTTGTTGTTGTTTTCCATTAAGCCTAACTAGTGAAATAAAAACAAGAAACAAAAAGATTTAATTGCAGGATCTAAAGGAGATAGCTTCGAGCACTCACACACCGGCAACAGTGCTAGGAAATAGCTTAGTAGTCGGAGGATGTGAATACCTTTTACCTTACCTCCCCGGCAACGGCGCCAGAAAATAGCTTGATGTCTACATGTGCTTCTATTCTTGTAGACAGTGTTGGGCCTCCAAGAGCAGAGGTTTGTAGAACAGCAACAAGTTTCCCTTAAGTGAATCACTCAAGGTTTATCGAACTCAGGGAGGTAGAGGTCAAAGATAGTCCTCTCAAGCAACCCTGCAATTAAGATACAAGAAGTCTCTTGTGTCCCCAACACACCTAATACACTTGTCAGATGTATAGGTGCACTAGTTCGGCGAAGAGATAGTAAAACACAGGTGGTATAGATGGTGGTAATATTGCAGGAAGTAAAGATGCAGTAAAACAGTAAATAAGCGATGTTTGCAGTATTTGGAAACAAGGCCTAGGGATCCTACTTTCACTAGTGGACACTCTCAACATTGATCACATAATAAATAAATAACTTCTCCTCACTTGTGCTACATACACTCTCTTGTTGGATAACAAACACCATTCATTGTGTAGGGCTACAAGAGCTCCCTCAAGCCGGAGTAAACAAGCTCCACAACATTCGGCATTCATATTTAAGTAACCTTTAGAGCATAATAGATCATTGCAATTTAGACCTAGTACTAACATAGCATACACACTGTCACCATTACACTATGAAAGAGGGAATAGATCACATCAATATTATTATAGTAATAGTTAACTCCATAATCTACAAGAGATTACAATCATAACCTATGCCAAGTACTACATGATGCACACACTGTCACCATTACATCATGAAGGAGGAATAGACTACTTTAATAACATCACTAGAGTAGCACATAGATTAATAGCGATACAAAGCTCATCATATGGATCTCAATCATGTAAGGCAGCTCATGAGATCATTGTATTGGAGTACATGAGAGAGAGATTAACCACATAGCTACCGGTAGAGCCCTTAGCCTCGGGGGAGAACTACTCCCTCCTCATCATGGGAGACAACGATGGCGATGAAGATGACGGTGGTGTCGATGGAGATGACTCCGGGGGCAATTCCCCATCCCGGCGGCGTGCCGGAACAGAGACTTCTGTCCCCCGAAACGGAGTTTCGCGATGGCGGCGGCGCCCCTGGAGTCTTTCTGGAGTTTCGTCAATTTGTATCGAAGTTTTAGGTCACGAGGGCTTATATAGGCGAAGAGGCGGCGCAAGAGGGGCACCAGGGCGCCCTCCCCACCTGGTGGCGCGACCAGGCCTGGGCCCGCGCCCAGGTGTGGTGTGCCCCCCCCCTGGCCCATCTTCGTCTCCCCTTCGGACTTCTGGAACCTTCTCGGTGAAATAAGATGTTTGGTCTTTGTTTCGTCGAATTCCGAGAATATTGCCCGAACAGCCTTTCTGGAACCAAAAACAACAGAAAACATGAACTGGCACTGTGACATCTTGTTAATAGGTTAGTTCCGGAAAATGCATCAAAACGATATAAAGTATGAACAAAACATGTAGGTATTGTCATAAAACTAGCATGGAACATCAAAAATTATAGATACGTTGGAGACGTATCACTCCTCCCAGGTTCACGGTGTGGAGGCGGGCGAGCGTGTCGTCGATGGCGGCCATCTACTCCGTGGCCTATAATGGGAGGTGCTCGATGCTCCGGGGATCGGCGTCGTCGAAGGAAACCAGGTGCGCCGTCGAGGCGGTTACAATGCGCTACATGCTGAAGCTCGGGATCTACGGGGTTTGCCGGAATCCACCATGAAGACGGTGTTCGCCTCCGTCCTAGTCAAGTGAGAACTCGTATGCTCAGCTCCGGTCGGCAGTACTGCAGGGCCAGGGAGGGCGCCGCAGGTCTCCATCCCGGCTGCCGGCTGCCGGCCCTCGCACCTGCGTGTAGCTCCTACACGTGCGGCTTCCCTCTACCGCCTTGCGCCTGGTCGGCCTCCCGCCGCTGAGCCGCCAGCGGGCAAGGGCGGAGCAGGATGCTGCCAGCTTCTTCCGCATAGGCCTACTGCCCAGGGGTGCTCTCGGAGGAGATTTTTCCGGCTTAACGGTTTTGCTATTTCTCAGTCAACTGAGATTTTATTAAGTCTAAGTCACTTACAAAAATGTGCTTTGAGTTGCACTTTTCTGTTAAAAAAATGCAAACAGAAATGTGCAACTGAGCCGAGTTACACTTTTCTTTAAACTGCAGTTACACTTTTCTGAGTTGACTGATACTTAAGAAAATCTTAGTCAACTGAGACATATGTACACCCTATTTTCAAAGGGTGGACTGGTCAACACTGCACCACGTACGTACCTCTACAAAAACCAGTGACCTAGTTGAATTCCATTGCGTATCTGGTGATCGTAAATAGCGTATTTCTATGTACGGTGACCATGGCGAACAAGGCTGACAAGTTTGATGACCCCTCATGTATTTTACTCCGGAAAGATCTTCCGTTTGTACTTTCTCCTATCTAATCGCAATGAAAGCAGCCACGCTGCCTTTCGTAAAAAAAAAGGGGTTTCATCCAGAATAGGTGACTAATTGCCTGAGCTTGATGCTCCAAAGTGTATGTGTGTTATGTCTCTGTTACCATCCGCAGGCAATCCGGAACCACCGTGGTCCGTGGAAATGTTAGAGAAGATACGTACAAGCTATCACCGAAGGCATGCAATTGTGCTTACTGCTTTTGCTCTTTTGACGAAAACGTGTGACCATTTAGTTGTCTTTGACTGTTGCTCGATGCCACTTGCCAGGGTCCTCGGAGGGTAGCCGTCCTTGAGCGCGAGCAGCGGCTCAAGTGCATCCACGACATCGCGCATGCATGGCCGCTCCTTGGGCACTCTATTCAAGCACTGGTGCGCGATGGTTGCAGCACCCCAGGCTGCACGCGCTGAGTATTGCCCTTTCAATCCAGGGTCCATGATACGGTACAGCTTGTCCTCACGGCGCAGGTAGGGACGCGACCACTTCAGCAGATATCTTTTCCGACTGAGATACCGTGTGTCGATGGGCGGCCGCCCAGCTAGCAGCGCCAGGAGCACCACACCGAAGTTGTACACATCCTTCATCCTGGCCTTCTCGTACCTCCGCTTACTCTCCTTCACCAGGCGAAAGCCCAACAGCTTTGCTAAGTAGTTCTATCACAAAAAAACAAGGTCAGAAAACATATTACTCTAATCTGATTCAATTTAATTTGCTATCTTACGGAATGAAGCAGTGGCTCGTGAATCTGCCTTGCGGAAGGGTGAGAACTCGCCCACAGTGCTTTCAGAAATATTAGGTTCTAATATATTGTGGTGGGTGACTTATGCGGCTTTTCAGAACCTATGGGGTTAGTCTATCTTGTGCAGATTTGGTCTTATGCACTTTTTGCATCCACGGCTTGCAAAAAAGTTGAGTTGCAAAAAGATGGACCTAGAGGCAACGATTTCAAAGAAGCTTTGATGACTTCTTTGTTTTCTCAGAAATCTTTGTTGTTTGTATGTGTTTCAGTTTATTCAATACAATGTACTATTGACATATTTTTGTTGATGAGTAATTTAATTAATCCATGAAAAAAATCAAGTCCTTTTAGAAAAATGTGTACATTCACATTTTTTACTTCATCCATGTTGCACTGTTTGATGTTCTGCTACTAGTGTGACAGAAATTGCAGTACAAGATCAGATTTTGTAGACAAACGAAATTCTTTAGATGTAATATGCTAAAAAAGGGCAATAGTCTTTTCATTCTATGCATGTGCCACTTTGACATTAGTACACTGATGTTCCAATCTAAAACAGACGATTGTGAATACCTAAAATACTACTGAAAGTAAAGCGTTTCTCCTCAAAAAGAATTGGACAAGTAGCTGAAAATGTTTAACTTTAAAATCATGACGAGACAATTAAATATTTATTTTTTCACTGATACTTTACTCAGGCCGTCTGGGGAATTTCCACATCTATTTAGCATGACAACTATTATCTTGAACCGTGTGGGCAATATCTAAACAACATTTCTTTCTCAAGGTAGAAGTCTGATCAGGTTTTCGTATTGTACTGAGTGTTTCTCAAAAACATTATTTTCTTTTAGAGACAACAAGAGTATTATAGTTATACCAGTAGTTTGAAACTCACCGGGTAAATAAGAACGCAGGAAGCTCTAAAATGACCGTGGACCAATGGCTTATCCGCCTCGTGCAGGAAAGCCAGCCCCTTAGCTGCACCAACAGCGATCTCTAGCCGTGGTAACAATGGTATCGAGAGAATGTAATCTGCAGCCACATAATCATGCATACGCTGTTAGCAAATTAAACAACTGATCAAAATATAAAGCCATTCAAATAAATCAAAACCACCATATGAATCTTTGCCAATCAAGAACTTGTTTAGGCTGATAGAGGCCGTGTACTCGTAGACGAGCATCATGCAATTTCCTTTAACGCAGAAACCCACCAGCTTCGCCAGATGAGGATGATGCATGGTCCTGAGATACTCCAGCTCTGACTGAGTAATCTCAGATGAAATTAATTAATAAACCAACCTCTGTGGTGATTGAAATTTGCAGCAGAAGGAAGGCAGGGATTGAACAGTGACACAAAAAACCGTACCAGACACCTGCAGTCATTCCTTTTGGAATGGTTGGGGTACCTGATGACAGCAATCTCCTGTGGCCCAAGGCCTGGGCGGAAATTGCCGCCGAAGGAACCTTTGTAGACGCCAAGGCGGTTAATGTCACGGTTTCCATGGAGGAAGTTTGCCTTGGAGAAGTTGCTGGTTGCGGACACGAGCTCCTCCATGGTGAAGACATGCAGGCGCGAAGAGGACTCCTGTGACCTTGAAATCCAGATTATAACAAACCAATTAGCTTCGCTCGAACATTAATTAAATCAAGCTAATCAAATAACCGGAGTCTAAGTCGAAATAAAGAACCTTTTATCAGCTGCTCTCTCCAATGCCTTGTCGTATTCATCTGGTTCTTCCAGAATCTCATTCGCAGGTTGTTTTTTCTGGTTTTTGCTTTCATCTTCATAAGAATTATAACCCATCATTTGCATATTGATTTTAGGATTGCTCTGATGATTATTAACGAAGGTCCTCGAGGCATACTCTACATTAGCAGCTGCGCCCCCAAATTCTACCGTGATCTCTTTAAGGCCTGGCATATGCTCTATGCCGATAACTGCAGTACCACATTGATGTCGTTTGAATGTGCCTTCGTTACAATAATAAAGAAGATGTTGGTCCATTGGGGGGATGGCATTGAAAACTAGTTTGAGCTTCCAGAGATTAGGCATTGCAAACGCCTCAAATGCTAGCCAAGCTACACCACTCATGAACCTCAACTTGAAGTACTTGAGAACAGAGAACCCGGCCTTGTCAAAGATGATTCGTTGAATGGGTGCCCTCTGCACATACAGAGACAGAGCGGTGAGGGCAGGCAATCCTCTGAGAATATCGACACAATTTATCGTCAGTTCCCTCACTGAAATCTTCAAAATGCATAGGTTGCCATGTTCTGTAAACCATTTAGGAATCCGGTAAAATACGATGCAGCTGTGCAGCGAGCATTCAAACTTCTGGAGAAGGGGTGGAGGTGGCATGCAATCCCATAAAATGGTTACTTTTGAAGCGCCGCGAACCCCAGAGCCATGAGCCACCACTTGTATAGTTTTCAGGCTGCCATGTCCTTCGATTAAAGAACCTATAGCTTCCATGCTTCTCTCTACAACATAAGAAGGTGTAGAGGGGCGAAGACTAAGATCCTCCAGGTAGTTCAGCTTCCCAAGGCTCCCCTTACTAACAGACCAATCCAGCAGATTTCCCTCGATAGGAAGACTGAGGTGCAACAAATGTGGGAGATGGATATCCCATGGAACAGAAGTGACTCTTGCATCCATAATATCCAGTGTTTCCAACAATTGTAGTCCATGGTTCGGCAGTTTTATGCAGACATGACATGCAATCTTCAAATATCTTAGCTGAAACAGTTGTGAAATCCCAGTGAGGTCAACAGGGTCATTGTTGCCATGAAGACTCGATAGTTGAAGGTTTAGAACACGAAGAAGCTTGAAATCTGTAAGACAGGGCAAACACTCGAATGATCCAAAATATCTAAGAGACCGAACTTGTGACATTGTGATGTTTGGTGGTGTCTTGGCATATCTTGCATCACCAAAGAGGAGAGATAGTCGACGGACCTTATGAGAAAGTGATACATTTTTTCGACTGTAGTCTACTGCCAAAATGAATTTTTTTTCTTCAGACTTGTGTGCAATAAGATCATGTACTATGTCATGAACCTCATAGGACAACACCTCATTGTTGTAGTTGATATGTATAGGCTGAATGAATCTTCTACAGATAAGTTCATCGAGATAGCTTTCTGCAACTTTCTTGATGTCTGGCCCTCCTGTGGTATCAATAAAACCTTCAACCACCCATTGTTTTACCAAATCATCCTTGCAGAATTTGTAGCCCTCTTGGTACATACTAAGATAGAGTAGGCATGTCTTCAAATAATGAGGAAGGTAACTGAAACTCACATTCAGTACTTGTCTCGTTCTTTCTGAAGTAGAATTTGGCGATAAAAAGCATAGCGAATGATGTATGTATGTCAATAGATCAACTGATACGAAAGGCTGGCTTGCTAAAAGACTAGCTATACTGATTATTGCTAGAGGCAAACCACCACACATTTCAATAATTTCGTTTGAAACCTCTTTGAACTGTTCAGGGCAATAACTTTCAGAGCCAAAGAGTCTGTTAAAGAATAGCTTTCTAGAGTGATCATCATCTAGGGGTTTCATCTCAAAAACATGTTCTGCCTGATAACAGCAACATGCTAATGCAACCTCTTCTATCTGTGTAGTTGTTATTATTCTGCTGCCATGACTACCATTTGGAAAAGCATGACTAATAATGTCCCATACTGATGCAGCCCATACATCGTCAAGAATAATTAAGTACCTGCATGCAAATAATTAGCTGATATTAGTGTTTAGGGAACAACGAGTTCTAGTTCAATTTTTATGAAGAAAATAGCACTCCCTAAGATTCATAATAAGTGTCGTGAATTTGAACTAAAACCACGACCTTTTATTGTGTAGATATTTCTTGATATTGTCAATGAAGTCAGTTTCCTCGGAATCCTGTGCGAGATTATGACGTTGCAGTTGCGACAAAATGTCATGGAAAGTTCTCTTTATATCCATTTTCTTGGACACCCGAATGAAAGCTCGACAATGGTATTGTTTCCCAAATCTGTTATACAAAACTCTAGCAAGTGTAGTTTTACCAAGACAAGCAGATCCAAGAACAGACAGCACCTTGAGCTGCTGGTCCCCGTCGTTAGCCAGTGAGTTAATAAAGTCACTCATCCGGCTATCAATTACTATGTCGGCAGTTTCTTCATACGGTGTTGGAAGAAGCATAGGGCCAAGGGGCACAAACCTACGCCTCAAGGTGCTGCACAAATGGAGGTCGTACCTCTGGTGCCGTGCAATCGCCTCCTGGACATACATCCTGAATTCTGATAGCGCTGCTGCAGTATTAACCATAGTATTCGGAGTCTTGACATGACTGGGCAGTTTGCGGAGGGATCTGGTGCTCTTGATGTTGTTGGCAACGGGATTAGGCCACACAAATAGTAAGTTGTCCATGTAATCCGCCATGTCATAAGACATGTCGCGTGCCTCATTCATCCAGCAATTAGCTGTTGCAGGGAGGTCCTCCACCTCTGACAGGTCATCAAGGTAGGAGCTTATCTTTTCAACGTCATGTTTGAGAAGGCGCATCCCATCCTTGACCCCCTCAGAGGACAATTCCTGAGCAGCATCCCTGAGGAGCAGCATGTTCAGCTTTGCAACAAGAGGTCTCATGGCACCTAATAAAGCACTAAACGGGGGCCCAATTTCCCTAACTTCGCCTCTGCCTTGGATCGGAACATCTGAACACACACGAACAAATTTACAATTAATTAATCAATACTGCTGCCTATACACATGTGCCCTGTAGTGAAAGGCAACCATCAACTATCTGACAAAGCCAAATGCATTAAACAATTTTAAAATCAGACATACACGAGACTTTAACGAGTGATATTCAATCAAACAATCTCGTGGTCACAACGCAGATGTATAGTTTGAAGTGAAAGAAAATATTGACATAGTACACAAACAGAACGAGTGTATTAATAAAAAACACATCCTATCTAGTTATTTGTATCAGAATCACCAATTTGCCATTTTTATTCCCATCGAAAAGGAATCAGTTAAGCAGTCACTGCACCACTAAGTGAGAGAGAAGTTTCAGTGGAAAACTGAAGCCTTTATTTTGCGGTGGAAAACTGAAGTCCCCTTGAAAATCAGGACTGTGGTTGGTGATTGCAAGGCCGTGGTGGCGCATGCTGGTGGGTGGCGAGGTTGGCGGAGCACGATAAGTGTCCGGGGGCGTGGTTCTCTGGGGGGACTGGAGAAATCCTTGTCGGATGGCTGACACCGACGCGGTGACGCTCATGGGCGCCACCATTCCTTCTTGAGGGGTGCCGGGGTTCCTCCTCCCCACAACCCTTCCGCATACCGGGGGAAACCCTAGGCTTGTCCGGGCAGCAGCGTCGTCATCGTCGCATCCCTTCTTGAAGGTGTTGCTTTGGTATGCGGCGCTTTAGAGAGCTAAGTTCGTGGTGGAAATTCTCCGGAGGGCGCAGCGGTTGCGGATCATCAGCGTTTTCGTTGATCCGGCTTTGTCGACATTGTTTTCTTTTCTCTTCTTCTTTTGTTTCTTTTGGGCTTTGGTGTGCTGTTTTCCCCAGCGCCAGCGGTGATCTCCATCTTGTATCGGTTGGTTGCTATATTAATATAGCGGGGCGAAAGCCTATTTCGAGGAGGAGAAGAAAGAGCATACTAGTAATTCAAGACAACTTGATCAAAAGAGGATGGCAGGGGGTAAACAATGCCAACTTTGTGGGAGAGATGAGACTATTGACCTGATAATATACAGCATACTAATGCCAATCAGGATCTCACTGGGATGTTCAACTGCTAAACTTGTCTGGAGCATATTTCAGTGTGTTTTTTGTTTGCCTACAATACCTGATAATATACACACACTTCTCTACTCCTGGATTGCTAAGCTCAGGACATTAGAAAATAGACTGATACACAGTGGGGATTGCTGTTGTGTTCTAGACTTTGTGGCGATTGAGAAAGGATGCATGCTTTGACAACAAAAGGATCTCCCTCCCTTTGGGGGAAGTTGCTGCTTGATGACCGAAGGCGACGATTCTGTGATGCTATGCCAGATCATGCAAGCTTAAGCCTGTCAGACAAATGCTTTTTCTTTCTTTCATTTTGGAACTTGTAAGAACTGCTGGTTTCTCATAACAGAAATCAGAGGGCTCACCCCTCATTTTGAAGAAAAAAAAAGCAAGTGAGAGGATTTCACCTCTGGTAGGAGGATTTAGATCAGAGAGGACGATGTTCCTGTGCACCTCAGGAGATTCCTCCTCTACTATTACCTCGCCCTCCTCCTTGACGTTCTTGTGCTCCATCAATCAGAACCAGATATCCCTGCTCTCTAATCTCTAGATCCTCTCACCACCAAGAAAACTATGTTTTGAAACGGGGTACCTAGATCTATCCTCGATCCCTCTTTGATAGGCACCATGCATCAGATGAGGACATGTCGAGCTCCCAAAGAAGATGGGATCCCATGTCACCCAGCGATATGTCTATAGGGACCTTCAAATATTTGGCTTCTTCCTATGACAGTAACGTCCCAAAGGAAAGATGCAAAGGGGACACTATGCAAACAACACTGTTGCACAAGGTGTGGTCGACAATATAAAGAGAAAATGAGCTCAGTGACCATGAGGATAAGCAATTAAAATCCACCAGTTTTGGTTGGGTGGGAGTTGTTGAAACTTGACTCAGGGGGGATGATCTTTCTTGTACTAATCTATGTGGCTGGTCTCTTCCCAACAAAAAAAATCAATGTGGCTGCTATCGTCCCTCAGAAAAATCTATGTGACTGATATCCTCCCTCAGAAAATATTCATGTGGCTGATATCCTACCTAAGAAAATCTATGTGTCTGATGTGATGTGAGTATGTGACAGGTTAACATTATCGCTAATAAAATTGTAGCTAGTCCCATGCTCTTATACGGCCATGGCTGCTGTTGAGTTGCTGAACCCTCCCTTTTCTCTGTCTCCACGAAGTTCCATTCAGACAAGAGAGGGAAGGTATGAATCAATAGAAGTAATGGTCTGATCAATCAAAAGGCTGAGGGAGGTGTGGAGATGGAATTAGCTGCAGCTGCAACCGTGGCCAGCAGTGTGGCCAGCAAGATCGCGCCGAAGCTCTTGGATTTCTTCAAAAAAAATCACAAGCTGCAAGCGGACCTGGAGCATGAGATCAATTACATCACAAGAGAGTCTGAGATGATTTCTGCCGCCATTCGAGAAGATGGCCAACGTCCCCAGATGAGCGGCGAAGAGGTGCATAAGGAGTGGATCAAAATGGTACGTGACTTAGCCTACGCCATTGATGACTGCACTGACCGCTTCATACACCGTGTGACGATGCCCACAGATGCGTCATGGGTCCGTCGGAAACTCCATCGATTGAGGACGGTGCAGGCATGTAACGAGTTTGCAGCGGCAATACTTCGTCTCAGAAAGACATCCGAAGATGCATGCATGCTCAGAACAAGATACATCACCAGTGGTGAGTGCAGACGTGGCGGTGGCAAATCCAATATATTGGAGTCATCTGATGAGGAAACAGACACTTTCGTCGCTGCTGTAGGTATGGAGGCAGCCCGGGATGAGCTCATGGAGCTGATAATGGTAAGAACGACCAAGGATGAGCTCAAGGTGATCTCCATTGTCGGATTCGGTGGCATAGGGAAGACTCTCCTTGCCAAGTATGTGTACAACAGTCCCGCCGTTGTTGGCAAATACCCAGCACGGGCTTGGGTCCGTGCTGCGGAGAAAGATGCAGGGGATGTTCTCCAGGAGATACTCCGGCAACTTGGAGTGCATTCCATTAGTGAAGGAATTGTAGGTAGCTCCTGCCGTCAGAGCAACAGAAAGCTTTGTGCAACCTTAAAAACGTGCCTTCACACCATCAGGTATATAATTTATACTACCGTAGCTAAGCACTTTATGTTTCCATTGGTTTTGTCAACTCATTTTTCTCTCTAATTCTACAGTACACACTACAGTATCACTGCTATAGCTAATGAAACATTTCTTATACAATTTGATCCCACCAGAAAATTGCATACAGCCCTACATCTATGTATGCATACAATTAGGCTATTAGAACAATTTTCAGACAATGCAAAGTATATTTTATTAATGGCATCAAGATGATACAGGCGCAGGGGCTTAAACCCTGAAACTCTGCAAGCTGAGATGCACACAATCAACAAACACAAGCTTATCTATTTAAAACTAACAGATCTGACACAAAATAGTAATAAAAAACTACGATGGGTGGGCATCACTCTGAAGCCTAGACTTACATTCACGCTTGGTAAACACCATTCGCGTCACATACTGTAAGTACAAACATGCTGCCACCAACTCTTGACCTCAAGCCGCTAAAGCATAGGCCAAGTAAAGAGCCAGTCTTGTGCAAAAATACCATACCTGCAAGGAAGAATAAACTGTGTCTTGTCAAAGACCATATCGTTTCTTGTTTGGGATACTATGGGCTGGATACAAATTATGACATGAACAATTGATCATATAGAAAAGGTGAAACAATTTTTATTCGCGGGGAAACTCATACTCATAAGAAAAGAACTTGTAGCAAGATTACATCTAAATTATTTCTGGATCTCATCTCAAAATCTACCACCATACCAACCTGTTTCAGGAAAACGATATTCCAGATTAGCTACAGTAGCTCTGAAACTAAGCGGGGCACCTAAGCCTAAGAATATGCCAATATTTTATTTACAAATCAGTGCAGTTCATATAACAAATAATTATCATAAGCCCTACATCTTTTACATGCATGGCACTTTTTTAAGTAAAAGTTTTCTTTGGAAGAGCAAGTAGCATGTTTGTGAGAAGGAAACTGAAGTGCCAGCTACCTTAATCTCAAATAGACTACACTAAAGTTCCTTCTTATAAATGGAGCTTGGTAATAAATAATATGGTGATATGTGTTGACGAGTGGGTAGAAAACATTATTTCTGAAGCATCTTGCAGATTGAAAATAATGACTTCACTCAGGCCACAAATATATCACACCACAAAAACATAGGAAAGAATGTACAAGTTAGCTGAGCAGAACATCAGGACTCAGATGGCCATGAAGTTTAGAATTTATATAGGCAAATACTTGGTGTTGTACATAGCTGTTAGTGTCCTGATCAACTTTTTTCTCCATTGACCATGTTCTCGAACTAGCTCTTTGCAATGTTAACAAAGTTTTAGAGTGTTAGAAGAGTGAGAATTCCATGTGCGGTCAATTTCCTTTATACATGAGGTGCTCTGTGAGACTTGCTATGCCTGAAGATTAAATGTCTTCTAACTCGTTTTTCTCTTGTTCTAGGTTCTTCATTGTAATCGATGACATTCGGACCGAATTTTGGCATCACATAAAAGATGCTTTCCCTGTGATTCCCGGAGTCAGCAACAGAGTTATCGTTACGACGGCCACCCAGTCCATAGCAAATGCATGCGCCTCTAATGATGGTGATGTCTATGTAATGAGAACTCTAGATGCGGAACACTCGAAAGAATTATTCTGCAAGGAAGCTTCTTTGGAGTATCCACCACCACCTGGTGATACGCAGCTCAGTTCAGAGGCACTAAGGAAATGCAATGGTCTACCCCTTGCTGTTGTTACCACTGCCCAGTTCTTACAAAGTAGAGGTAATCCTGAAAGGTGGGCATACCTATGCGAAAACCTTGGAAAACATCTGGAAACAAATGAGAACTTAGCACGTATGAATCGTGTGCTCGTCCGTAGCTACACAAACCTTGATAGCCAAGATGTCAAGACCTGTTTGCTATATCTAGGTATTTACCCAAATGGACATCCAATTAGGAGGGCAAGCCTGGTAAGAAGATGGTTAGCTGAAGGGCTCATCACAGAAGACCCTAAATGCCGTACCCTCGATACTGCTATTGATAATTTCGATATGCTTGTCAACCAGAGCATAATCCAACCTATTGATGCCAGCAGCGGCAACAGAGCAGAGGTGAAGCTATACAGAACTCACGGAATTATGCTCGAGTTCATCCTGCACAAGTCCATGTGCGAGAACTTTGTTACCTTGTTATACGATAATGGTTCCCTACCCAGTAATGTCCGATGGCTTTCACTGCATAATAAAAGTGCTGCAAGGTCCAAAATGAATCCAAAGGACTTGCGTCTTGTACGGTCTCTCACAATCTTCGGTGACGTGCACAAATCTGTTTTGGACTTTTCCAAGTATAAACTGATGCGAGTTTTAGATCTAGAAGGATGCTGTAACCACTTGGAGGACAAGCATCTTAGGGAGATGTGCACCAACTTATTGCTTCTCAGGTACCTAAGCCTTGGGGCCGCTGTTACAGTTACGGTGCTTCCCAAAGAAATCAAGAAGCTTCAACATTTGGAGACACTGGATGTAAGAAGAACCAGTATAGAGATGCTGCCCAAAGAAGTCATGGAGCTCCCATGTCTAGTTCATCTGTTTGGAAAGTTCAAGTTCCAGCACAAAGTAGGAGGCCGGAGAATGCATAAGCTACAGAATTGGTTGTCAGAGAATAGCAAATTGGAAACGGTAGCAGGGTTTGTTGTGGACAACAACAGCCAGGGATTCACACAGCTCATGGAGCATATGAAGCACCTGACAAAGGTGAAAATATGGTGTGAGTTCACCGCTGATACCAACAACAACTTAAGTTATCTCTCAAAGGCCATCCAGGGGTTCATCGAGAGAGGCACCCATCTGAAAGAAGCTCGCTCACTCTCACTGAACACGAATGACAAATGGTCTGAATACTTGCTGAATTTCTCCCTGGAAAAGGATTACTCCTACTACCTTAGGTCACTGAAGCTACAAGGGAACAGCATGTGCAGCCAGCTGCCTCCGTTTGTTACCATGCTAGGTGGTCTCACTAAGTTATGTCTGTCATTCACTGGCAATCATAGGCTGAGCGGTGACACTCTTGCTGCCCTGAGCAGAGTGCGCAGCTTGGAGTACCTGAAGCTGATTGCAACTCAACTGGACAAGCTTGTCATCAAACCAGGTGCACTCAGGAGCATGCGACGTCTATGCGTCTTGGTGGAAGTCATGACTGGGCTGGAAATCCAAGATGGTGCTATACCGCGCCTCGAGTCGTTCTGGCTGCTATGTAAGGATCTAAATGGCTTTAGCAGCACAACTATCCAGTCCCTGCCACGTCTTAAGGAGGTCACCCTTCATGATGGAGTGAGTGACAAAACAAAACATGAGTGGAAAAAAGCAGCAAAGAACCACCCCAAACGTCCAAAGCTCTTGTTTGTCAAGACGAAACTGATGGGAGGTGAGCCTGCTGTGGAAATATCCCTTGCGGTAACAGCTAGTGATGTGACAACCGACGAGGTTGATGTGGGAAGTGAGCCTGCCGTGCAAATTAACCCTGTGGCACCACTTACTGGTACAAAGGCCAAAGAGGCTGCTGTGGAAAGTGAGCCTGTGGTGGAAATTAGCCCTGTGGCACCAACTACTGATATGGCAACTGAAGAGGTTGCTGTGGAGAGAGAGCCATCAATGGATATTAGCCCTGCAGCACCATCTACTGATATGACGGCTAGAGAGGTTGCAGTGAATAGTGAACCTGCGGTGGAAATTAGTCCTGTGGCAGCTACCGATACGACGACCGAAGAGGTTGATGTGGATAGTGAACCTGCTGCGAAAATTATAACTGCGGCACCACCTACTGCTGTGACGTTATCAGTGACAAAGCAGTCTCCCATTTCTACTGGAGAATCTGGTAATTAAGTGAAGTGCGTCTTATTTTGCAATTTTGCTTTATTCCCAGTATTTTGGTTGAGTATTGGTATTTAGTTATATATACTCTCTCTTCACACACATGTGTGAATTTTCTTATTGTGCAGTACAAGTTGATGGTCAACATGATGATGATGGTGATGATGATGAGAAAGAAGAAATGGACGACACTGAGGACCCAATGGATTTTTCTGACAAAAAATGTCTGAGCACTCAGGTGATAAAGCAGATGAACAATGAAATTTCTACAGAGGAGACGGAAGGAGTAGATGGTTTACAGGATTATCAAATGGATGATGGCAACCAGGTACTTCACATGTTCTATCCGTCTTAAACTATTCCAATGCTTAGTGATGTAACTAGTGAACTGGGGTGAAGTTATGAACTAATATTCTTGAGGTAAATAAATCTGCTCAAGTGATTAGAGATATGGAAGCTGCTACAGATGTACTGTTTTTATAGCTAGCAGAGAGAAGTCTAACAGTGTACTTCTGAGTGAGGAATCAAAGCTGGGATGTTTGACTGTAAGTCTATTGACACACTGCTGTCAGATGAGGATGAAGATAGTTGCGTAAGAGGTTTAGCTTCTTCAGGTAGACCTGTTTCCCCTGGTAGAGGTAGAAGAGGTTATGCTCAATTTGTAAGGTAGCTTTAGTACTGGGGAACATGAAAGATAGTGGCTGATTAATAACTTAGGAGCCTCTTGTGTACATTGGTTTATATTGCTCAAGTCTCACAAGGTTAGGTGACCCCTTAAAAACAACTTTGGTTTGTCAAGTCACCTCTTACCATCAAGGTTTTTATGTGGCTTGCTTGTGGGGATAGTATTTTAAATAAGGTAAAACCAAATGTATGTTTTGTGGTGCTAAAGAAACTGTGGAGCACTTATTCTTTGTATTCCTTGCTTCTAAATATTTGTAGGGTGTAATTAAATGCACAGTTGTTCATTTTTCTTTTAGTCATCTGTTTAAATATTGGATGGTTGTTGCAGAAGTTGCTTTAGTTTCGACTAGATAGAAAAGTAGAAATGTGGTTGTTTTAAAAATATATTCCCTACTGATCATACTAGTATGGTTTTTCATTTGTCACATCACATTGGTTATCGCCTGAACTGATTTGCAGAAACGAGGATTACAAAACAAACAGTGCCTGCGCGCGAGGTTGTCGTCGCTGATGGCAATCAGGGTATTTCGCCAAAGAGCTAAAGAGGGGCGGTTGGTTCCTCGTCTGGGTTAATCTTTCCCAGGACAGTACTGAGGATTTCTTTGAGTGCCAGGTTGGAAGAACGAACCGGACCCCATGGATATCTTTGCTGTTTCGACAGCTCGTCTATCTTTATAGCCTTTAGCATGTTCAGCCAGGGCTCCATGTATGGCCTGTAATAAAGGCCCAACATGGTGTTATCAGTTTCTCAGGCTCTAATGGTGGACTCTCAGGTGTTGGGTATACCAGACTGCTACAACTATGGACTCATCTCCTCAAGATGATGAAGTCGCTCCAATAAGTTTCTCCTGAATGCACATGGTTTATTTTTCATTAATGCCTATTCCGTGGCCTTTGTTCTGTCCTGAAAAAATGTTCACCATGTATGTTGTTGGAACATATTGGTCCCATTCCCATTCGACTTTGGCATCTATTAGCTTTATCGACATCATTTAATTGCTCAAGCTACTATACGATCATTGCCATTCAGACCATCATCAGTTACTACATGCCTATTATCCTCCTTTTATTCTTGGATGTTGTGTATATGTAGTAATCAGCAAAACACCCTTTCGTTAATAATTTTTTTATATAATGTTCCTTCTAAATTATCCATGCTAATTTTATTTACATTCGACACTATTGACAACTAGATATATCAAAAATTATATTTTACATACGATATATAGCGACAGGAGACAGCTCCAAGACTTTTGGCATACAGATGAGAGTTTAGAGGTAGGAGGGTAGTTAGTACAAGGGCTGACACAGAGTGTTGCATTTGGGTCCCAATCCTTTGTTTGGTAAATAATGAGGGTTGGACGTGTGGATTTGAGATGGGGGTTTCTTCCCCAGTTGGCTAATGGTAACTCATGATCATGGACGATTAGCTTATTTAGAAGGACACTAAAAAGCAATTATCCCCAATGTATCCCCATCTGCTTTGCTATTGGGGCCACGCCAAGGAAAGTCAACAACTCCTCTGTCTCCCCTCTTCTCTGCTCTGCCCCTCGTGTTTCTTCTTTTTGAGGGAGCATCTGCCCCTCGTGTTAATGGGTTGCTATCGCTAACACGGCGGATATGCTGCAGCTCGCATCACGTTAGTGGTGGCCACTCACCCGCCTTCCTTCCTGCCCCAATCCCCAATGAGAAACATTACACTCACAGACCCAGAGACCCTAGCTTGATAAAGAGCACTTACAAATCAAGCCGCCATGACTCGACCACCGCGATAGGACGATGACGATGCCGCGGCGGCGAGGAGACTCGAGGGCACGACGGCGCCGGCAGAACCATTCGCCTCTCCCGCATCGTTTTCTGGCTTGAGAATCTCTCGGCTCAAGAAGTGAATGAAACGAAAAAGAGTGAAAACAGAGTATCTGGCTAGGCTGGCCCACCAATCGGCTACAGCCTACTACCGCCTAACCAGCATTTACTAGCACGAATCGTCGGACGGATCGTACGGCCGGGGATATTCGGCTGGGTCGGCGTTTTTTCCTTTCAGCTAACTCTTACATAGGTGTGGGCCTAGGCATCTAGCTGCCCGACTAAACGGATCGAATGTTTTTTTTCTGAAATCATATATATATATATTAATACCACCAGTAAGCCGCCTCATTAAAAACATTCCAGCCCCCTTAGGTACCCTGGAAGGAAAAGAGTGCGTAAGAAACTTGCTGCCTCCCAGTTACACAAGAGTTGCATCGTTCAGGATCTTGTCCAGGAGGAAACTAGGGGGTTCATCGACCCAATTACAAGAACTAGAATTAATAATACTATAGCGAGCTAATTCATGCGCAACTTGGTTTGCCTCCCTTGGACAATGTTGAAACTCCACACTTCCAATGATAGATGCCAGATCTACACAATGAGCAAAGACATCACATGATTCACTCCACCACATTGCTTCCCCGAGAGGGCTTCGATAGTCTCCAAAGAATCAGATTCAGCAATAATTCTGTTACATCCCATACTTTCAGCTAAGCGCAAGCCCTCTTTCATCGCCATAGCCTATGCTAGAGCCACCGATGAGACACATGGCATAACCACATTTGAAGCAGCAATAAAGTTTCCATTGAAATCCCTAAGAATTGCTCCCACTGCACCAAATAACGAATCAGCTTGGAATGCCGCATCCACATTCAGTTTCACAAAGCGAGGGTTCGGTCTAGACCATTTAATAGTTCCCGGGTTAGCCATATTCTGATTAGCTTTGGCTGCGTTCGCCGTAATACCCAAAATAGATAGCTTGCATTTGTACATAGGTGGGACATCCTCATTATGTGTACGCCTCCTACATATCCACCAAAGGTACCAGCAAGTTACCGAGATAGTTTCCTTTAAATTGACCATGCTTATCCCTGGGAACGTGTTAGACTCCAGCTGTAGAAGATGTTCCAGTATCGAAGAACCTGCTCTATCCACCACAATGGCCTCATCAATAATTTCGGAAATACCGAGAGCCCTCCACAACTGTACCGCAGGAAGACACTGAAATAGAAGATGTCTGATATCTTCAGGTCCTTGATGACATATTGGACATTCACCCGAGTTCCCAATATGGCGGTTAGCCAAAATACTTTTTAGGGGAAGGATTCCATGTAAAGCTCGCCATACAAAAATCTTCACTTTGCTCGGTATTTTTAGTTTCCACAAGGTACTCCATATAGGATTAGTTGCAGACCCTCCAGGGAGCGCAAGAAGATTACCTCTCGCTCCAAATTGATGTCTCCACTCGCTATGATATTCTGATTTTACTATATATTGTCCATGTTGGGTATGCGACCAAGCAATGAAATCACTAAACCCATTATTATTCAGAGGGATACAAAGAATCCGTTCCACATCACAAGTGTTAAAGAGCATTCTAAGCAGACTTTCATCCCAAGAACCACTATCAGTATCAATTAAATCGCTCACCCTGGTATAGACAATGGAGCCACGGGGTGTGGTCACCCTTCTATTCACGCTCGATGGAATCCATGGGTCAGTCCAAATATTGACATTTTCACCATTACTAATACGCCATATATAACCCCTTTTAAATGTAGCTAAGCCAGCAATAATGCTCTGCCATATAAATGAAGAACCTGCTTTTGGCCCTGCTTTAAGGACATCACCATGAGGGTAGTATTTAGCTCTAAGAACCTTGGCACATAAAGAATCTGGGTCCTTGATAAGCCTCCATATTTGTTTAGCCAGCATTGCAAGATTAAAAGAATGGAAATCTCTAAATCCCATACCTCCCTCCTTTTTAGGATAACAAAGTTTCCACCAGGCATACCAATGCATTTTATTACTGTTTTCATCATCCCCCCCCCCCACCCCACCAGAAACTGGAGATAGCATCCATCATCTTCTTGCATACTCCTTTTGGAATTTGGAATACAAACATAGCATAAACTGGGATTGCCTAAGATATAGCTTTTAGTAAGATTTCTTTCGCCCCAATAGAAAGGAGCTTCTCTTTCCACCCAGAAATCCTCTGAATAATCCTTTCACTGAAGTGTAAGAAAGTCGCTTCTATCCGCCCCAACCAAGGCCGGTAAGCCCAAATATTTATCAGACAGGGCCTCTGTATCAATATGTAAGGCCTCACAAATTTCTGCTCGCAAAATGACATGAGTATTCAGAGAAAAGAAAATGCTCGACTTTGCCAGACTCACCAACTATCCAGAATTTGCACAATAGGAATCAAGAACCGACTGTAAGGAAGTTGCATTGGTCATATCAGCTTTCATGAGAATAAGGGAATCGTCAGCAAATAAGAGGTGTGAAACTGACGGTGCATTTCTGCACACCCGAACCCCATCAATACCACCAACTTCTTGTTCATACAGTAAGAGACTTGAAAGTCCTTCCGCACACAAAAGGAACAAATAAGGGGAGAGAGGGTCACCTTGACGGAGCCCTCTGGAAGGTAGAAACATCTCAGTATCCTCAGAATTAAATCTCACTTGGTATCTCACAGAACGAACACAGGCCATCATCAGTAATATCCACTGTTCTGCAAAGCCCAACTTTCTCATCATATTTTCGAGGAAGATCCGTTCAACGCGGTCATAAGCCTTGTGCATGTCCAACTTCACAGCACAATTCCCGTTCGCCCCCATTCTTTTATTCTTAATAGCATGAATGCTCTCATATGCCACAAGAACATTATCAGTGATAAGCCGTCCAGGAACAAAGGCACTCTGCATAGGGCTAATAATATCAGGCAAGATAATTTTGAGTCTAGAAGCCAACATTTTTTAGATGATCTTGTAAATGAAGTTGCATAGACTAATGGGGCAAAACTGAGTCACTGGCTCAGGGTCATCAATTTTTGGGATAAGAACGACAGAAGTATCGTTCCAACCTTCAGGAATAACTCCAGAATTTAAGGCTTGCAAGACTTCTAATGTGATTTCCTCTCCACATATATCCCAGAATTTTTTATAGAACACTGCATGAATACCATCCGGCCCAGGAGCTTTAAAATCACCAATAGAGAAAATATCCGTTTTCACTTCATCAGCGGAGAAGGGTTTCAGCAGTTCATCATTCATTTGTTGCGACACTTTATTCTGAATTTTCTTCAAGAAAGCCGGGTCTGTTTCATGAACTTCTGAAGTAAACAGATTAGAGAAGTATTGAAAAAACAAAGGTTTTAGAGACCCCGTACCTTCAACCCAAGCACCACTATCGTGTTTTAATTTCTTGATGAAGTTCTTTTTACGCCGAGCAGAAGCAAAGTTATGGAAGAATGAGGTGTTGCGATCGCCTAGGGTCAACCAATTCGCGCGAGAACGTTGAAGCCAATGGATCTCATCCTGTTCTAGCAGTAACTCAATAAGTTCAGCTAACTCCTTTGCCTTTGCCTCACTTTCATCCGAGATTTCCCCACTAACCGCTTTTTCAAAATCCCTTTGAGCTTGCCTAATCCGTTTCTTTGGTTTTTTGAGAATCGATCTGTCCCACACGTGGAGGGCTTCATGCAAGTGACTTAGCTTGCCCAGCACTCCAGCCCCCGGATTGGCCACTGCCGCTTCTTCCCATGCATGCAATACAACATCCCTGAATTCCTTCTCTCTTAGCCAGCGAGCCTCAAAGCGCTTTGGCCTAGATCGGCCAAGGTCCTCTACTTGTAGGTATTCAGTATCAACGAGGATTGGTCTGTGATCAGAATGAGCATACTCCATATTACGAACAATTGCATTTGGAAAAAGATTAGACCATGCCATATTACCAACAACTCTATCCAAACGCTGCCTCATCCGCCCTCTTTCAGCTACACGGATAGAAAACGGGTAAGACCTAACCTAGCAGCTTGATATAAATTGATCATTATGTCCTCCTCTACTCAGTCTAGGGCTCTCCCGCCCGGGACACCAAACCCATCACACCAATTTGCGTCCCTCCTTCCACTTTGCAACCCTAAAGCAACGACACCGTCTACCCCCTCCCGCTCGCCATCGTCGGCATCTTTTGTTCGGCCCGTCGGAGGACACTATTGGTCCCGGCGTTGTGAAGTGCCCATGTTGGCCTCGTTGCAGCCCCTGCCCCGCTGTTTTTCTCTTGTTAACATCCCGCTGGCATCGACGCCCAGAACCTGTTCGGTCAATTGCTCGATACGAAACCCTGGACCATTTTCGGCCATTTTCAGAAAGTATGAAGGCCATTGATCCCTTATTATTTCTGCCCCGCAAATGGACCTCAGGCAGGCGATCGGCTTCTTCATCAAGGAAGTATTCGACAGTTCGTCGAACAAGGAGCCGACGGCTATTTGGAGCTCATGGTTGTCGCGACCTCCCTCATCCGCGAGCACACTGAGAGGCAGAGGCCGGTGCACATGGGGTCGACGATGCCTCGCAGGGGCAACCTAAAGCGCGATCGAGAGGGTGGCCACTACCGACTGTATCGGGACTACTTCCACCCCACTAAGTTGGTCTTCATGGAGGCCATGTTCCGGCGACGCTATTTGATGCCAAGATACTTGTTCTTGACTATTCTACAAGCTGTGAGAGACTGCGCCCCTACTTAGGATGCAGGCCCGATGCCACTGGTAAGCTAGGATTTACCTCTTATCAAAAGTTTTTTGTAGCTATCTGTATTCTTGCATATGGAGTGGTTGGTGGTCTCCTTGAATAGTACTTGCAAATGAGAGAGATCACCTGCCTTGATGCGATGTACAAGTTCTTCCAAGTTGTGATTGCGGTGTTCGATGATCTTTACTTGCGAGAGCCAACTATTGCCGACACTTTTTGACTGTTGTTGATCAACAAGACAAGACGGTTTCCAGGGATGATCGGAATCATAGATTGCATGCATTGAGAGTAGAAGAACTATCCATTTGCATGGAATGGGCACTATATCGGGCATGCGAGGTATGCATTGTCATTCTTGAAGTTGTGGACTGATACGTCTCCAACGTATCTATAATTTCTTATGTTCCATGCTAGTTTTATGACAATACCTACATGTTTTGTTCACACTTTATAATGTTTTTATGCATTTTCCGGCACTAACCTATTAACAAGATGCCGAAGCGCCAGTTCCTGTTTTCTGCTGTTTTTGGTTTCAGAAATCCTACACAGGAAATATTCTCGGAATTGGACGAAACAAAAGCCCACGGTCTTATTTTGCACGGAGCCTTCCAGAAGTCCGAAGAGGAGACAAAGAGGGGCGATGAGGCAGCCACCCCATAGGGCGGCGCGGCCCCACCCCTGGCCGCGCCGCCATATGGTGTGGGCCCCTCGGGCACCCCCTGCGCTGCCCCTTCGCTTAATTAATCCCTCCGTCGCGAAAACCCTAGTACCGAGATCCACGATACGGAAAAAGTTCCAGAGACGCCGCCGCCGTCAATCCCATCTGGGGGATTCAGGAGATCGCCTCCGGCACCCTGCCAGAGAGGGGAATCATCACCGGAGGGCTCTACATCACCATGCCCGCCTCTGGAATGATGAGTGAGTAGTTCATCCTTGAACTATGGGTCCATAGCAGTAGCTAGATGGTTGTCTTCTCCTCTTGTGCTATCATGTTTAGATCTTGTGAGCTGCCTATCATGATCAAGATCATCTATTTGTAATGCTACATGTTGTGTTTGGTGGGATCCGATGAATATTGAATACTATGTCAAGTTGATTATTGATCTATCATATATGTGCTATTTATGTTCTTCCATGATCTCCGTTGCTAGTAGAGGCTCTGGCCAAGTTGATACTTGTAACTCCAAGAGGGAGTATTTATGCTCGATAGTGGGTCCATGCCTCCATTGAATCTGGGACAATGACAGAAAGTTCTAAGGTTGTGGATGTGCTGTTGCCACTAGGGATAAAACATCAATGCTTTGTCTAAGGATATTTGTGTTGATTACATTACGCACCATACTTAATGCAATTGTCTATTGTTTGCAACTTAATACTGGAGGGGTGCGGATGCTAACCTCGAAGGTGGACTTTTAGGCATAGATGCATGTCTGGATGGCGGTCTATGTTCTTTGTCGTAATGCCCTGATTAAATCTCATAGTAGTCATCATGATATGTATATGAATCTCTATTCTGTCAATTACCCACCTGTAATTTGTTCACCCAGCATGCTATTTATCTTATGGGAGAGACACCACTAGTGAACTGTGGACCCCAGTCCTTTCTTTTACATCTGAAATACAATCTACTGCAATCTCTGTTCTCTGTTGTTCTTTGCAAACAAACATCATTCTCCACACCATACGTTTAATCCTTTGTTTTCAGCAAGCCGGTGAGATTGACAACCTCATCTGTTAAGTTGGGGCAAAGTATTTTGATTGTGTTGTGCAGGTTCCACGTTGGCGCCGGAATCACTGGTGTTGCGCCGCACTACACTCCTCCACCAACAACCTTCACGTGGCCTTCATCTCCTACTGGTTCGATAAACTTGGTTTCTTTATGAGGGAAAACTTGCTTTTGTGCTCATCATACCTTCCTCTTGGGGTTCCCAACGGACGTGTGCTTTACCGTCACAAGGAAGTTGTTGCCTCCACACACAGCATGGACTCACATGATATGTTGATTGGTACTCATTATTTGTCATGGCCATCTCCCATAATGACATCAACATGCTCTAGCGCTCTACGACATTCTTCAGGCTTGTGGAAGGCAATGCTCTTGTGGTTAGCTATGAGATCAATGGCAATGCATACAAAACAAGCCGTATTATATTGTTGATGGCATCTATCCGGATTGGGCCACACTGTAGTGATGACGGTCTGTAATCCTCCAATAGAGAAAACGAAGAGGTTTTCCCATAGACAAGAGGCTTGCAGGAAAAGCTAGGTTTCCCCTGCAGTAGAAAAGGTTTCAAAAAAAGAGGCTTGCAGGAAAGATGTGGAGTGGGCATTTTGTGTGTTGCAAACTCGGTGGGCTATTGTTCGTCACCCTGCTAGAAATGGAATGTTCAGACCATGAATGAGGTGGTGACTGCTTTTGTGATCATGCTTTTGTGACCATGCATGTGGTTGTCAAGCACAAGGTTCCGTATAAGTAAAAGTAAAATAAAGTAGTAAATAGAGTAAACTAAACTAAACAAGTAAAGTAAACTAAGTAAAATTGGTAAATGTTTGTTTGTTTTGGGGTTTTGTGTGCAAATAAGAAAGATAAATATTTTTGTATTTCCGAATTAAAATAGTGCTTCAAATAAAAAGTAAGATAAATCTAATGAAATGTGTTTCTTATGATTAAATTTGGACCGGGGTTCATGGGTTCACTTGACTATTCACTCTTTTAAGTTGTAGTGGACAATAACAATTCATCAATGAGATATAAAGAAAATAACTTCAACATGTGTAAGATATGCATTCATATGGGAATCACGTCCTAACATAGATATGATGCAATGCATCTCTCTTATACTCCACAAGACAGGAAAAACATCATGCAATCTTGTATTAAGAATTAACGGAGTATAGCCATATGTACTTTGACATGATGTTTGAATATCAAATATGCTACCTTGAAAAAATAAGATCATCACTTTTGTCATGTGACAAACATAGCACATGCATTCACTTTATCCCTAGTGAGATAGCAAAAGAAAAGGCAAAACCATAATAGATCATGAATTTCTTGTCACTATTCAATCACTAAAACCATGCTATTCCATCTAAGACACACATCACCCCACACACGTTCTTGCATACAAGTTGGATCAGAACGAATACTTAAGAACGGGTTATATAATATGCATCTATCAATACATCTTACATAAAGTATAGTCAAATCTCATAGCATAAAATCATAGAATAAAGATCCACCACATAGGTATTACAAATATGACAATAATCATGTTGAGCAACTCATATGGTACTAAGAACTATGAAGAACATGAGCGAAATAGATCAAGCTACTACCACAAACCCGTAATTCGGAGGTGGAGTTCTCCCCCTTGATCATGGTGATGATGAGGAAGACGTTGGAGAAGGTGGAGATCCCTCCAGCGGCGGCTCCGGCGGAGTTTCCCCCTCCAATCTTCGTTGATGCAGCCTTTGTTTTTGTGTTTTGGTGTTTCTGCGGTGATCTCCTCTAGAGAGCCCTCGAGGGTCATATATATAGTGTTTTAGGTCAAAATACGTCGATTCACAAAAGAATCAAGCGAATTGGACGATCGACGGCCAAAAGAGGGGTGGTGGCGCGCCCGGTGCGCCACCTGGTCTCTTTTGGGTCTCCAAGCCCTCCAGGTATTCTCCAAAATTCCATCTTGCTTCTTCTGGTGAAAAAATGACGTCCCCAAAATGCTATCTCAATTTGACACAGTACAGGTCTCTGAAAGTGAAAAATACACAAAACATAAATTTCCCGTTCTATAGAGTTATGAACCAAATAAAGGGGATCATTGGTCAATCCACATAAATCAATGTGAAACATGGTATTATCATCATATATGTTGAAAATATGTGGGAATTCATGCTAGTAAAGGACAAAGTTCATGTATGCATTTTACATGCATCATATTGCTATTCTGAAGGCAACGGGAGGCATGGGGTTTCGAGATTTCTAGTTATTTAACTAGTCAATGCTTGCAAAGCAGGGATGGAGGCTGATGACGAAGACTAACTCCCTATGTCACTAGTAGGAAAACCATTAAAGGTAGAAACAACAACTGTGGCGCACTAAACTATCCATGTGCTAGAGTGCTGGAAGGAAATTACTTCCCTAGCAATGAATTTCTTTCAGCCAAAAATAAGGAGAAATCCTCACACACTTGGAGGGCTATTCTTCATGGAAGGGAAGTTTTAAAGAAAGCCCTGATTAAGCGAGTTGGAGATGGAACATCAATTAGGGCCTTCGAAGATTTATGGATACCTGCAAATTTGAATGGGAGGTTGTTGTTCAAACTCCCAGAGGGAAAAAATAACAATGGTCGACGAGTTGATTGATGAAGAGCTGATGAGTTGGTCTGGGGAGAAGTTAGAGGTAAACTTCATTGATACAGATAGGCTACCCGAATAATTCCGCTTGGAAGATTTACAAATGATGAGTGGGCTTGGACACAAGAGAGAAATGAGTGTTTCTCAGTTAAATCTACTTATAGGCTAGTTGCGTCCCTATAGATGGCGACTCGGGCGCTCGGGTTTGGTACCTCCTCAAATTCCTGCTGGAAGAACTTATGGAGAATGCCAGTACCACCAAAGGTTCGATGCTTTTGGTGACATTGGATGAAAATTTTTGTGCCATCTAGAACTATTTTAAAGAATAGGCATATGGATCAACTTGTAAGATGTGAAGCGTGTGGTGCGGAAAAAGAGACAATTTACCATTCCATGTACGAGTGTACTTGCGATAAGCTGGTTTGGAGAGAGCTGCGCACTATAGCCAATCTGAAAGTCCCAATTTTCCACCCCGACTCTTGGGCAATGGATATGGTGGAGAACTCTAATGTGAAGTAAGTGGTAACCGCTATCATCCTGTGCAGTTGTTGGGCGATCTGGAATGAACGAAATGGGAGGAGACATGGTGAAGGTGGTAGATCGGTAACTCAATTTTCTCGATGGGCTATGGAGGTTTCTGTCGACATGTCCAATTCTGGCAGGGAAAGGAGCTAAAAGGCACCAAAACCCAAGGCTCAATAAAAACTATGCGATGACAGACTTTTCAGAATCAATATTGATGCTTCCTTTCATGAGAGTACAATGACAATTAGCTCTGGACTGGTGGTACAGGACCACATGGGTGCTTGAGACGTCCAAAACATATCTACTTTCCCGAACACTTCTGCTATTGTTTTGCCTCTAATTTGTGTATTTTGGATACAACTAACACGGACTAACGCTATTTTCAGC
>NC_061513.1:296528259-296559812 GCF_022539505.1 Lolium rigidum
TTGCGACCCCTATACTTGTGGGTCATCAGCGCTCTACTTTGAGAGCAAGCCCTCTAGTATGACAATGCTGCAAACGTCCCACTAATGGCGGCAATTGCTCTATGCGATGAAGTTAGATTGGCCATGAAACGGGGATTACTAGAGCGTAATGTTGAAGACTAGTTCAATGACTATTGTAAAGCTATTTGAAGACGAGGAGATGATGCATGTAAAAATCCTTTATCATATTGAATTCCCACATATTTGCAACATATATGATAATAATACCATATTTTACATTGATTTATGGGGATTTACCATTGATCCCCTTTATTTGGTTTATAACCCTACATAACAGGAAAACCCTTTTTCGTGTATTTTTCACTTTTAGAGACCTATACGGAGTCAAATTGACCTAGGATTTTTGGAGCATCATTTTTTTGTCGGAGGAATGCAATGGAACTTTGAAGCACACATGGAGAGGCCCGAGGGCCGAACGAGCATAGGTGGCACGACCCGTTCGCCCCTTGATCGTCCGATTTCCCTGATTCTTTTGCCCACCTATGTATTTTTCCCTAAAAATGAATATATATATGGCCCCGAAGAGTTCTCGGGAGGAGAGCACCACAGAAAGACATAAACACCAAAATGGAGGCTGCTGTAGAGAAGATTGGAGGGGGAAACTCCACCAGGATCACCGCCGGAGGGATCTCCACCTTCTCCAACTTCTTCATCATCATCACCATGACCAAGAGGGAGTAGTCCACCTCTGGACTACGTGTTTTTGGCAGTAGCTTGATATATTTATCTCATGTTCTTCACAGTACTTAGTGCCATATGAGCTACCTATCATGATTATGGCCATATTTGTAATACATATGTGGTGGATCCTTGTTCTATGATATTGTTATATGAGATCTGATCCTATTATATTTGTGAGATGTATTGATAGATGCATATTATGTACCCCATTCTTAAGTTTATGTTTTAATCCAACATCTATGCAACAAGAGCGTGTGTGGGGTGATGTGTGTGTTAGATGAAGTAGCAGGGTTTTAGTGATTGGATAGTGACAATATGTTCAAGAGCTATTATGGCTTTGCCTTTCTTTTCCTACCTCGCTAGGGATAAAGTGAATGCATGTGCTATGTTTGTCATGTGACGGTAATGATGATCTTGTTTGTTCAAGGTAGCATATTTGATATTCAAACTTCATGTCAAAGTACTTATTGCTATGTTCTGTTAATTTTTAATACAAGATTGATGAAGTTTAATTCTTGTGGAGCATAAGATAGGTATGTTGCATCATATCTATGTTAGGACGTAATTCCCATATTAATTATGATCTTGCATATACTATTATGTGTACCTTCATATCTCATTGATGAATCGCTTTTTGTACCTTTATACTGCATTTACATTGTTTTCTATTTGCGGCACTATTTTCTTCCGAAAATAAAAAATATTTATCTTTCTGTTGCCTGCCAAAACCCACCGGCGAGCAGTGGTTAAGCAACACGAAGAGCCGGGAGGCTTCCAAGACTGCAGGGGGCCCTGGTCCCTCGACGTCGTCCCGCAAAATGTTCCGGCACACGTCCTAGCGGTTGCAAGGGCGTGCCACCCGACCTATACCTGGTCGGGAAGGTGTTGGATTGCTTCGATTAGTTTCCTGCATGGCGGTACACGTAAACATTAAATACGAGCCCTATCGGCTCTCGAAGTTGCCTCGTGGATCGGCTCAAAGAGCCGATCGCCCCATGGCTTACGTCGGGTTAACGATGACATGGGGCTCCTGCTTGATCAATATAAAGTTAATCTAATCTACGACAGTTTAGGGTTTTCACCGCATGATCGGAACATCCTGCGCGTAGTTGAGCCTAACAGACACGAAAGATAATGGAAAACTAACCCTAGAAGAGGCCTAAAAACCAACGCTAGGTCAATCCCCGGAACATCCCTCTTAGGATTAACAAACCATACCTTACGTGCTACCGGATCGTTCAACCCGTTTGCAAGGCCTAACCATACAGATATTAAACCAATCCTTGAAGAATCAAGGAGCAACTATAACAGATTGGATCTACTAAATAACGAACAAGCAAGGTGCTTCCCTTACACCTAGGTAAGTGTAAGGGCAGCTAGATATCGAGGGGCAGCATAGCTAAACAAGCATGTATAAGAAAAACATCCATGCAAGCCCCAAAACACCTATGATAAATAGTGCTACTCGCCATCAACAACGCTTCAACACGAGCAACACAAGGTAAACGAATAAACGTACGCTGCCTAGATCGCAAGATGCGATCTAGACAGCATGATGCTTACCCGGGAGAAACCCTCAAAAGAAGGGGTGGCGATGCGCCTGATTTGTGTTTGTTGTGAACGTGATTGTCCTCCTTTCCTCCTTTTTCGATAACCCTAGATACATATTTATAGTCCAAGGGACTTTCTAATTCGGGTGTGCACCTAACCGTGCACGGGTTAAACTCTATCTTTTAATTCTAAACTAAGATGCGATCTACTATATTACAGATACACGGGCAATTAAGCCCAAACTCTTCGTGCAAGGCCGCTTCAAAGATGCTCCACGCGTATATCCTTCAAGCCCATCTTCACTTACGGCCCATCTCCTGATTTGGCCAAAATCTGGTGATAACACTTTCTTGTTTGCATCCAAAACACAAAAACAATCAATCTCTTTATAGTTTTTTACTTAGTTATTTCATCTAGTTTAGTTTCTACTTGTTTTATTACTACATGTGTTATTACTTACGCGAAACCTTGTGCTTGACAACCACACGGTGGAGTTGGGGACACAAGGCATTTATTTACTTGCAAGATTGCTTGAAAAGGAGAGAAGACAATAATTTTCTATCCAGTTTCCTGAGAGTTTGATATAAACCCTCGAGTCACCCTTGTGGGGAAAATACTTCGCTGACGCAACACTCTGCACTTGGAGTCCCAACGTCATCAAGACATTTTCTGGCGTCGTTACCGGGGAGCTGGGAAGAGTTACATTACAGTGGTTGCAGCGTGAGTAGCTTCAAGCGATCCCCACAGCAACTGCCAGACATTTTCTTACACCGTTACCGGGGAACTAAGAAGAGTTATACCACAGAGCATTTTCTGGCACGTGAAGACATTTCTGGCACTAGGTCTCACCAAAGCTTGGGGAGGTAACATCACTGTGAGCTCCCCTATCTCTTTTAGATTATGTATCGTATTTTATTTGTCTTGTTTTTAGTCTTTATTTGCTTGTTTTTATTTTTGCTTGTTAGTTCTCTTTCTTAAAAATTAAAAAACACATAAAAAGTAGTAGTAACAAGCAAAATCATGGAAAGAAGGACCCATTGACCCTTTAATGTGAAGAATTTTCCTCAAGATGATGATATACCTATTGACTCTTTTGATAATTGATCCTAATGTAGTCAAATTTATTTATGAGCATCGATTTTATGGAAGACCTGATAACTGCCCTATGGAACATTTGAAAAGATTTAATGATAAGTTCAAAAATATTAATGTGAGAAATACAAACAATAATATTATCAAAGTTAAAAATTTCCCTTATTCCCATGGTGCTAAAGCTTTAGATTGGATTTTAAAATGGCCACCTGGAAACTTTAGTTCTTAGTTTAATTTTAAAGCTGCCTTTGTGGAAAGATTTGGATCACCCGCAATTGCAAGCCGTATTAGAGAAATCATTTCTTCCTTTAAACAGAATAAAAATGAACTTTTAGTAAGTGCTTGGGAAATATTTAGAGGGCTTGCATATGGAACAGAAAGTGGTTTTAAGGATTGGATGCTAATATATTTATTCTATAGTGGATTGGGAAATACATGTAAAATTTATCTTGACAATCAAAGTGGGGGTAGATTTATGAATTTAACATCCCAAAACGCTTTTTTTATGCTATATGGTTTCCTCATAGAAGTAAAAAAATTATAGGAAGTCTTGAAAAAACCAATGTTCTTGAGGATGATTTTAATGATAGGCATGAAATTTTTGAACTAGGGAAATGAAAATTGAAGAAGTTAAAATGCTTAGTGAAGCTAGGGAACCACTCTTGGAACTTGATAAATGTAGCTTCAATGAACTAATTGCTATCAATGTTAATCAAGATGGGTTTGGCTCTTATATTACCAACTATGTTATTAAAGAAAAGATTCAAAGGTATAATTGATGGGTTCGTTGCATAGAAAATAAAAAATTTCTACCGTGAAGAAGAACAAAACCAAGATCCAATCTAGGAAAAGCCAAGACCTAATCTATGAATATCGGAGCAACAAGAGAGATGAGAGAATAACCCTCGAAGATCCAAAGCCTTACGAGATCAGATCTCGTGTTTGACGTAGTCGATCGTTCCGGTGCTGCAATCCGGCAGCACTTCCGTACTCGGTCGCACGTACGGAGTTGATGAAGTCCATCCACTCCCTGTTCCAGCGGGCAGCGGAGGTGTGGTAGATCTCCTCAGAATCCCAGCAGCACGACGGCGTGGTGGTGGAGGTAGAGGAGAAATTCCTGCAGGGTTTCGCCAAGCCTGCGCAGGAAGAAGGAGAAGGGAGAGAGGGGCGGCTAGGGTTTGGGGAAAGATGTGCTGCGCCCCAGCCCTCCCCTCCCTCTTATATAGGCGTGGTGGGCTGCCTTGGCCCCTCCTCCAAGCCCTAGGGTCGGCCAAAACAAGGGGGGCAACTTCCCCCCAAGTTAAGTCCCTATTTTCAAGGGATTTGATCTTATCCACTTGATCCAGCCACATGGAACTTGGGGGGCTGGTGTGCTTGGCCCATGTGAGCCTATGCGACGCCTCTGGTCCATGTTGGTCGTCCGGGATAGGTGGGCCCACTATGGTACCCTCCGAAACCTTCTAGAACCTCCGGTACAATACCGAAAAATCCTAAACTTTTCCCGTAACCCTGAAAATGAATTCCCATATATGAATCTTATTCTCCGGACTATTCCGGACCTCCTCGTGATGTCCTGGATCCCATCCGAGACTCTGAAAAACATTCGGTCTCCAGCTCATATTCCGAATCTACTTATACGACATCGAACCTTAAGCGCGTCACCCTATGGTTCCTGAACTATGCGGACATGATCGAGACTCCTCTCCGATCAATAGCCAATAGCGGGACCTGGAGATCCATAATGGCTCCCACACATTCAGCGGTAACTTAGTGATCGATTGAACCATTAACATATGATACAAAATCCCTTTGTCGCGCGATACTTTACTTGTCCGAGGTTTAATCATCGGTATCTCCATACCTAGTTCAACCTCGTTACCGACAAGTACTCTTTACTCGTACCGTGGTATGTCATCTCTTGTGACCTTGTCACATGCTTGCAAGCTAATTAGATGACATTCCACCGAGAGGGCCCAGAGTATATCTATCCGTCATCGGGATGGACAAATCCCACTCTTGATCCATATGCCTCAACTCATACTTTTCGAATAATCAATCCCATCTTCATAACCACCTATTTACGCAGTGGCGTTTGGTGTAATCAAAGTACCCATCCGGTGTAAGTGATTTACATGATCTCATGGTTGAGGACTAGGTAACTATGTATCGAAAGCTTATATCAAGATGAACATAGTGACTTGATGTTATGCTACGCTTATTATGGGTGTGTGTCCATCATATCATTCACCCAATGATATAAACTTGTTATTAACAACATCCAATGTTCATGATCAGGAAACCATGATCATCTATTAATCAACAAGCTAGTTTAACAAGAGGCTTGCTAGGGACTCTGGTTGTTTACACAACACACATGTATTAATGTTTCCGGTTAATACAATTATAGCATGGGGTGTAAAAATTTATCATGAACACTAAGATATAACAATAACTACTTTATTATTGCCTCTCGGGGATATCTTCAACAGTCTCCCACTTGCACAATCTAGTTTACATTTTAAAGATACAACACCTTGGCCTTCTGGTGCTTGTCATGTTTTGCTCACGGGGGGAGGTTTCAGTCAGCGAATCTGACACGCTCAGAAACGTATGTATTTTGCAATTCATTTGCGTCTCCACGCATCACTCATTTCTAAATGAGTCGGCATTAATCGTATATGCTTAGTCCTCTGGTGGAACCTTAATTCCACGGTCTGAAATATGTCACTAATATTGTCACACACAATATAGCTTCAAAGTTCTGACACTACCGGAATTACACCAAGTTCTCAAAGAACTCCTTGACTCAAACACCATCGGTCATTGTCAAAACAATGACATACTCTGCCTTTGTTTGTAGAATCCGTCACAATATTTAGAACTCATGTAAATCTAGCATTGTGCTACCTTTTAATGAACACTTAGCCTAATTGAGATTTGAAATTCATTTTTATATGTGACCAAACTAATATTAGTGAAACACCTTACAGCGATTTGTTTGTCATTATTCCATACAAAACTATATATATCCTTGGTTTTTCTAAAGCACTCAGGGATATTCTTACTGTTGTCCAATGCTCATCACATGAATCATTCTAGTATATGCTCGTAACACTTTAGAGCATAGGACATCTGATTGTGTACATATTATCACTTCATGTGTTTTTACTCATTGAGTGTCAAATACACTCAAGTCTTGTTAAAACCTCCACATGAAAAAGAACACCTTATTGACCTTTTCATATTGAACTACTTCAATATTTACTCTATGTACTTAGACTTAAATTATTTTGTGCTTTAATCTATCTTCATAGATCATGACACTAAATTTGTTTTTAGTCCATATCCTTTCATTGAAGTTAGTTCTTAATGAAACCATTTAATCACATCAAGTACATAATTACATCATTTATAATCAATGATATGCCATCCACATATAATATTATAACTATGTCTCAGCGCTCCCACTTAATTTCTTGCAAATGCAAGTATCTTCATCGTTTCTGATGAAATCAAAACTCTTTGATTATTTCATCCGGTGAAGATTCCAACTCCGTGATACTCACTTCATCCAATTGAAGTTTGTATACCTATTTAGTATTCCACAGACTAGCAAAACTCTTGGTTGTATCTAGTATACATCCTTAATACACACTTCTAGTAAGGAATGTATTTCTGCCATCCTACTATCATATCTCATAAAATAAATATGTAGCGATTACTAGAATAGTCCACATAGACTATAAGCATCGCTACGGAAGATCTAATCTTATCATAGTCAACTCTTTGAACTTTGTCGTAAACAACTTTTCGACAAGTCAAGCTTCTTCAAGGATATTGCATCCAAGTCCATCAATTTTATAGATCCATTTACTTTCAAAAAGTATTCACCTATCTTGGATTTCATGGCACTTAGCCATTTTAACGGAGTCAGGGCCCATCATAGCTTCTTTGTATGTAGTTGATTTATTATTGTTTAAAATCAATCCTTTGTCCACAAATCATTTATTTGATCACAAAGTAAACCATAGCTACAAGGTTCAATAGGTACTTGGATCTCCATGACTATAACACTTTGTAGACATTGGAGCCATGATTATCGTCGCCGCTTCCAGAACCATTTCCGATGCTGCGCTACTCTGATCATCATTCTCAGGTTCATAAACCTCATCAAGTTACATTATCCTCCCACTCAAATACTTCGCTAGAAACAATTTCTTTGAAATAAGTAAGAAACATCTACAAACACTTTGTCTTTGACTCCATTGTGGAAAGAATTCCCAATTAATTCCCTGGGATAACCAACAAAGACATCCATCCGATTTTGGTTGTAAACTCATTTACTTATGCTACGCATACCAAAATTTAAGAAAGGTCTATTAGGGTTTATACCCATTCCATAACTCGTATGGTGTCATTTCAACGAATTATGATGACGCTCTATTTAGTGTAAAAATGGTAGTCTCTAAAGCATAATCCACAAAAATATAATGGCATCATTTTATTTTATCTCATCATTAACCCAACAAGGTTTGGATACGTCTCTCGGATACTCCATCATCACTATGATACTCCAAGAAACATGAGTTGTAGAACAATTTCATAACTCTCTTAGATGTTCGCTAAAACTCGTAATTCAAATATTTCCACCATGATCCAGTCATAGATATTTGACTTTTCTATTACGATGATTTTCACTTCATGCTGAAATTTATTTGAATCTATTCAAATGTTTCAAACTTCTCCTTATTGAATAAATATATCCTTATATTATACATTCAATTCATTGTTGGGAGTGTTCATGAAGTAGAGGAATCTTCCGCACACAACTATGCCTAAGAACCATATACATCATCATGTATGTTTCCACTAAGCTAGTTACCCGTTCAACTCTTGGCCTATCAATGGTATTTCAGTCATTCTCTTTAGAAGAGATTTGCAAGCGCCGAATGATTCAAAAATCGAATGACTCAAAAAATCCATTTGCATGGAGTTCCTTCATGCGTTCCTTTCTAACATGACCAAAATGGCGGTTCCACTAATAAGTGGAATTCACATCATTTGCCTTATGCCATTTTAGCGTCAGTGTTATGCATGTGTGCTTCACCATAAAGATTTATAATAAGTTATCCATCGTACATGGAATACTGTGATAATTTGAACAACTCATTGTTTTCATTTGACCAGAACAAAACAACAATTATAAAGTTCTTTATTATAAATCTGAAGGGCTAGGTAGAATACCAATGACGAACACAATAACACTTTATTTTATTCCAAACGTACATTCCTACCATATTCCTTGTCAGTCACTTAGGCCATTGTATTCTTGTGTTCCATTGTTTTGTATGACACCTCATACCAACCAATATGGTACAAATACCCAAGAATTTCATTGTGTGACCAAACAAAGAATACATTCAGAACATATATATCATCTATATACACCTGAGCTAGACTTTCTAGTCTTTTCTTTCTTTCCGCAAAAAACTTTGTAGTTTCTCTTTCAGCTTTCCTCATTCTCAGAAAACACTTCACCATCAATAACTTTTAGGTCCGTTGGTCAAATACCAATAACCTTGAGGTTCTTACTTTAAAATTGATCATCACATGACAAGTGTTCCAGATTTCACTACTAGTAACTTTTTAATGTGATGAACAATTTTCACTCATAATTTGTATCCATCAAATCATGACGTCTTTCCCAGACCATGTCTCTACATGCTAGGCTCGTCAATTTTAACCTTGGCATGCGCATGTGCAAATCTGGCTTGCACCCGTTGTATGTACACGTAGAATCTATAACACCCGATCATCACGTGATGCTTCGAAACGACGAGTCTTAGCAACAGTGCATACTAAGGACGACCACTTCATGGATATGCGAATATTGTTAGTGCCCAACTAGTTGGAGGATCGAGACGCCTAGCGTCTTCAACCTTTGTACATTATTCCCATAAAACTTATGAGTTTATGTAGTCTCACTAAATTATATTATATCATCTTGCACTAAGGTCCTAGATATCACATATATCTTAGACCATGCTTATTTCTGAAAACTAACTTTTCAGCTCCTTACTTTTCAAACGGATTTGAACTTCAAGTTTTACGGAGACAGGATGATTTTAGGTACTAATTGAAATCATTGCTCTGTTGGATCAGCAATGTGAGGTTTACCAAAAGTTCGCAATAAGACTTAATCATTTCTTGATTCTTTAACAATACGGTACCCGTCCGTAAAGTTACTTGTCAGATTTAACAGTGTTTCTATATCAATTACTAGACTAGCGCTTGGTAGATAACGGATGCCAATTCTACAAATTTAATTCAAAACACTATTCAAACTATGTTCATGATAATTAATTCATGTTTTAATCTAATTACTAATGAACTCCCACTTAATACAACATCCCTCATAGTTGTTTAGTGGCACGCGATCCATATTCACTACACCAAGTCCGATCATCACGTGAGATGATATAGCTTCAACGGTGAACATCAACATGTTGATCATATCATCCATATGACTCATGTTCAACCTTTCGCTTTCCTGTGTTCCGAGACCATGTCTGTACATGCTAGGCTCGTCAAGCAAATCCAAGTATTTCCGTGTGTGCAACATGGCTTACACCCGTTGTATGTGAACGTAGAATCTTTCACATCCGATCATCACGAGATGCTTCAAAACGACGAACTTAAGCAATTGTGCATACGAGGGGAGAACACTTTATTATCTTGATATTAATATGAGGGATCATCTTATAATGCTACCGTCGCAATCTAAGCAAGATAAGATGCATAAAGGATTAACATCACATGCAATAAATAATATGTGATATGATATGGCCTTTCTTCTTGTGCTTTTGATCTCCATATCCAAAGCACACGAGCATGATCTCCATCATCACCATCATTGCACCAAGGTCCATGGCGCCACTTCATGATTGTCCACCATCCATAGCAACTATTACAACTACTAACTCACAGTAATGGAATAAAACTATTACATGGTGATTGACACGCAGGTCATGAAATAATAAAGACAACCATTAGGCTCCTGCCGGTTGCCATAATACAATAATGATCATCTCATACATATTCATCATCACATCATGGCCATACCACATCACCAAACCCTGCAAAAACAAGTTAGACGCCTCTAATTTAGTTTGCATATTTTACGTGGTTTAGGGTTTTCGAGTAAGATCCAATCTACCTACGAACATGAACCACAACGTTGATACTAGTGTTGTCAATTGAAATAGTAGATTGAATCTTAACTATGGTGAGAGAGAGAGGCACCTGCAAAGCCACTTATGCAATACAAGTTGCATGTCAAGCGTGGAGCAATTCTCATGAACGCGGTCATGTAAGGTTAGCCCGGGCCGCTTCATCGCACCATCCCGCAAGATGCAAAGTACACATAACAAAAGCAACAAAAGCATCAACGCCCACAAAACCATTGTGTTCTACTCGTGCAACAGATCTATGCATATACACGGCTTTGATACCACTGATGGGTTCGTTGCATAGAAAACAAAAAATTCTACTGTGAAGAAGAACAAAACCAAGATCCAATCTAGGAAAAGCCAAGATCTAATCTATGAACATGGGAGCAAAGAGAGAGATGAGAGACTAACCCTCGAAGATCCAAAGCCTTACGAGATCAGATCTCGTGGTTGACGTAGTCGATCGTTCCGGTGCTGCAATCCAGCAGCACTTCCGTACTCGGTCGCACGTACAGTGTCGATGAAGTCCATCCTCTCTCCGTTCCAGTGGGCAGAGGAGGTGTGGTAGATCTACTCGGAATCCCAGCAGCACGACGGCGTGGTAGTGGAGGTGGAGGAGAAATTCCTGCAGGGCTTCGCCAGGCTTGCGCATGAAGAAGGAGGAGGGAGAGAGGGGCGGCTAGGGTTTGGGGAAAGATGTGCTGCGCCCCAGCCCTCCCCTCCCTCTTATATATGCGTGGGGGGCTGCCTTGGCCCCTCCTCCAAGCCCTAGGGTCGGCCAAAACAAGGGGGCAACTTCCCCCCCAAGTTAAGTCCCTATTTTCAAGGGATTTGATCTTATCCACTTGATCCAGCAACATGGGCCTTGGGGGGCTGGTGTGCCTGGTCCATGTGGGCCTATGCGACCCCTGCGGTCCATGTTGGTCGTCCGGGATAGGTGGGCCCCAGTATGGTACCCTCCGGAACCTTCTAGAACCTCCGATACAATACCGAAAAATCCTGAACTTTTCCGGTAACCCTGAAAATGAATTCCCATATATCAATCTTATTCTCCGGACTATTCCAGACCTCCTCGTGATGTCCTGGATCCCATCCGAGACTCCGAAAAACATTCAGTCTCCAACTCATATTCCGAATCTACTTACACGACATCGAACCTTAAGCGCGTCACCCTACGGTTCGTGAACTATGCGGACATGATCGAGACTCCTCTCCGGTCAATAACCAATAGTGGGACCTGGAGATCCATATTGGCTCCCATACATTCAGCGATAAATTAGTGATCGATTGAACCATTAACATACAATACCAATTCCCTTTGTCAAGCGATACTTTACTTGTCCGAGGTTTGATCATCGGTATCTCCATACCTAGTTCAACCTCGTTACCAACAAGTACTCTTTACTCGTACCGTGGTATGTCATGTCTTGTGACCTTGTCACATTCTTGCAAGATAATTAGATGACATTCCACCGAGAGGGTCCAGAGTATATATATCCGTCATCGGGATGGACAAATCCCACTCTTGATCCATATGCCTCAACTCATACTTTTCGGATACTTAATCTCATCTTTATAACCACCCATTTACGCAGTGGCGTGTGATGTAATCAAAGTACCCATCCGGTGTAAGTGATTTACATGATCTCATGGTCGAAGGACTAGGTAACTATGTATCGAAAGCTTATATCAAGATGAACTTAATGACTTGATCTTATGCTACGCTTATTATGGGTGTGTGTCCATTATATCATTCACCCAATGACATAAACTTGTTATTAACAACATCCAATGTTCATGATCAGGAAACCATGATCATCTATTAATCAACAAGCTAGTTTAACAAGAGGCTTACTAGGGACTCTGGTTGTTTACACAACACACATGCATTAATGTTTCCGGTTAATACAATTATAGCATGGGGTGTAAAAATTTATCATTAACACTAAGATATAACAATAACTACTTTATTATTGCCTCTCGGGCATATCTTCAACAATAATAATGAGGCCATGATACCACCTAAGCTTGGAGATGTGTGGATTCCCAAAAATTTATTATCTATTGACAAATAAACACACCATGCTATTCTTGATCTAGGATCTTGTGTTTCTGTTATTTCTAAAGAGCTATATGATTTACTCGACTTTAAAAATATGGAAAAATGCTCTATTGATTTATTACTTGCTGATGATTCAACCTCAAAGGCATTAGGCAAAGTAAAATATGTTATGGTTGAATTACATATGACATTTGTACCTGTTGCTTTCATTGTTATGGACATGGGAAGAAATTCCTCTAGTCCTATTATCCTTGGAAGACCTTTTCTGAGAACAACAAGGGCTATCATTGTCTAAAAAAAGGGAATGTTAAGTTTCAGTTTCCTCATAAGACCTTTTCTTAGTACCATATGAGTTGCCCAACATGATTATGGGCATATTTGTAATACCTGTGTGGTGGATCTTTATTCTACGATATGATGCTATGAGATTTGACTATACTTTGTGTAAGATGTATTGATATATGCATATTATGTATCACGTTCTTAAGTTTATGTTCTGATCCAACATCTATGCAAGAGCATGTGTGGGGTGATGTGTGTGTTAGATGGAGTAGCATGGTTTTAGTGATTGGATAGTGACGATATGTTCAAGAGCTATTATGGCTTTGCCTTTCATTTGCTACATGTCAAAGTACTTATTGTTATGCTCTGTTAATTCTTAATACAAGATTGATGAAGTTTCATTCTTGTGGAGCGTAAGAGAGGTGTGTTGCATCATCTATATGTTAGACCGTGATACCCATATTAATTCTAATCTTACATATAATATTATTTGTACCTTCATATCTCATTGATGAATTATTTATTGTCCACCACAACTTTGAGATAATAGTCAAGTGAACCCATGAACCCCGGTCCATTATTTATCATAAGAAACACCTCTGTATTGCATTTACATTGTTTTCTATTTGCTGCACTATTTCATTCCGAAAATAATAAAATATTTATCTTTCTTGTTTGCAAATTTTGGTATTTTTTTGCAGTAATTTTGAATAGTAAAAAAATTCAATTCCTCCTGAAAACAAGATGATTAAGCATTGTTCCTATATAAAAATGTTTGGGCAAGAAATGATTTTCATGGACTTCAGGGGAAAACAAATTTATGAAGAATATTAGCGTGAATAGTATATGGACATGGGGCGTTTCGATTTTGTTATTTTTACCCAGGATACTATAATAGTAATTCTCTCGTGAAATATTTTTATACAAGTACAATACTTGATCATCTTTGATTCGAAAATGCATTTTGATTTTCTAAACCTTTTTTGAATTTTTTTTGCATGATGTGGGTGCGTTCACACCCATGTGAATTATTTTCCTACGTGATATTTCCTTGTTAGAAATAAAGATGATCAGACCTGGTCCTCCCAGAACTAGATAAAGCAGTACTACCTTCATCCCAAAACTTAAGACTTATATTTTCAAAAAAATCAAACTATATTAATTTTTTCCAAGTTTTTATCGAAAATTATTAACATTTAAAATACAAAATCAATATCATTAAATAAATAATGAAATATATTTTCACATGATATCTATAAAATACTATATTTTTTGATAGATTTTTCTATAAACTAGGACAATGCCCGCGCATTGCTGCGGAAGATAGTTGATTTAGAAAAATTGAAATACTCGTTATATCTAGAACATTTTACTATTACATATTATGATCAATCTTTATAATTCACAAAGTGTTCTCGGTCTTTATAACAGTTGACACGTTTTCTTTATAATATTTTACAATTATATATTTTCAACAGTCTTTATAATTCACACAGTGCCATTAGTCTTTTAAAAAAAATCGCCCCAAGCCATCGAGCTTTGTAACAACATTCGGTTCGATTTGTCCCCATTCACACATTGCCATTCGTCCAAGGTTTTTCTCTATGTAAAAATCACGGTTTGTGTAACAAAGCTCTAATTTCTTTAATACGTGTGCTAGCCAGGAAAACAACCTAGAGAAGGTGAAAGGTCAATTGAATATAAGTTTAGTTGGCGGGGCAGATTATTCAAGGAAAAGGTTGTGTTTCCCCCGGACTATCGCATCGTGCGCGTCCTCCTTGGACACCTCTGGATCGTGCGGACGTGCCTCCAGATGGTTGTGGTGACACGCCACGCGTGCCTGGCTGTGGAGCGACCGCAACGCCTTTTCCCATCTCTGTTCTTCGGCAGCCAAGCTCCGCATGGCTCCAGCCCACCGGCGCCCTCGCTTATGCTCCCGGGCACGAATCGGGCCAAGCTCCGAATGCCTCCGGCCGGCCATACGACGTCGCGCATCTCGGAGAGCGGCGATTTTAAAGGAGCCGGTAGGTGTAGGTGTCACATCTACCGTCTATTTTGTGCTTTGAGATTGGTGAGGCTTTTGACATTTGTCTAATATAAAACTAATAATTGAAACACAAGTGAAACTTTTTTGAAACTAAAGTGATACATGGAAAATATTGTGAAACAGTATGACAAAAAGTGAAACTGATGACATCATTGCTGACGTCACTACGGTTTGTTTTACAAAAATATTAGTGTTTCAGTTATGTTTCAATTAAATTTCAAATTTATTTCACAATTTTGTGAAGAAATTGGTCAGCACATGGCTGACGTCATTGCTGACGTCACTCCGGTAGGTACCGACGCCTGTAAAAACGTGTTTTCGGCGCATCCCGCTGTTGTTACAAGCGTTCCGTCCCTTTTTTAACTCCATATATACTCAGGAAGCGTGCGATTTCACATTTGGTTTTTGGTTTGTGAGATTTCAAATAATTTTTGGTTTTCAATCTTATTTGTGTGCATCAATATTATCTATAAGTACAAAATATCATGTATTTCATGCAATTTTGAATATGCAATTAATTCACTCAATTAAAATTGGATGAATTGCATGGGAAAATCAGTACACTATAAATATTTTGAATAGTAAGAAATTAGGTTCACATAGCTCATAAGTTGTTTCTGCTCTTGAAAAGCTGAACTCGTCAGCTGATCATTTCTCTTAGTACGTCCACGAGCTCCACAACATGGCTGCAATCAAGTTTTGATTTTCTCACCCATACGTCCAGACTTTCTTAAACACCATCTTTAATTTGGACGTGCAGTCAATTCCAATCTCACATGCATAATGCATCTTGAAGATGAGCTCGCTTAAAGATTCAGGGATGTCCACACTGAAAAAGGGTGTTTCTGTTTAATTATGCCACAGCCGCATAGTGTTAGTTCGGGATATTTGATCATACACAATGAGTAGAGCACCCTGGCAGATACTCTTGGTAATTGCAAATAAGGCTTTGAATACGTGCGTAGAAATGGTGCCTGACCTGCAGCTATCTCTCCCCTCCGTCGGACGCCATGCCAACCGCCCGCTAACTCGCTGAGGTGAGCTACGACAAAGTACAGTCCCGGTCATCGCCATCCTATGCGTCGATGCTGGTGCACTCGCTCAACAAGGATGCGGACGCCGTCTCATCAGAATCCAATCTCACTAGGAGGTGGAGGGATGGGGTGTGTACGGACAGGAGTGGGCGATTTGAATTGCGATGGCGGAGCGACGGCGGCCCGCTCGCCCCCGCCGGCTACCAGGGTCGGGTCTTTCTGCTCTGTCCCGTCCCCCGGCGAGGGCATGGGGCGGAGCTTTGGCCGCTTCTGGGTGCTGTCGGCGGCCGGCGATGAGGACGAGGGGGATGGCCAGAACCTCGCGGACTCGGAGGTGGGATCTGGGGATTCCTCCTCGTCGGAGGGTCGTCGGGGGACGGCGACTCCGGTCACCTTGGCTGGTTTTATCCAGCGGGCGGAGGAGCTCGGGGGCTCCCTCCGCCACCGTCGTCGGCGGGCCTTTGCGCCCGGAGGCAAGGGTTCGCGTTTCGCGTCGGTCCAGGGCTCCAGATTCGGTAGACTGGGCGACGCTTCCTGGAGGCGGGGTCGTAGGGTCTTGCGGCCGCTGTCTTCTCCGTCGAGCTCCGCGGCAGTCTTGGGGGACAGTCGGCAGGGGCTGACGGATGCTGCGGCGGCGGCGCTGGCGCCGTCAGGGGACGCGCCGGCGGTGCGGGTGGTGAACGCGCAGGGGACGGTGCCCCCGCGCCCGTCTGGTGGGCTGGACGTGGGCCGGCCTGCTGGGGAGGCCGTGCTTGGCTTGGAAGACTTTCCTGCGCTGCCAGGTTCGTCTTTGGGCCGTGGGCCGTCGACGGCCGATGGGCCGCATCTGCTCTCCTTCCCTACGGGCCTGGAAGGGGCTTCCATCGGGCTTAAACGCTGGCTGTGGTTGCCAAAGGGCGTTTCTGATCCGAGTTTAGGGTTTCTAGCCAGAGGAGACGAGGTGCGGCGGCGCTTCTCACGACAATCCAAGTTTGTCATCCGCCCATCTAATCCACCTGCTCTTCTCCGTTCCTTTGCGGAGGTGACGGCGATGGGCGAGGACGGTCGCAACAAACGCCGATTCGACACCGAGGGCGGTGAGGGGCGGCGTCAGGAGGGGGGTGGCGGCGGATATGGCGGCGGAAGCTGCTTCTGGCAGGAAGGTGGGAGCAACGGCGGTGGCGGGAGCTACAGGCAGGAGCAGAGCGGCGGGCGTGGGGGCGCAGGCAACTGGCAAGGTCATGGCCATGGCCCTGGCGGGGCCGATGGGGGACGGCGGCAGGAAGGCGGCGGCGGCCCCTTTCGCCAGGAGAGCGGCAACAACTGCGGCCCCTACCGCCAGGAGGGTGGCAACGGCGGCGGCGGCTCCTTCCGTCAGGAAGGGGGCAGCGGCGGTGGTGGCTCCTTCCGCCAGGAGGGGGGCGGCGGTGGTGGCCCCTTCCGCCAGGAGGGGGGCGGAGGTGGCGGTGGCTCTTACCGTCAGGAGGGCAACGGTGGCGGCGGCGGTGGTGCCTATCGGCAGGAAGGCGGAGGCGGCGGCTCAGGTCAGTCCAGGGCGGATGGCTCGGGTGGCTCGGGTGGCTACTTCCAGGGAGGAAGTGGCCATTCGGCGCAGCGCTTCGAGGGCCAGGGGTACGGTTACGGTGGCGGAGGCAGTGGAGGCTCTCAGCAGCAGGAGGGCTGGGTCCAGCCCCCGGCGTGGTGGCAAGCTCAACAGCGCCGTGAGGAGAGGGCGCACCGGCGCCCGGCGGACGACGGCAGGGCCAAGAATCCTGTAAGGCAGGGGCCGGCAGCTGGGAAGGCTGGCACTAGCAAGCTCAAGGGGAAGGCGGGGACGGCCTTACCGGCGGGAGCCGCGACGGGTGCAGAATGCTTCAAATGTGGGCGCCCTGGGCACTTTCAATCTGCGTGCACCTTCGAGCCAATTTGCGTGATCTGTGGTGGGGAGGGGCATGCGTCGGCGAACTGTACGTCCCGAGGCAAGTTCCTTCGCTTGCAGACCATGGGGCATGCCATTGCCGGGGCTGGATTTTTTGCGATTGAGGTGGATCCAATCAAGGGGAAGAGCAATGGGGAGACTTTCTCCGCAGTCATCAAGTTCAAGGGCACCCCTCTCTCGCCGGTTCAGCTTTCGGATGAGCTCAAGGACTTGGTGGACGAGTTGTGGGACTGGCAGGTCTGCCGCCTTTCGGAGACGGAGTTCTCTGTGTGCTTCCCGTCTCAGGCCACGCTTCGTATGGGAACGAGGCATGGCAAGCTGTTCCTACCTATCAACAAGGTGGAGGTGGACATAAGGGAGGCTTTCCTTAGCCCCAAGCCCTCGCTGAGCCTGCCATCTGTTTGGGTACAGTTGTCCGGCGTTCCGGAGGACCTGATGGAGGTGGACCGCCTGATGGCGGCGATGGTGCTGATCGGCCGCCCCTTAGAGGTGGACGAGCTGTCACTCCGCAAGTTCCGCACTGAGCCCATCCGCATGCGGTTCCAGTGTAGGTTCCCAGAGAGGGTCAAGGGCACTGTGCAGCTGGTGGTGAATGGGGAAGGCTACAACATCTCGGTGCGGGCTGAGCTGGGCGGTCGGAGTGGAGGCAACTCTTCTGGGCCGGCCCCCGCTCCGTCGCCACCGGGGGACGATGACCAAGACGATGAGGACTATGACGACCTCTCTCCCTCTGAGGAAGAGTGGAATAATCTTGGGAAGAAGGATACGGAGAAGAGGAACAAGGCGGCGGCAGAGAAGTCGCAGGAGGCTTCCAAGGGAAAGGAGCACGCGAATGAAGTGCGCGGAGGTGGACAGGGTGCTGGGGGGTACCACAGCGCTCCTCCGCTGGGAGGGACGGAGTCACGGCTCCGGTTCCTTGATGAGTATGGGTCGAACATGGGGACCGGCGATATGCTGGCGTCCTTCCGCCAGCCTCGCTCGCTCATGGTGCCCGCTGCGTCCCCCCCTCGGCCTGCGGAGATGTCGACGGACTCCCAAGTCTCGGACCCGGCTCCGGATGGAAGTGTGGACATGGGGCTGGACCCTGGGCCGGCTGCGGCTACGGAGGGGGAGCAGGGGCAGCTCTCGGGTGACGGTGTTGGCGACGCCGACGGGACCGTGGGTGCGGGTGGAGGCGACGGGGAGCTGCCGGCCTCGCCGCAGCACATGGTGCTGTCACCACCTGTCGGCGGCGTGGTGCCGGCGGGGGCGGCGGAGGCGGAGAAGGAGATGGGCAAGCTGGCGGCGACGTACTCCAGGGCGCTCAAGAAGAAGAAGGACAACCCGCTGTCCGTGAGGAAGAGCTCTAGACACTCCAAGGCGGCGGCCAACCTGTCGGTGCTCGAGAAGGCCAAGAAGCTCGCCGCCGACAAGAACCTGGACTCAGGTACGCCTCCTCCCACCTCTCTGGTCTCTCTCCCCAATGATAAGCTTGCTCATGTCTTAGTGGATAGTTGTATTATTTTCAACCCGAGCCGGGGCTCGCCGAGTGAGATCTTGGACTTGGTGCGAGCTAGGGAGCTGGCCCAGGCCTCTATTGCGGAAGCTGCTCTTAAGAGGGAGAAGGAAGTTCAGTTTGCGGCTGCCAGGGAGGCAGCGGCGCAAGAGGAGCCTTTGTCGGTGGAGGATCCTGGGCTGGGGAGCCCGTGCGGAGTTGCACCCGGTGTGCGAAGCAAGCCCAAGCGTGCGAGCGCGAAGCGGCCAATGCTGTCGACCCGTAAGGGACGGGGGAAACGAGCAGGTTTGCAATGAAAGGCCTCATATATAACATCCGCGGTTTTGGGGCTAGCGGCCGCCGGACCCAAATGTTAGATTATCTGCGGTCTGAAAAGGTAGATGTCGTGGGACTACAAGAGACTATCCGACAGGATTTCTCGGCTTCTGAGCTCAGGAGGCTAGAAGTCGGCGGTCAATTCAACTGGAATTGGTTGCCAGCGATAGGACACTCGGGAGGCCTATTGCTGGGTTTCCGGGATGAGACTTTCGAGGTTGGGGTATGGAGGAAGGGCACCTTCTACCTTAGTGCCCATCTTCTTCAGAGAAGAACCAATCAGAAGTGGTGGTTTATGCTGGTCTATGGACCGGCAGATCATCAGCGTACTGAGGAGTTTCTGAATGAGCTGGTCAGGGAGGTCAGCTCGTATCAGGACCCGGTGGTGTTGGGTGGGGACTTCAATTTGATCCGGCGGGCCGGGGATAAGAATAATGCCAATGTCAATTGGCCACGGGTTCATAGGTTCAATGACGCGATAGCCAACCTGTCACTAAGGGAGGTGGCGAGGGCTGGGGCGCGCTATACTTGGACTAACAAACAGTTGTCCCCGGTGAGATGTGTGTTGGATAGAGTGTTTGTGTCCCCGACCTGGGAGGCCTGGTTCCCGCTCTGCTCACTCACCGCGATCACCCGGATTGGCTCGGATCACACTCCGCTGCTCCTAAAGAGCGGAGAGGATGAGCGGTGTCGACCCTCCAGGTTCATCTTTCAAACCTGGTGGTTCGGTGTTCCGGGTTTTTTGGACCTAGTTCAGGGGAAACTAGGCTCTTTCCTGTCAGACTTTGGGCCGCATAGGGGTTCGATTGAGCGCTGGATGTGTGTGGCCAGACTGACGCGTCAATTCCTCAAGGGATGGGGAACGAACCTAGGGAAGGAAAAGAGAGACCGCAAAGCTGGGCTGCTGGCCCAGGTTGCGGCGCTTGACGTTGTTGCGGATTCATCAGGTTTGGATGAGGAAGGATGGGCCTTTCGCTACCATCTTGAAGATCAGGTGGTGCTGCTTGACTCTTTAGAGGAAGAGTACTGGCGACAGCGTAGTCGCGTGCAGTGGCTCCTTAAAGGGGACGCTTGCACGGCCTACTTCCACGCGATTGCCAACGGGCGTCGGCGGAAATGTGGGATTCCCCGTCTGATTTCGGACCAAGGGGAACTTACGGATCAGACGGCCATTATGGGACATGTCTACGACTTCTACCGCCAACTGATGGGGTCAGCTGGTGAGGCTAGGGCCTTCACCCTAGCTCAAAATTTGTGGCCGAACGACAAACGTATTTCCGACGAGGAGAACTATGACCTAGAAAGGTCGTTTACGCTTGAGGAGCTTGATGGGATTCTTCATGACATGAAAGTGGACTCGGCACCGGGGCCGGACGGCTTGCCAGTGGCGTTTTTTCAAAGGTTTTGGGGAACCTTGAGACCCCTTGTTTTTCAGATTCTTAACGATTTCGCCCTAGGGAGGGTGGATATTTCTCGGCTGAATTTTGGGATCCTTACGTTGATTCCTAAAGTTAAAGGTGCAGATTCTATCAAGCAGTACCGTCCTATTGCTCTTATCAATGTGATTTTTAAATTTGTTTCGAAGGCGTATGCGACTCGTCTTGCACCGTTAGCTCATAGAACGATAGATCGCTCCCAAACGGCTTTTATTAAAGGTAGGGCCCTTCACGAGGGCGTGTTGGCCCTACATGAGATAGCACATGAGCTTCGTGCTAAAAGGCTAGGGGGCCTCTTTCTTAAACTGGATTTTGAAAAGGCCTATGATCGGGTCGACTGGGATTTTCTGCGTGAAGTCCTTCTTCGGAAAGGCTTTTCGTCCACTATGGTTCATCGCCTTATGCAATTGGTCTCGGGTGGCCAAACGGCGGTAAATGTAAACGGGGAGATCGGCCCCTTCTTCCGGAATGCGAGGGGGGTCAGACAGGGAGACCCATTGTCTCCCATTCTCTTTGACTTCATGGTCGACGCCTTGGCGGCCATGCTGGCAAGAGCTAAGGAGGCTGGGCATATCCGGGGTTTAGTGAGCCACTTGATTCCAGGGGGAGTCACTCACTTGCAGTATGCGGATGATACTATGGTGATGATTGAGCCGACAGACGAAGGGATTGCCAACCTGAAGCTCGTTCTACTTAGCTTCGAGTTGATGTCCGGTCTGAAGCTTAATCTAGCCAAAAGTGAGGTTGTGGTGGTTGGGACCACCTCCTTGGAGCAGGAGCGGGTAGCTCGGCTCCTTAACTGCCGGTTGGGAAAATTCCCCATTAAGTACCTGGGTCTGCCTCTTAGTGATAAGACGCTACGAGCCTCAGACTGGGAATTTCTTACAACCAAGGTTGCCAAACGGGTCGACCCTTGGCAGGGGACCTTTTTGGCTTCTGCAGGGCGCTTGGAGTTGACTAACTCCTGCCTGTCGAGTCTACCGCTGTTTGCTATGAGCTTGTTTATGCTCTTCGATTCAACGCATGCGGTTTTCGACAAGGTCCGCTCCCGCTTCTTTTGGGAAGGAGTGGGAGAGAAACGTAAGTACCACATGGTTGACTGGGCAACGGTATGTCGTCCTAAGGCTGTTGGGGGTCTGGGGATTCTCAATACCAGGCATATGAATATCGCTCTTATGCTAAAATGGGTGTGGAAGCTATATCATAATGCTGAAGGTCTCTGGGCGGACTTGATTAGGGCGAAATACCTACGGGACCATGATCTCTTCTCACCTCTAGTTCCGACTAAGGGATCGCAATTCTGGAACTCTATCCAGAAAGTCAAATGGTACTTCAAGCTTGGTGCGAAGCACAGTGTCCAGAATGGGAGACGGACTTTCTTTTGGCTGGATTGGTGGCTAGGCACCTCTCCCCGAGGGACGAGATGCCCGGTGCTTTTCAGCTGCTTGTGATTCTCCTTTTATTACAGTATCCGGGGCCAGGGATGGTTTGGGGTGGCGCTTGAGGTTTCGTCGACCATTCTCTCTAGCAGAGGCGGTTGAATGGGAGAACCTGACTAGGGAGCTGGACTTCACTCAGGCAAGTGAAGCGGACGATTCGATATCTTGGCACTTGGAACCATCTGCGGAGTTCTCCACCAACTCCATCTACTGTAGACTGTCGCAGGGAGCTGCAGTCACGCATTTTAGGGAAGTCTGGCGGACGAGGGTGCCTCCCAGGATTAGAGTGTTCCTGTGGCAGCTCCTCTGGGGCAAGCTACCGTGCTCGCTGCAGGTGGCCAAACGGCGTGGACCGTCCAATGGACTATGCTCCTTATGCGGCGAGCCTGAGGACTGCGATCATATTGTTTTCAAGTGTCCCTTGGCTCGTTTTATGTGGGCGGGAGTTAGGGAACTCCTGCATTGCTCGTGGAACCCTGCCGGGGTAGGGGATTTCCTTGCTATATCGCATGGCTTATCCGGGGCGTATAGGAGGATCGTTTGGTTTTCCTTCGCGGCGTTAGCTTGGACGTTATGGAATATTCGTAATAAGCTTACTATGGAGGGTGTTCTTATTGGCAAACCGGCTGATGCCTTGTACAAAATGATCATTTACATGCAGCAATGGAGGATGCTGGTGAAGTGGAAGGATAGAGGGCTGCTGGACGCGGCGATGGAGACCCTGCGGAGGCTTCATGCGGAGTTGGCGGCGTCGACGGTGATTTGACAGCGCCATGTATCTGGGCAGAGTGTGTGTGTTCTTGTGTACTCTTGATATGTTATGTTGAACTCTATCCTGTGGCGTGTGTCTCGGTCTGGGGACCTGGTAGGCTAGGTGTCGTGGTTGAGCGGTTGCTCACTGGTGTAGTCGCTGATGTGAATTTGGGAGCGGTGGCTCAGTGTGGATCATAACTCTGTATGTGTTGTTGCTTTATTAATTTAAAGCAGGGCTAAGGCCTTAAGTTTAATCGGGCGGTGAGTCGGCGACGATAAACGCCATGGAGGCTCTACCGGTTTAGAGGTCTTCCGTGACCCGTGCTGTCCGACAATGGAGGGCACTGTCACGGTGGGCGAAGCCCACGACTTCATCGCGCTGATGGAGAGCCGCCGCCAAATTGAACTTTGATAAGGGTGGCCCGATCTTCTCAGTAAGCAATGGTGGTGATGATGATCACGGATGATGGCAGCGGAGATACACGACGATGAAGTGGATGATAACTTGTATGACGCAACGAGATCTCTCGATTGGTCCCTGTCGCCAGATGCAACAGCTCTCAACCCTGCAAGATATTCGTAACTCCACACACTTGCGCACGTAGCCGCCGACCACGAAGCGGTAAGTTGCAACCGTCTAATTCTCAATGGAACAGCAAATCACACAAGACTTAAACAGGATCTACACGATATCCAAGCAATATGGTGTAGGGAATTCAATAGTTTTGCAGAGCAAACAACTAAGAACTAGGGTTTATCTTAAACGTGGTCTAAAGCAGCTAGGGGGTCGTCCAAGGCACTTATATAGGCGTCTGGGACGAGTTACGAGTCGAAAAACTACAAGTAAAACCGACCCGGAATAGATGCTGGTCGAGACAGGACTCGGACATGTCCGGTCTGGGGTCCGGTCGACCGGGCTGTGGACCGGCCGGTCCGGTTTGTGGTCCGGTCAACCGGGCTGTGGACCGGGCTGTCCGGTCAGTGGTCCGGTCAACCGGGCTGTAGACCGGAAAACTGCGAAGTTTCCGGTTTTCGTCCGGTACGAGGGGCTTCCTCCGGTTGACGTCCGGTTTGCGACCGGTCGACCGGGCCAGAGACCGGGCTGGCCGGTCTGTGGGCCGGTCTGACCGGGTTCTGGACCGGCCTGGACTTCTTCTTCTCCTCTCGCGCATGCCTCCCGCTCCTCCCTCGCGCGTCCATGAGATATCTTCATGTCCAGCTCCATGTCCAGCTTCACGGCCATCTTGACGTCCGTCTTCATGTCCAGCTGCTCCTCTCCTCGTGCGATGCTCGTCTCCTCTTGATACCTGATGATACATAAGTAATAGGACTTAGGCAGTATAAAGTTCTCATCCAAAGTATCGTTTAGAAACAAGTTCACCTGTTGTTTAAGTAGCTTCGCACGAGCTCGTGTCATTGGTCCAATCCTGACTTCATTGGACTTGAGCTTCACGGCAGGTTCATCTTCAGTTGGTAATGACGGAGGTAGTAGTGAGGTAGGGATGTCCTCATCATCTCCCCCCCCCTTCAAAAGGCGTCAACCCCGACGCTCCAAGGTCTTCTCCGTCATATGGTGTCAAATCAGCAACATTGAAAGAATTACTGACACCAAACTCATCCTCTGGAAGATCTATTGAGTATGCATTATCATTGATCTTGGCAAGCACTTTGTAAGGACCATCACCACGAGGCTTCAACTTTGACTTCCTCAGCTTCGGGAATCTATCCTTGCGAAAATGTACCCAGACCAAATCACCAGGCTTGAACAACATCTCTTTGCGCTTCTTATTCATCCTTGCGGCATTGCTCTTGCCTTTCTTTTCAATCAACTCTTTAGTCTTCACATGAATCTTCTTCACAAAATCTGCCCTCTTGGATGCCTCCATATTAACTCTCTCATGTATGGGCAAAGGCAACAAGTCAAGTGGAGTAATGGGTTTGAAACCATACACCACCTCAAAAGGACATAGCTCCGTGGTAGAATGTACCGCCACTGTTGTAAGCAAACTCCACATGCGGCAAACACTCTTCCCACTCCTTCAGGTTCTTCTTGATCATGGATCTCAACAGTTGTGACAATGTTCTATTCACCACTTCAGTTTGACCATCAGTTTGGGGATGACAAGTAGTGCTGAACAGCAGCTTCGTCCCCAGCTTTCTCCAAAGCGTCTTCCAGAAGTAGCTCATAAACTTCACGTCACGATCAGAAACAATAGTCCTCGGGACTCCATGTAGACGTACAATCTCCCTGAAAAACAGGTTAGCAATATGCGACGCATCGTCGCTCTTGTGGCAGGCAATAAAGTGGGACATCTTAGAGAATCTATCCACTACCACAAATATAGAATCATGGCCTCTCTTAGTATGCGGCAAACCCAACACAAAATCCATACTAATATCCTCCCAAGGTGTAGTAGGTGCCGGTAAAGGAGTATACAAACCGTGAGGCTTCAGCTTGGACTTGGACTTGTTGCAAGTAATGCATCTCCTCACATATCTATCCACGTCCCGCCTCATCTTTGGCCAATAAAAGTGGTCAGCTAGCATGAGTAGCGTCTTCTCACGCCCAAAGTGACCCATCAAACCTCCGGCATGTGATTCCTGCAATAAGAGCAAACGCACGGACGATTCACGGAACACATAGTTTGTTAGCCCTAAACAAGAAACCATCATGTATGTGATATTTTTCCCATGCTTTACCAAGAGCACATAAGCGATATGGTTCAGCAAAATCATGATCGGTGGCATACAAATCACATAGTATCTCTAAACCAGGAATTTTAACATCAAGTTGAGTTAATAGCATATTCTTCCTAGATAGAGCATCGAGCAACAATATTATCTTTTCCCTTCTTATGCTTAATAATGTATGGAAAAGACTCAATGAACTCAACCCACTTAGCTAGACGCTTATGCAAAGTAGATTGAGCTTTCGGATATTTCAAAGCTTCATGATCGGAATGTATGATAAATTCTTTTGGCCACAAGTAATGTTGCCAAACCTCAAGAACTCTAATTAAAGCATACAACTCTTTATCATATATTGGATAGTTCAACTTAGCACCAGATAGTTTCTCAGAAAAATATGCAATTGGGCGACCCTCTTGCATCAACACACCACCAATTCCAATACCACTAGCATCACATTCAATCTCAAATTGCTTATTGAAATCAGGAAGTGCAAACAACGGTGCAGAAGTTAACAATCGTTTCAGTTCATCAAATGCATGATCTTGGGCTGCGCCCCACTCAAAGACAACACCCTTTTTAGTCAAATCATTCAAAGGTGCAGCAATAGTACTAAAGTTGGGCACAAATCTGAGATAAAACCCAGCTAGACCATGAAAACTTCTTACTTGACTCACATTCATGGGAGTAGGCCAATTTTGAATAACTTCAATTTTAGACACATCTACTTCTACTCCATGCTTAGAGACAACATAACCCAAAAATATGACCTTATCTTTGCAAAATGTGCACTTCTCAAGATTACCATAGAGTTGATTATCACGCAACACTTGCAAAACATGTCGAATATGTATAGTATGATCAGATTCATTGCGGCTGTAGATTAATATGTCATCAAAGTACACAACCACAAATTTGCCAATAAATTCACGCAAAACATGGTTCATCAGTCTCATGAAAGTACTAGGTGCATTAGTTAATCCAAAAGGCATTACTAACCACTCATATAAACCAAATTTCGTTTTAAAGGCTGTTTTCCACTCATCCCCTTCTTTCATCCTAATTTGATGATAACCACTACGCAAATCAATTTTAGAGAACACAGCAGCACCACTCAATTCATCTAGCATATCCTCTAAGCGGGGAATAGGATGACGATATCGAATAGTAATGTTGTTTATAGCTCTACAATCTACGCACATACGCCAAGTACCATCTTTCTTAGGAACTAGAATAACAGGAACAGCACAAGGACTAAGGCTTATGCGAATATAACCTTTGTCGAGTAGCGCTTGTACTTGCTTCGTATCTCCTTCGTCTCTTCGGGATTAGTGCGATATGGCGCCCTATTGGGCAGCGATGCTCCGGGAATCAAGTCAATTTGATGCTCAATACCTCGCAATGGTGGTAGTCCTGCGGGTACCTCCTCCGGAAACACGTCGCCGAATTCCTGCAAAACACTAGAAACACAAGAGGAAGAGGGGTCATGTCGTTAGAAACCAAAACCGTACTCCTGTACAAAAGCACAAGAGGCATGGCCGTAGGATCCTCACTAAATTCTCTCATGTCTTCTTTGGTGGCTAATGAGACTAAGGAATTCACTCTCTCACTTTTCGTTATATCACTCACGACATTACAATTCTCTCGCCTATCTAGAGGTGCATCCTCCAAATTAACTTCAATCTTCTGACGAGACTCATTGACAATTTGTTGTGGCGACATAGGCTGTAAGTTAATTTTCTTGCCCTTGTACTCCAAGTGATATGTATTGGCACGGCCATTGTGTTGTACAGAACGGTCATAGAGCCAAGGCCGACCCAATAATAGGTGACAAACCGTCATAGGAACCACATCAAAGTCAATGCAATCCTTATACGGTCCAATCGCAAACTCAACACGCACCATGTGGTTGACCTTCATCTCACCATTGTCGCTCAACCACTCAATATAATATGGATGCGGGTGCGGTAGATACTTCAACTTCAGCTTGGTACATAACTCCTTGCTTGCTAAATTGCGGCAACTCCCACCATCAATAATGACCTTGCAAGCCTTGTCAGGACCAACTAAAGCTTTGGTTTGGAACAAATTGCAGCGCTGAGTAGATGCACTAGGCAACACATTAAGAGCACGCTGCGACACAACAATGGTGCGAGCATCAGAAGGATATGCATCTTCACCATCAGTGTCATAGTCATCATTGTCTGGAGCATTTGGATCAACATCATCTCCGAGTCTCATACTCATTGTCCTCATTGATAAACATGACTTTGCGGTTAGGACAATCTCTCTTGAAGTGACCCTTGCCACCACATGTATGGCAAAGCATATCACGGTTGCGTGTTGTAGACACACCAGAACCACTCGTACTTGCGGCAGATTCGGACTTCTTTGCATTAGATACATTGGAGACCGGTTTGCTAGGCGGAGTAGAGTAAGGAGCGGAGCGCGTCGAAGGCGCCGGCGCTGTAGAGGGCGCGCGGGGTGTAAAACGCCCAGCTCCCGTAGCACGTCCCTTAACCTTTGCTTCTTCGACCAAGCGTGATTCAGCTTCTCTTGCATGATGTAACAATTGATTCATATTGGTGTAGGTGTAATGACGAACAATGCCTTTAACATCATACTTCAATCCATTGAGAAAACGCTGCATTGTCATCTCTAGAGACTCACGGACACGACCACGCTGCATAAGCATCTCCATCTCCATGTAGTACTCATCAACAGTCTTCACACCTTGCCTCAATAGTGTTAGCTTATCAAATATGTTCCGCATGTAATTTGTAGGCACAAAACGAGAAGTCATTGCCTCTTTCATAGCACGCCATGTACGGATGGGTTGTGCACCATCTTCATCGAGGTTACGAACCAAAGAATCCCACCAACGCAATGCATAACCATCAAATTCAGAAGACGCAAGCTTGATCTTTCTATCTTCAGAGTAGTGTGGATGTAGGCTCCATAATTTCTCAATCTTGAGCTCCCAAGTAAGTTATTCTTCAACATCAGCTCCTCCTTCAAACTTGGGTATGGAAAACTTAGGCTTACCCAATCCATCTTCTTCATCTTGTCCACGACCATTGCGGCCAAGTGGAACCCAACCACGAGGACGATGACCACGAGGCGCACCACGAGCATTGTGTGCGTCATCTTCAAGCTCGGGATCTTCATCATCTTCTTGTTGTTGTTGTTGTTGTTGTTGTTGTACAGTCAAGTTCTCAATAGCGATGAGCATGTCTGCAATATTGCGCTGTATATCCGTCACTTGATCAGCCAATCCAGTGACAGTTGCATTAGTAGCATCCATCGTTTGTTTGATCTCGTCAACTGTACCCTTAAGCTCATCATCCTGAGTGCGGAATTCACGTCGCATCTCATTACGAAGAGCTTCATACTCCCTCCATGTGATGATATCTGCCGAGTTCTTGTTTTCCTGGTTAACAATCTTATTATCACTAGCAGACATGATTAGTAGGTTAGTGCACTAAATCAACAATATATGGTGGTACTCTCACAACTCACTCAAAACTGATAAGAAAAGGAAATCTTACCGTTCCAAAGTAAATTAGTGTTGCTTACCACTTGTAGTAACAACTAGTGCACGGATGTAGCGAAGCGAATATCAAGGGTATAAGAACAATCACACGACAAAGCGGGGTATATGTGGGGCTGTAGGTAGGCTACCTATTTGCACCAATAACAAGCTCTAGCGGCTGACCGTAGACAACCAAAGATACTCACACAAGGCGATATAATGGGGCAATGCAACTATATGGAGGAAAGGTTGCAATGCACAAGAGAGACACTAGCAAAGCTCAACGAGACAGGCACAAGATTGCTCAACTACGAATGCAGTAAAGAAAACTTAGGCCTTTCACTTGATTTCAACTAGCACACACTTTTTCTTTTTTGTACACACGCAGCTATATAGCTCTTTTTGCTTCTTTTCTATTTTTTTTTTTGATTTGATGACTCAACTCCTTGATAACACGGCCAACAAGATATGCAAAGCACCAAAACCCTAATGAGCAGCCTGTCGAGCGGTAAAACTAGTCTCTTCTGGGGAAGTTCCTAGTCACGTATATCGAAAGTCTGTAGCTATGGTTTGGACAAACACACTGTATGCTATGTGGACTCGGAGTAAACAAAAACTGACTCTAGATGATAAACTAGATGAAAACACAAACCCTAACAATTCTACTAGACGAAAGATAAAAGGTACGCAAAAACAACTACGAAAAGCAACTAAAACTCAAATTAGTGCAATCTATGGCTATGGCAAACCCTAACCGTAAATTTTTTTTTGGCTTTTTCTGGATAGGAAAACACTCACAACTCAACTATGGGGTGGATTGTGGATGGCTTACCAAGGAAAACTGGAAATCTGATACCAAGATGATAAGGGGTGGCCCGATCTTCTCAGTAAGCAATGGTGGTGATGATGATCACGGATGATGGCAGCGGAGATACACGACGATGAAGTGGATGATAACTTGTATGACGCAACGAGATCTCTCGATTGGTCCACTGTCGCCGAATGCAACAGCTCTCAACCACTGCAAGATATTCGCAACTCCACACACTTGCGCACGTAGCCGCCGACCACGAAGCGGTAAGTTGCAACCGTCTAATTCCTAATGGAACGACGAGATCACACAAGACTTAAACAGGATCTACACGATATCCAAGCAATATGGTGTAGGGAATTCAATAGTTTTGCGAGCAAACAACTAAGAACTAGGGTTTATCTTAAACGTGGTCTAAAGCAGCTAGGGGGTCGTCCAAGGCACTTCTATAGGCGTCCGGGACGAGTTCTGGTCGAAAAACTACAAGTAAAACCGACCCGGAATAGATGCGGTCGAGACGAGACTCGGACATGTCCGGTGCAGGGTCCGGTCGACCGGGCTGTGGACCGGCCGGTCCGGTTTGTGGTCCGGTCAACCGGGCTGTGGACCGGGCTGTCCGGTCAGTGGTCCGGTCAACCGGGCTGTAGACCGGAAAACTGCGAAGTTTCCGGTTTTCGTCCGGTACGAGGGGCTTCCTCCGGTTGACGTCCGGTTTGCGACCGGTTGGCCGGGCCGAGGACCGAGCTGGCCGGTCCGGGGCGGTCCGACCGGGTTCCGGACCGGCCTGGACTTCTTCTTCTCCTCTCGCGCATGCCTCCCGCTCCTCCCTCGCGCGTCCATGAGATATCTTCATGTCCAGCTCCATGTCCAGCTTCACGGCCATCTTGACGTCCGTCTTCATGTCCAGTTGCTCCTCTCCTCGTGCGATGCTCGTCTCCTCTTGATACCTGATGATACATAAGTAATAGGACTTAGGCAGTATAAAGTTCTCATCAATCAAAGTATCGTTTAGAAACAAGTTCACCTGTTGTTTAAGTAGCTTCGCACGAGCTCGTGTCATTGGTCCAATCCTGACTTCATTGGACTTGAGCTTCACGACGAGGTTCATCTTCGATTGGTAATGACGGA
>NC_061513.1:296859912-296981875 GCF_022539505.1 Lolium rigidum
ACGTAGGAAGCCCACTAGTGGCTAGTTATGGGCTTAGCCCAAGTAAATTAGGGGCTTAGCCCAATTAAATTAGGGTTTAGAGGAGGCCGTCCTCTATATAAACACTTGTATCCCTTCGAGATTAATCAGACAATATTCAGTATCATTACTGTCTCGTCTCCTGAAGGGAGACGGGAGACCCCTGCGCCCCCGCCGCACCAACCCTAGCCGCCGCCTCCTTCCTCCGCGACGGCGTCCAGCCGCCGACGCCGAGCTCTCCAACCTCTCCGCCCTCACTTCCACCCTTACAATATCCGCCCTAGACTCGGTAGAACCCTAGCCCCTACCAGGAGGGGTACTAGCGTAGAGTTGCAGAGTGGACAAAAAGAGGCTCTCTCTCTATATATATCTATCTATCTATCTCTCTCTTCACAGCGATAGTGTAAACAATATTCGGTAATCACTAAACTAAGCCTTTCTCTTACAACGGAAAAAGCGGGTAGCGCAACTTTACGTGCGGTGCCCCGGATTTTGAGGTCTTTTGTGAGGGGAACACTCCATCCCTACAGACTCATGGATGCTTTGGTTTTACGATCATCATCATCACCTATTAGAAACGCAGTCTGCGTGCAATTGATAAGCACAAGCTGAAGTTAGTGCAAGCCCCCAACACCTGCAACGCCCCAAGAGCTGGAACACGTCTATCAAACTGAAACTCTTGTTTCGGATCATCCCTGCCAATCTGAACATTGTCTAGAACTGCACGGAGGCGGCAGCGGGGGCACGTCAAGACGGAGCGCTGGTCCATACAAGAATGAGATGCACGAACGAGAGCGAGGTGTTTGTCCGCATGGCAGGGAGTTACGATGAGACGAGCAACTACGCCAGCTACGCGGTCGAGGGCTGTGATGCTCTAGTTGTCCCAGTGCTGGGCTTGTCGGGCAAGGGGAACGCCAGCGACTTCGAGCAGCTCATCCGCGACGGCTTCCTCGTGACATGGGATGACCTTCCTCTGCCCCTTGCACGTAAGTTCACTCACCCGTGAAATCATCCTCAAATCATGTTCCCATCTAGGACGAGCCGGGGTACTTGTTAGTGGCAAGCGCAGTCGTCGAAATGTTTCTATTGATCAAACTCTCAATCATTGAGAAGAGCATCATCAATAGGATTTTTTTTAAAAAAAAACAACCATTTCTCTTTCTCTTTATCCTTTCCTTTGCTCTCAAGTGTTGAATAAAGTGTGGACAGTCACGGCTCAGCCCGACGGATGACCATTTACTCATGCTCATGGCTTACAGTTCTATAACAAATTATCGTGTAAAGAAACTCGAAACACTGATTCAAAACATTAAATTGCTGAGAAAGATATATAGGAAAGGAACGTACCATGGCGCTACCCTTTGTGGACCACACTCGGTCAATCTTTAGCCCATTGTCAGGCAGTCACATCGCGTCGCTCACACTCCATTTGTCAAGACTCGTCCCTCGGTTTCTGCTGAACAACACTGCCACATAATCACTGGCGGAGACTTGAGTACCGGGTTGTCTAGCTGTAGAAAAATCATCTGATCCCAAAACCAGTCAACAAGCTAGTTCAATGCCCCCGTGTGAAGACCGTCCCCCAAGACGTGCGGCCGAAGATAGCCAAGCAAGCCCGTTCAGTCTCTTATTTCTATGTCCCAAGGCCGCAAGGTCCAGCACCCCGCTAGCTACCAAACAAATTCAAATCCTGTGCTGCCATGGCTCCTAGCTACTGGATCTTCTGTGTCTGGTGTCTGCCGCTGACCCTTGCCATCATGGCGGTTGAGGCACAGATGGATGGCTGCTCCAGCTCGTCCAAGAGATGTGGCAACCTCACTTTCTCCTACCCATTCGGGCTCTCTGACATGGAGACGGGAAGATCGTGCGGTTCCTTGGACTTTGAGGTCGATTGCCTCAACAGTACTCCAGTTCTACGCGGACCGCGGTTTGCAATCCTCACCATGTCTTACGAGGAACGGAGTCTGCGCGTCGTCGATCTATACGAGCTGACCCAGTTGCGCGACTCCAACAGCTGCCATGTCCCAAGGTGGAACACCTCCGTCAAGCTGAGAACCCCATTCAAGATCAGCCCTGCCAACCTGAACCTCGTCTTCTACAACTGCACAAAAACAGCAGCAGCAGTGGCGCGCCAGGATGGGACGCTTGTGGAGACGAGATGCGTCAACAAGAGCGACGTGTTTTTCTCCGCAGGAGGGTTCTACGATGAGACAAGCGGCTACACCGGCTTCGAGGGGTGTGACTCTACCGTCATACCGGTGCTGGGCTCATCAGGCAAGGCGAATGCGAGGGACTACGAGCAGCTCATCAGCGATGGCTTCCTCCTGACTTGGGATCCCCCTCATCTTGGTAGTGGTAAGCTTCTTTTGTTTGATTTGTTTTCCATATAACTTATTTATGGGAGCATCTCCGATTTAACTTCAAAAAGGGGTATGACTAACTTTGAGTGGACTGAGAATTAAAGGTAATGTCATCCATGTGCAAGTGTAACTAGTCAAATCTATGTTGCAACCTTACATGCAACTGGAAAAAAAATCTCAGTTGCAACATAGGTTGCAACTTATGGCTAGCACGAATCATGACACAATCCTATGGTTTAGTAGTCAGTTAACTCTCCGTCGACTGAGAATTAGCAAAACCATTAAAAAAGAGCCATGTTCTTCTTGTCCTCTTCATTCCATCTCTTTGCTTTCAAAAACCAAATATGTCCATGGTGGCCGAAATTCAAAAAACCATATTTCATAGGCCTGGATCGTTTTAAAACATAAAAAAAAACAAATGCCTTGTGAAGATTTCAGCTGGTCCAGAAGTGCATATGATCAGCGGAAATAATTGGTCTAGTAAGAACTGGACAAGGATCGAGCGAGACTTGATTTCGTCACTACTTTGACTAATCTCTGGGTGGAATGGTCCACTGGGTTCTGCCGAACTGTGCCTTCTCTTGAAAAATCTTTCCTGAATTCCTGTGGACCATGGTAGCCCAACACTAAGCTCACTAGCAGAGTCTTTCTCTTCTATCTCCCCAAGCGGCTAGACCCAGCACCCTGATCACTAGGAATAAATTCCAAAACTTGTCCTGCCATGGCTCTGAGATCCTGGTTCTTTTTGTCCTGGTGGCTACCGGCCCCTTGCCCTCGTGGCGGCTGAGGAGCGAGTGGAAGGCTGCTCGGCTAAGACCTGCGGCAACCTCACCATCCCCTCTCCATTGTGGCTCGCTGACATGGAGACGGGAAGATCGTGCGGTGTTGTGGACTTCGAGGTCTATTGCAACAACAGCACCACTCGGAGCGAGTCTTTGGGTTTGCGATCCTCGACATTTCATTTTCACTGAGATTTCAACGTAATACACTGAATTTCAGTGATTTCAGTGAACATCGAAATAATTACCTTTCGGCTAAACTATTTCAGTCATTTCAGTAATACACATGGATCTAAAAAATATTCAAAATATTTTTCAAAATTTTGAATAATTTAATTAATTTTGATAGAAAATTTCACTCTTTTGGCCGAAATGAAAACCGAAATTAGTGAAATTCACTGAAAACTGAAATTTGAAACTACGAGGAAGGAAGCTTGCGTGTAGTTGGTCTAGGCAAACTTAATGTCCTGAACAACCCCGGGAGATGCCACGTCCCGAGCCAGAACACCTCCGCCAAACTCAATCAGCCATTCACAATCGACCCTGGCAACCTTGACCTTGTCTTCTACAACTGCACGACATGGGTGGCAGCGGCACGCCAAGACAGGGCCCTGGTGGACATGGGATGAAGCAACGAGAGATCAACACCACGTTTGTCCGAGTTGGAGAGCCTTACAACAGTTTGGGGAACGACAGGGGCTACTATCTCTGGAAGGGTGCAACTCCACTTTCCTGCCTTCTCTAAGAACGTATGGTGAGGCAAACGCCAGTGACTACAAGCAGCTCGTCAACAATGGATTCCTATTGACACGGGAGAGCCCTCCTCTTCCTCCTCTTGGTAGTGGTAAGCTCACTCCTCGAATTGTTTTATTTATTTTCCATCAAACTTAGTTAGGATTCAGAAGAGCATCTACAATGCACAACTTCTGTAAGCTGTTTCTTAGCTTTAAAGAAGAGTCATCGTCTTGCTCTCCTTATCTTCTTTTTGGTTTGAAATCTAATAACATAATTTTCCACTGTAATACATCAACCACGAGTAGTTACAGGTGCTCATGGTTTGCATTAGTTTACCAATTTATCCTGTAAATAAACTTGAAACACTGGAAATAGAAAGCGACAGAAGGGTGTAATACATCGCCAGCCATTCCCATGTCGCCAGCCATTCCCATGTCGCCAGCCAACTTGTTGTTGCTGCTGCGTGCATCTCCCTATCGCCAAATAAATTAAGGGCGCGTTTGGTAGCCTGGGTTCGATTTGAGGTTCACTGGCTGCGCGTTTGACACGAACCAACGTGTCAGAATTGGTCTGTTATTTGGTAGGTCGGGCTGCATGGTTTGGACCAAAAAAAGCTTTTTTGTTTATTTGCTTACAGCTAACCCCAAATCTCGATGTAGATGAAACTACATCTGTTTGGTACCATCCAGGTAAGCATAAGGTAACCTCTTCTCTACAACGGATAGCCTTACCATACTATCACCTCCCATCACACATAAATCATAGTTCATCATCACACTTACGAAGCAAGCAGTTCACGAAATCAGCCCTAACTAGTGCAAATGGTAGTTCATAATGATACTCCCTAGCTACTACGAATGACAATTTATCATCACGGGGTAATTCAACATACATGGATCAAATTGGGGTTCGAGAAACATGGAATCAAAGGGAGGTTATTCTTCTTCACTTCTTCACCTTTTCTTCACTTCTTCTTCACTTCTTCATTCCACTTCTTCACTTGTTCTTCGTCTTCCCAAATGGTGGTATTACCTCTGGCTTCCCACATTGTGTCTGCCCACTTTTTCCTCCTCTTCTTCCAGGATTCATTGTTACCTGCCTCCGCGCCATGCCTGGTGTCAACTTCATCAAAAGTGACAACCTCTTGGAAGAAGTCATCCTCGCCTCAACCTAGGATCTAGTTGTGAAGAATGCAGCAAGCAAGGACCAACTTTACTTGAGTGTCAAAAGTGTGAAACGGTTTCTAGTCAAGGATCTCGAACCTGTTCTTCAGTGCAGCAAATGCCCTCTCAATGGTGACTCTAAGATTTGAGTGTCTCAGATTAAACAACTCTTTCGCATTCGGAGGTTGGTTCCTTTGGAGTAAACTCGTTGAGGTGGTACCTTGTTTTTCTGAAGGGAAGTAGAATACCAAGCCGGCATGCATATCCAGCATCTCCAAGATAGAACTTACCCTCAGGGATTTGCAACCCATCAGGTCTTCACAAGCTGTGGGACATGATGCTTGCATCATGAGCTGAACCCTCCCACCCAGCAAGCACGCATGTGAACCTCATATCGAAATCCACAGCTGCTAGCATGTTCTGGCTGGTGTAGTGCTTCCTCCCGCGAAAAGCTACAAACATTGATCTCGGTACCTTCGCAGTCACATGAGTACCATCAATAGCCCCAATGCAATCCTGCCAAACAATTAGCACACAATCATGTTTGTGACAATACCACACATCTGATAAGTAGAATGAATATGATTTTTGTACTCATCCTGAAATACGGGAACCACCTGTAGTTGTTCTTGATCTTGGGTGATGTGTTCATTGATGTTGGCTTGATCATTTCACCTTCGAGCTCCCCAACTGCGTACAACACCTTTTGAAAATACGGAGAGATAGTCTCCGTGGATCGCATGAATGTGCTAGACAGAGGTGTGGATGCTATCAACCATCAATCCTCTAGACTTGAACGTTCTCACAAGTGCATAGAAAGTGGCTCCTCTCATCTGAAGGATCTGGATAGCCTCAACATGACCGAGGAAAAGCAGCATACTTAACTTCTCTCTTTTGCACCATCAAGATCTAGGCTTGTATGCAAATCATGGCAGACGATGGAGACGGCCGGAAGTCAGAGAAGATGTGCGCAGGCTCCACCGCGGCTGGAAACGACGACCCTGATCCGGCCCCGGAGACCGACGGGAGGAGCTCTTCGTCCAGACCACGGCCAGGGTCATATGCGTGCGGCCAGATCTGGGTCGCCGCAGCCGCCGCCGGTGCGAAAAATGGGGAAAGGGAAATTTTAGAAGGGGGCTAATGGAGAGGGTAACCAAAGAAGGAGGTTACCCCTACCTTTGCCGCGCAACGCCGCTCGGATTTCACCTTCTCCCGCCATGCCGGCGCGGATCGCCCGCGCGAACGACGTTGTCGATTTTCGTCTCGCTGGAAAACTATCAAATTGAGTATTCCTCCTAGGACTGTCCCGAAGGTGCTTTAAGAACCGTACGATGCGACAACGCGAAGTAGCCCAGGAAACCAAACGGTCCAAAAACTGTGAGGCACATGCGAGTCAAAGGGTGTCTAGGCACTGCAACAAGCTTCAGAAGGCAGGTTCACCAAAAAAAATAACCACTAAAATACGCCGCATGCAGAGAGACTGGTCATTGATATTTGATTAAAGAAAAGCATGTGATTCATAAAGGGTGTGTCATTGTTAGTCCTTACCACTGTCTGTCTGTCAGCAGACGGTGCGTGTTGGTCGCATCACACACACACAAGCCACATAGTGCCTCCTATTGCTTTACACGGAGCACCTCCCGGGATCCATTCCATTGAAACGAAACCAAATGTCACAGAAAAATGCATAAAGTACATAAAAACCAAAAAATGTCCTGAACCAACTTCCTGGGAAAAGCTGATAGGTACCTATTTAATCATAAAGTATTAGAAACCATGAGCTAGGATTATTCTCTTTGCTATCAAGTGTATCCCTTTCTCTTTGCTTTCAAGTGTTAACTAATTCTCGGCCATAATAGCTCAACCACAACTAATTGCCAATACTCATGGTTTCCAATACTTTACAATATATGATGTAACGAAACTCGAAATAGCCGATTCAAAAAATTAAAATGCCGACAGATCTATACCACAGGAACATAACATGGCAGTGTCGTATGTGGAGCACTCGGTCAATCTTTAGTCCACCGTGGGCAGTCACATCGCATCCCCCGCACCTCATTTATCAAGACTTGTTTCACTGGTTCCTTTCACTATTTATCTTCCTTGAAAAATCATTGCTGAACGAGTCAATTAATTCCTTTAGACTGGGTCTCCCACTTTCATCTATTTGTGCTTGCATACATCCTCCACAAGCAATTCATCACCCGATTTGCTACCTCTACACCGATGTCAAAAACTAGTTTGTTGCTGTTTCTTTGTATATCTTTCGCTCGAATCAAAACAGGCGTGCAAGTAGAAGAAGCCTGCTCACCTGAGCCATGCGGTAACCTGATCGTCGCCACCCCGTTCAGCCTCGTCTCAGGCGCGTCTGAGAACAGGTGCGGGCAGCTTGGGTTCCAGGTGCACTGCACCGGCGGCACCCCATACCTTGGGTACTACGCGCCTGACTATGGGCTCGTGATACTCAACATCTTCTACGGCAACGCCTCCCTGCGCGTCTCCGACGTCCACAAGCTCGGGGACTTCCTCTTCAAGCCCTGCCATGTCCCGACCGCCGACACCGCCCCCAAGATCGGGTACCCGTTCTTCGTTAGCCCGCTCAATCGGAATCTCGTCTTCTACAACTGCACCAAGGCGCCGGGGCCGAGGACTGTGAGGCGGTCAGGGCTGGTGGAGACGGTTTGCCGGAACAATACCTTCGTCCGCGCGGCCGGGCGTTACGGCGAGCCGGGTGACTACGAGATCGAGGGATGCAACGCTACGGCCCTGACGGTGCGCGGGCCGTCGGCTGGCGAGGTGAACCCCGGCGATTACCAGGAGCTCATCAGAGACGGGTTCCTCCTTACATGGCAACCGCCGCCTGCCACTCGCACTACAAGTGGTAAGCTCAATCATCGAACTAGCCATTCTTTTTATCGAGATGCTATTGTCGGCTTCAACCTCCTTGCAATTAATGGCGGGCGGTAACATCGCCGTGGCTGCGGCAGGTGTAAGTCGTGGCGGGGGATAAACGAATGTGCTGAGTGTGATCTACTACGGCCGTGTTTGGTTCTCGGTCACACTTTGCTAAGCCTAAGTTTGGCAAGTGTGGCTTAGGGCATGTTTGGTTTCCAGCCAAACTTTGCCAAGCTAAGTTTAGTAGGTGTGACAGCAATAGAAGTGTGGCTTTGAATTTTTAAGTCATAAAGTGTGGCAAAAGTTGGCAACAAATTCACTCAATAACATGTGAACCATATAGATAATAAAGTGTGACAGCCTAAAAGTGTGGCAAGAACAAAACACATGCCAAATTGCCAAATTTCGGCTTGGCAAATTGTAGCCGGAAACCAACGCCCCTGCATGTCAAAGTATCTCCCGCCACCGTCGAAAAATCGTAAGCCATGGCTTTTACCCGTCCAAGGGGGTCTTGAATTGGTGGAGCAGGATCGCCTCTTGCCCCGGTTTTCCAGTCAAATCTTCTGGCCATTGGAGACCTCCCTACATATATCAGTCTTCGTCAGAGTGGCCTGTGGCCCTGTCGAGTCTGTACAGCCAGTCCCCAAGCCATAGCCGTTCCAAATCTTTCAGTTCTGATGCCTCCGGCCTGCTGGTTCTTGGTGCTCGTATGTTGGCTGGAACTGATGCTCGTGCTGGCTGAGGAGGAGCAGCGATGGGAAGGATGCCCGGACTCCAGATGCGGCAACCTGACCATCTCACAACCTTTCTGGACGACTCACCGGCAGACGGGAAGAACATGTGGTCCCATGGATTTTAAGGTCGACTGCTCCAACAACACACCATTTCTACGGAGCTCTGGCATCTATGGCTTTGCGATCCTCGACATCGCCTACTACAACCGCAGTCTACGCGCGGTCGACTTGGGCAACCTGAAGCTAGTGCAGGCCTCCAACAGCTGCGATGCCCCGAGCTGGAACACCTCAGACAAGCTGGGCCTCTCCTTCAAGGTCGACCACGTCAACCTGGACCTCGTCCTGTACGACTGCGATGAGACAGCGGCGGCACGTCAGAGCAGAGAGCTTGTGGCGACGAGGCTGAGGTGCGGGAACGAGAGCGAGATGTTCGTCCGCACGCGAGGGTACGGGGAGACGAGCGATTACCCTATTGACGGCTGCCACGCTTGCGTCGTGCCGGTGCTGGGCTCGCCATCGGGTGAGGCCAACGCGAGGGACTACGAGCAGCTCATTAGCGACGGCTTCCTCCTGAGATGGGATCATCCCCTTCCGCCTCCACGTAAGTTGGCCCGTCAAATCATCTTTTGCTTGGATTTCCCTGACATCAAACCTCCCAAAACGACAATGGCTATAGCCGGCTATTTAAGGATTTTAACACCTTTAAGCGAGCTAATGCAGTTAGCCGCACCATGCGGAAAGGCTAGCCCGGTTATAGCCAGATATTTAAAACTATATTGTTTCCTGATTTAGTTAGGTTTTCTCCGTTAGATTTTCCCTCTCTGTCTGTTAAGATTTACCTTTGGCCTTTTTCCGCTGGCTAGATATATGCACATCTTCTGCTATATTAAGGTGTCATTTGACCAGTGGATCGTAGTGCCGACCTCGCAGCCACGAGGGATGGTCGGGATACGTGTGCATATGCAACTAGTGGCTAGACCACTTGCATCAAGCTTCGGTTAGTTTGCTGTGCCAGTAATCTAATGGTCTGATCCTGGTAGAGGTACACGTTTGCACTAAGATATGCATTAACACAAGTGGAAAGTAGACTACGTACAGCGTACGGCCGACGACTTGACCAGCCTAAGTCTACTCTGAGCTCACATGTCGGCACTAGTTTCTCTGAACAAAAGGAAATCCAGCTGCAGTTTTGGCTGAAACTGCTATTGGGTACTTTGCATTAGACTTAAGTATGACTTCTTTGACCCTTTGCTAGATTTTCAACTATTCATGGCCTTTAAGAATTTTTTTGAATATCCTATGTCCTTTTTCCTCTCGCCATGTTGGATGGCTTGTTTGAGTCACTAGATAAGCCAGTTTTAGCCTATTAGGATGGGAAAAAAAACTAAGACATGCTCATTTGTTGGCATACAAGATGATTTTATTCAACGATATGAGACCTTCTAGGTAAAAAAAAGAAAAACAGCTAGGTCACACCATTTTAGATTGCTAGAGTCAACAGAAACTGACGAATCCAACGGGTATGTCATGTATTTCAGTTAAGATATCCAACATGGCGCGACCAGGCCATAGATATTTGAAATTTTCCGAGAAGCCACAAGTGGTTGGAAGACTGGCAATGGCAAAGGATCTTTTAGCTGAAAGAAGTGCCCTTTAGTATCAGCTAGCCACCCTAGCGCCACGAACGAAGGTACGCATGCCTTGACCCTGCTCGGAGGCCTACCGGTTTGTGCACACGTTGATGAGTGTATGACCACTGTTAGAGCAACTCTAGCAGAACTGTATATTGGCATGGTCCTTATAGTCTCGGACGTTATACTGTGCTGAATTTTGGAACACACCATGTCTTATGGGCCAGCTCAAACCTACCCTGCGACAGGTATATGTATCGTTCGGAGGGGTGGATACGAGCTCAAACTCGTGCTCCCCACCGCTCATCTTCTGACGACGACTACATCCATGCGCCAAGGGATGGAATTCTCTTGCATGGGTGATGGTTGTCAAGCCGTGCAATCAAATGTTCCGTCGGCTGGCTACACGACTCATTCACTTTTTTCGATAAAGGATGCTTTATTACTTTTGAGAAAACAATTACATCCAGCCTCTGCATAACCAGGATGCACACACTCGCCATCATACGATGGATCATGCTTAAAAACCTATGTGGTTTGAAATTGGAATGTACATCCACTTTTCTAACAAAGTGAGTTAGACTCATTTCTTGACAACTGATTTCCTTCGAAGTCAAAATCAGCCAAGCTTAATCATGAGTTGAAATGAAACACAAATTAAAACCCATTACATTCTCATCTTCACCCGGGTCGCAAATGATCATATTATTGTCAAAAGATTAAATCGGTATGTTTCAAGAGTGATATTTGTTGATTAATTTTTTAAAAGCTTCATTTTTTTCGAAGTTGTAGAAAACACCTCAACATGTACTAGCTGAGAGGTTTACTAGTCTTCGGGGGCTTTTACTGTTCACGGGCGCACGACCCCTGTTACCAGTCAACTGTGTGCCATACTAACCGGAGCATGCATGGCCGATAATGGCGTGCACTAGCCGGGACCGATCGAGACGACGAGGCACACACATACTGGTCCAGAGCGTCACATCATGGCTCGACCTCGCCGGGAAATGGATGGCTCGTGCGTGGACGATGGTTGCCCAGCCGCGCAGTCAAAAGTTCCGGCGGCGCCACCCACTCACTCTCTCACTGACTCCCGCCGTACCTTCGTCCTCGCGGCCGGGCGTTACGGCGAGCCGGGGGACTACGAGATCGAGGGATGCAACGCTACGGCCCTGACGGTGCGCGGGCCGTCGGCTGGCGAGGTGAACCCCGGCGATTACCAGGAGCTCATCAGAGACGGGTTCCTCCTTACATGGCAACCGCCGCCTGCCACTCGCACTACAAGTGGTAAGCTCAATCATCGAACTAGCCATTCTTTTTATCGAGATACTATTGTCGGCTTCAACCTCCTTGCAATTAATGGCGGGCGGTAACATCGCCGTGGCTGCGGCAGGTGCAAGTGCGTGGCGGCGGATAAACGAATGTGCTGACTGTGATCTACTAGAGCCATGTTTAGTTCTCAGTCATACTTTGCCAAGCCTAAGTTTGGCAAGTGTGGCAGCCACGTAAGTGGGGCTTAGGGCATGTTTGGCTTCTAGCCAAACTTTGCCAAGCCTAAATTTGGTAAGTGTAGCAGCAATAGAATTGTGGCTTAGAATTTTGAAGTCACAAAGTGTGGCAAAAGTTGGCAACAAATTCATTCCATGATAGGTGGGCCATGTAAATAATAAAGTTGGTGGCAGCCACATAAGTGTGGCTTATAATTTTAAAGCCACAAAGTGTGACAAAAGTTGACAACAAATTTACTCCATAATAGGTGGGCCATATAGATAATAAAATGTGGCAGTCACAGAAGTGCGGTTTACAATTTTGAATCCACAAAGCGTGACAAAAGTTGGCAACAAATTCACTCAATGACATGTGGACCAGCGATATCGCGTAACTCGGGAACTATGAGCCTAGGAACGGGCTCCAATTACTCGATATCTTCTACGCCACCACCTTGCCTACTCATCTCACGTCGTAGCTCAGATTTTATATATCTACCATGAAGAAAGTATTTTCAAAATAAAACTATGATAGCATATCATCTTATATGTGTATGGTTCTTATATGCATATATAATAAATTGTGTGTCTTCTATGTGGAAAATATTATTAAGTAAAACTATGGCTATCATATCATCTTCTGAAGTTCTTTCTTTCTTCGGTCCCAACTTCGAAAGTTCTAACTTCAACTGCTGACCAAATGTTTTTTAAATCAAGTGTCCCCAAATGTCGGCCTTATCTCTCTTCACCCAAACGCTGATGGTCAGGTTCAACGCTCAGCACCGCCAACTGGGAGCTCTTCTTCGCCGCCAACTGCTGCCAGGCACCGCCTGCAGCCAGTGACGTGCAGTGAGTTGATCTCCGATAATATCCTTTGCATGCATGCCTGTGACTCATTGCCACTTCATTTGTACCTCATCGTCAACACCTCCTTTGGGTTCCGCTGAAATATTTATTTTCTTTGAAAACTATTGTTGAACCAGTCGATTCTCTTCCCACCTCAATCATACATTTTGTCGTTGATCACTTTGCATACACTATCTATTATAAACTAAAAGCACAATATGGAGGTCTAAAATAGAGGCACCACGTTAATCCACATCATTTAAATTATTTAGGCTGTTAGATGTATAACCTGTGGCTATGATTTAATTAAAATTATAGACTACGTAACACATTAGACGTGACAGGACCAGTCAAGTTACGAAACTCACGGAAACATTCTAACAAAAAAAATCTCACGCGGAGGCATTGATCCATCTCCATCCATGATATATAAAGAAAGTTAAAAAAAAAAAGCTCCCACCTAAAGTACCGTATAGATTGATCACTACAGATTAGCTAGCTAGCTATCACAAAATTGATCAACTAGCTTCGTACGTGACTGACCCAGCGAACTTAAAAGCATATCGGTCAATGAAAATAAAATCGTATATACAAGAAGCCAACTCAAAACTGATCGAAAATGAAATAATTTTTTTTGAGAACCTGTAGGAGATCTGCGCGTCATTTCATTAAGCAGGTGGTCGACGGCGCGAGAGCGCCTGCCACACCCCACACACACCAGCAGAGAGAGTAGGACTATTATCGCACCAACCCACGCCTACAAGCTCCCTAAGTTGTCCATTTCTCCAGAATGCCACGGGAAACCTCGAAGATCGGTCTGGTGCGGGCGTCGAACACTCATTCCTCTCCAACCGGAGCGAACGAATGACCAGCAACACCAATGGGTTGAAGACCTTACGGCTGCCGTGCGGAGCAGCGCACTCAGCGTCAGGCCAACAATCACGGAGTGACGATGACGGTGTTGGCATGGTGGGCTGCCAACCGAGGTGCTGAATCGCGACAGCCCAAACAACCGCGGCAAAGGGGAAAATTAGCCTATGCATGGATGCGTGTTACAACATAGCACGAGTTTTATTGACAGACCGGCGAGACATAGTTTTATAAGAGGACCTTAAAAATTAGACGGATTTATACGTGCTCTCTTCGTTCACTATTATAAGACCATGTAGACATTTCATTCTAGACTAAGGGACATACAAAAAATTAATGTACCTACATACCGAAGCGCCTATAGATATATTCATTTAAAAAAACTAAAACATCTTATCATAGTGAGAAGTAATTATATATCTGCATCACAGAACAAATATAAAAAATGAAAAAATAATAATTTGTTAGAGTTTTATTAATCTTGCTGGTTTTGAAAATGTGATTGACTTCCGAGAGTAGGACCTAAATTGTCAGATGCATGATGATTCCACATGCACGATCCTCGAAAGACAGACTGTCCAGACACTCTATCGTTCACTATTATAAGACCGTATACACATTTTATTCTATTACTAGATACATACCAAAATGAATGAACCTACACCTTGAAGCGCTTATATGTACATTAATTTAGAAAAGGCTGAAACATCTTATAATAGTGAACGGATGAAGTATGTATATATCTACATCAGTGAATACATATACAATTTGAGAAAACGTAATTTGTAAGATTTTTACTCCCTTCGATCCATATTATATTATGCTAAAATGGATGTATCTACAACTAAAATAATTTTAGATATCTCTATATTAGCATCAAAAAATATGAATCAGAGGAACTATTAACCTTGATGTTTTTAAAAATACGATTGATGATTTCCAAGATTAGGACCTAAGTTAGTCGGGTGCACGTGATTCTAGAGGGACGATCCTGGCAAGATATAATGTGCAAACACTCTATCGTCAACTTGAAAAATTATGAAATCAATCAGAAATACAATCCGTACCTAGGATTCAGTCAACTTAAGAGCAGACGTAGTTCCAATCGCATAATTAAATCGATGATTGATTAAAAGCTTAGGACTATACAATACAAGCCACGTCATGCTAATATCAAATACATGCGATCGAGTTTTTAGAACCACTACATGAAAGATCGATGTAACATGGATAGATTTAAATAAAACAGATCAAAAAATAATGTACCAAAATAATTGATGTTCAATAAACTTGAAGTGGTACTTCGCTATCTTTGAATACCGTGGTATAAATATGTTAATGGAAATATTGGATAGAAAAAATGTGTGTAAGTACAAAAGTATTTCTCGAAAATAATATTACTATTTTTATCTCTCTATTTATCATTAATTTTTTTAATATGATAATATAATAAATGGTCAAAACATTATTTTGGAGACTAATAAATATTTAGAATGTCAAACTTCTTGAAACTACTCATATAATGTGCTGAACAAATATGGAACAATGTAACAATTCTAACAGCTTAATTTGGCCTACCTATCAACAAGGATGATTATTCTCCTTTTAGTTCATGAGGAAAATGTATGAGTATGAATTAATTACCCTCACAGAAAAATCTAACATCACATAACAACTATATTTCTATGTATTGAGATAATAATATCACTTACAAAACAAAAACACATGGATGTTTGAACAAACAACTAATGATTATACTCATATCTATCACATTTGGTATATCGCTAAACGAGTGATAGTCATAAAACTGTATTAATTCATTTCAAATAATGTGATAACATTGATATTATAACTTCTTCTCAACATGCTAAAGTTGATGCCCTCGCATTTGCGAGGGCCACATTGCTAGTTAGTAGAAAACAGTGAAACACAACACTATGTATGGACCCAGAAATTTGGATGTCACTCTTTCCTAGTGGGTGTGGAATTGCCATGGCGTTGACACGACTAGTCAAAGTCGTCCGGAACCTACCAGTTAACAGATCTGCCTTCTCATATCATTTTCCTGTCCATTAGCTTCGTCCTAAAATCTCTTGAGCCATCCTTCCAGTTAACAGCTCCACCTAGATTGTTGGTATGTGTCCAATTCCAACCTCACTGCTCTTCATCTTGCTCTCATTGTTCCTCCTCCATCACCCAACAACACACGCAGCCTGTGAGCCCGTAGTATGCGGGAACCTCACCGTGAAGTACCCGTTCTGGCTGGGCTCGCCCAGCCAGCCCCCGCCAGAGCCCTCCTGCGGCCACCCGGCCTTCGAGCTGTGGTGCAGGCAAAGGCACCAACACCACGTCAGCTTCCATACGAGGCTCTGCCATCCTGTCGTCCGCATTGACTATGCCACCAGCACCTTCGTGGCCTCCCACACCAGAATCGCTACCGGCGACAATGGTGTCTGCCGCAGAGACTTCAACATGTCCTCCAGCCTGGCTCTCAGCCCGTTCCGGGTCAGTGCCACCAACCGCGTCCTGTGCTTCCTCTACAACTGCAACGGGACCGAGCCGCGCGGGCCCGAGTTCGTGAATGCCACCGCGGGATGCGGCAGGTCCATCTCTGCATATTTTTGTGGGAGCTACGACCAGGACACACCGCCGGCGATTCCTGCAGGGAGCTGCACGTATTCGTACCTACCTGTGCTTGGGTTGGAGGTTGCTGATGCGACAGTGGCGAACTACGGCCAGTTGCTGAAGGCTGGCTTCCTGATGGAGTGGTCAGGAACCGTCGTCGGGGACTGCTCCGCCTGCAGCTCGAGCGGCGGGCAGTGCCGGTACAGCAATGAGTCGGCTGTGTTCACTTGCCTCTGCCCGGGTAGTAGGCAGAACTGGCCAACGTGCACTGGTAAAGCTTCCAAATCCGCATACCTGTATAACTAAAATTAGACAACACGCTGCAAGTTGAAAACTTAAGTAGTGCTCCCGCCAGGGTATTGGTTCATCTCTTGGTGCTCCCTTCTATCATGCCATCATGTAAGTAGTGCAGATTATTGTAAATCTAGTACTAATTAAACCCAAAGGATTGAAATGGACTAGCTAGAAGTGCGATACTTGTCCTCGGCACCAACCAAGATTTAAAGGCAAGGGCTGTTGAGAATGCATCAAGTTGTGTCCTTTGAGATTGAGTAATATGTGCGTGAGAGTACTCCACATAAAACAGTACTCTAGTTTGCACACTTTGAAATTCCAATAGCTGCCCTGCAACTGCTCACTATCAAGTCCTGCAGGTAGCAGCTAGCTTTACTACTCGTCTACTCGCAACATAATCAGGAACTCAGCATCGCATCCCCGTTCTGACTCCATGGCATGCACCAGCCCAAGTGTTGCTACCATGACTTTCATATCCCATGTGGCAAGGCAAGGCTTCACTTAAGAACTCCTGGAAGTACCAGATCCTAGACGTATCCATTATCCCACCGAAAGAATTTCTACAGCCACCTGAGCTGTCAAGTTCGCCATTAGCCCCAAAACCAGGAACCGTTCTTCCTGTACAACTGCACTCAGCCATGACAGTATTTTCAGAACTCAGAATGAGTTCATGAAAATGAGCTTCATATACATCCCGTCAAACACTGGAGTAGTAGCTTTTTGACAATTGTATGGGCATATAACTTGTATTATTGTATCAAACTAGTATTTAAACAAAGTCAGATATGCTGTCTGTGCTCTTCACATTATTGCAATATACCCTTTTATATAGTTCTTCATCAAAGTATTTAAAATCCTATATGTCGTCGTGCTGAACGAACAGATGCCATAGGATGGCTTATCTCGGGGCCGAATGGACGCTAGAGGATTCGGGGGAGGGTTTGTGACTAGATGGACGAACTTCCGGATGCTTTCCTCAAGAACTTGGCCAAGGCCAGAGGTAGAAGAAGAAAGACACAAGGATGGACTCGCTCTAGATCACCATGCTTATTAATCTCAACAGATTACAGGTTTTTTCTCTTCTCTGGATCGCGCGTATGAAAGAGGCTGCCCCCTCTCCTTATATAGGGGAGAGGGTGGCTTACAGGACAAGAAACCCTAATGGGATCTTTGACTAGACAAACTACTTTACAAAGATACTTTATAAAGCTACTTTAATCACAGATGACGCCGGGGTCTTCTTTAAACGGGGAGGCTGACGTCCTCCGGCTTCTTTGGCCGTCATCCTCTTCTTTGTCTTCAAGCCTTCGTTTAAAGCTACTTTGCTTAGTTCATCCTTGTCCTTTAGCTCCTGACGGAATCTTTGACCAGCCAGCCGACATGCTCTTCCTTCCGGTGCGTCGGTATCTTTCCTTCCTGGTTCCGGTATACCCCTTTTGGGGATACCGGCTTAGCTTTACTTAGCCAAACTCTATCTTCTTATTCCGGTATGAACATTAAACCGGTATCTTGAAGGGTGAGACCATCCGGTTTGGCATACCTTTGGCATACCGGGGGTCATCCCCCCAACATTAGTCCCCGAAGCTGGTATAGTCTGGCGGATTCTATCCAACAGACCATGCCAGGTTTCCGTATCTTTGGATACCGGTTTAACTTTCTTAGTTCTTGGCTCAAATCCGGCATCTTTGCTCGGACTTACGTTTTCTCTGCTCGCAAGGCATTTTCCGGCATCTTACCCTCCGGCATCTTAGTCATTAAGTGTCTCCTCGGTGAGGTCGAGAATATATCGGGTCCCGTGCCTGTCAGAGACATGCGCACTGTGACTGTCGCGCCAGTGTCAGTTGTCACTTCGCTCTGACCCCCGCGTGCCCATTTAATGCACCGCTGCAGATCCCACTTGCCGCTTTGGATTCCGTGTGTGCCTCCGTGTGGCCTCCCTCCTTTCGCGTGTACCTCTTTGCCACGTGGCGACCCGCGGTGCGAACCGTCGCGGGCCGCGAGGCGAAACGTGGAGGCCCAGCGGTTTTCAGCCCATCTCCTCTCCCCTTTATAAGCACAACTGCCCCTTCTTCTTCCTCTTCTCCGCATTCCCCTATCTTCGCGCACAGTGCTCCTCGCCTCTGCGCCTTCGTCGCTCTCCGTTTGCCGTTGCTTCCTTGAGCTTCGCCGCCCGGCGAACTTTCGCCGCGCCTCCGCCGGACTTCGTCGTGCGGGAGTCTTCTGCAGCACCTTCTTCGAGTGCGCTGCATTCTTGCTTCTTTATGACCTTCTCCGCCTCGCCGTCGGCAGTGCTCGTCGGCGCCCGCAGGTTCTTTCTTTCGCCGGTGATAGCCTTCCTCAGCGACTGAGACGCTCAAGGTTAGTCCCAATCTTACTTTGCTCGCCATCTGCTTGCTTTTCAGATCTTGGGTCTACGGTGTTCTTATTTCCTCCTTTTTCTTTGATTTTCCTCTTACTCGTAGATCTTCACGCGGGGTCCAAGTGTGGGATTTCTGTTTCTTTCACCTTCCCATCCAATGTCTGACGAGGGATCTTCCTCCGCATCTTCTTCTTCCTCCGTTAGACATCGTAGACAATCTCCTGGCGAATCTACAGCTTCAGATCCGATGGAGACCGATTCCGGCAACCAGCAAGGATCCGGTAGCCACCAAGATTCCGGTAGCCATTTAGAATCCGGTAGCTTTAGCCAAGCATCCGGCAGCCATCTTGAAGCAAGTAGCTCTGGTGAAGCCTCGAGTAACTCCAGCCAATCATCTGGCGAAGAGCCTTCCCCAATCACCCGCGGAGCCTGGATGGGCTCCAACGTCACTAAATACGAGATCGATTGGTTGTACCGGTCCCGCAGGATTCCGGAAGGAGTCACTTGCCGGATTCCTGAGGACGAAATAGTACCGGACCCCCAGCCCGATGAACGTGTTGTCTTTCTTGCTCACTTTGAGCGCGGCTTCGGCCTTCCCGTCTCTTCCTTTTTTTTCGGGATTTTCTTGATTTCTACAAACTCCAACCTCACCACCTTCCTGGCAACGCCATTTTCTACCTCTCCTGCTATGCCACCTTCATGGAGGCTTACATCGGCATTCGTCCCACTCGCGAGACGTTTGCTCGATTTTTCGCCCTCCGGATTAATTCCGTTCAGGGCTTAGACATCCCCAAGCCCAAACCTCCCGTGCAATGCGGGTCTTGCATAATCGGCTCCCGTCAAGGGAGCCCCTTTTTTAAGTTCTCCGGCCTCGAGTCTTGCCGGTTATGGCAAGGGACGTTCTTCTATGTGAAGAACAACGGTGCCGCAGATCTCATTGATCTGCCTCCTTTTGATCCGGCGCCGCCCGCAAAGACCAACTGGGGCTACAATCCGAAGGAGTCTCACAACGAGACCAACCAGATTATACGCTTCATGAAACAGAAGATGAAGGACACCGGAATCTGCTCCGACGATATTATTCGCACCTTTATCTCGCGCCGGGTGCTTCCTCTGAAGCGCCGTGCGCATAAGATGAGCGAGATGTACGGCCCTGGCGATCCTACCAAGATCACAGGCCATCCCCTTAGCAAGAAGGACGTTGTTCTCAAGGCTAAGCAGATTTGCCAAACTGCTATGCCATTTAACTGGGAATGGGGCCTCCTTCCCTTCAGCACTACTAACCCTCCAACTCAAGAAGTAAGGGATTACGCGATTGGGGTTGTTTTTGCCGGTGACTTTCTGCTCTTGCTAATCTTCTTTTTTCATGTTTTAGGCCAAGGACCACTTCCCCCTCATTGAAGCAGAGCGACGAGGAACTTGCCGGAAGCGCGCCCTCGACTCCTTCGACCCAGATCCCTACGTCTTCTGGAAGGATCTGAAGATGGGCAAGACCCCGGCTGCGCGTCTGGGCCGGTCCCCGCCAAAGCCAACCGGGTCCTCTGATGACCTGACCATGCTTGAGGTATTTTCTTTTCCGGTTTCTTTTACTTTTCCACTATTGTTTTCCTCCGAATTGCCTCTTAGCCTTATTCAATTCATAGATCCACGAGCACGTGCCGCCCTTGCGCGCCGAGGCCGGCTCTGAGTTTGTGGACAAACTCATGGCCCAGGGCCAAAAGAACAAGCGGTCGGCATCCGATGACGGTTCCAGCCAGGCCCCTCCCTCCAAGCGCTTCCGGACTGAGCCTTTGGGGGAGAAGAAAGTGGGCATGCGCCGCTACGGGCGCAAGCAGATGCCAACTGCTTCCGGGTAAGTTTTTCATTTTCCGGCCTGCCTCTTTTTTGCCAAGTTCTTTTTCCGGCTGCTTTTTTCCAACTATCTTTCTTTCTTTTTCTTAGCCCTGCGCTCAAGCTTGGCCCAAGGCCATCAGGCTCTGAGGGTTCCGCAAGGACCTCAACCCCTCCTCCTCGCCTAAGCCCGGCACCATCTGGTGCCGGTAACACCTCTGCCTCCCTCAACGTCAGATCACCGCACGGAGGAGGATCTTTCCTTCTTCCCAGAGAACCAGGATACCGGCGCCAGCAATATCGGCGCCGGAGAAGAAGAAGCTGCCGGGCGGACGGAGCCTCCGGCTCCTCCCGTCCCTGAAAAAACGGCAACCTCCGCGCCAGAATCTTCTGCGCCGGAAAGTTCCAATCCGGGTGATGCGCACAGCGCTCCCCAATCTCCACGAACCATCCTCATGCCGCCGCCAGGTGCTCCTCGCGCCAAGCCTTCCATGGCCGCTCCTGCCGCGCCACCGCCCAGGACTTCCAAGCTCATCAAGGGGAAGGCGACGGCCTCCAGCGCCCCTTCTAGTGGCCAGCAGCCTCTGGTGCTGCACGTCTCCAAGGCCGCCAAGGATACTGCCATTAAGGCCACCGGTCTTCTCGGCCGTATCACTGAGTTCAAGCGCAGAGGCCAGGATCTAGGGCATCTTCTGCCCTATGCCCAGAAGTGGAACGCCGCGGACGTGACTCCGGCGACCCGCGGCTTAGGCAAGGACAGGCTGCCGGCAGCTGATCCAGTTGGGGACCGGTCCTCCGAAGAGCACTTCATGCGGCTCCGCGACGCCGTGAAAGAGCTTGACAACGCGTGGTACGACGCCACGAACAACCTGATGGTACGTTCTACTAACTTTTCTTAATTGTTACCGGTTTCCTTACTTCCGGATTTGTTCTATCTTTTAGTTTCATGCCGGTTTCTCTCCTGTCTATCTTCCCAGTCCCCGAGTTTTGTGGTGAAAGCGCAGCTTTTAGGACAAAACTTGAATTTCGAAAACTTAGCGCGAAACCGGCATCGCCGATCCCCGAGCTTCGGGTTAAGAACTTTGTTCTTAGCGCGAAACTTATCTTAGAACACGCGAAACCGAGCATCGCCGGTCCCCGAGTTTCGGGTTAAGAACTTTGTTCTTAGCGCGAAACTTATCTTAGAACGCGCGAAACCGGCACTGCCGGCCCCGAGTTTCGGGTTAAGAACTTTGTTCTTAGCGCGAAACTTATCTTAGAACGCGCGAAACCGGCACTGCCAGTCCCCGAGTTTCGGGTTAAGCACTTTGTTCTTAGCGCGAAACTTATCTTAGAACGCGCGAAACCGGCACTGCTAGTCCCCGAGTTTCGGGTTAAGCACTTTGTTCTTAGCGCAAAACTTGACTAACCTCTTTTTCTTTGAACAGCTCACGGCTGACGCTCGGAAGGCCCTCTTTGAGGAGCTCTTATGGGAGCATCGGGAGCTCGCTGAGGCACACGATAAGTGCCAAGGTAAGCTTTTGTTCTGCCGGCGTCTTTCTTACCAGAATCTTTTTTCCTTCTAACATTCACAATTTCTGCTCAACAGTGATCCCTGAAGCTTCCATTGATGCTCTCAAGGAGCAGCTCGCCGCCGCTCAACGTACAACTTTTTTCTTTTCTCCTGCTAACTTGGTTTTATTTTCAACGTTACAAATACAATCTTGTTCATACCTTCTTTTCTGTGTTGCAGGGGAGAAGGACCAGCTCATTCAGCAGCATCAGGAGGAGCTGAGCGCCCACAAGACCAGCTACCAGGAGCTCAAGTCCCAGCTCATTCAGCTAGGTCTTGACCATGCCAAGGTCCTCAAAGCCGCCGAAGCCGATGCGGCGGCCAAGATGAACGAGGCTGCGGAGGACGCCGGCAATGCCACCGTGGTGTTGCGAGCTGAGCTGGAGGAGCTGGCCAAGGCCCGGAAAGGTGCCGAGGAGAAAGCCGCGCGGCTGGAGGAGGAGCACAAGGAGTGCAACCAGCTCATCCTGCAAACTGACGCACTTGCCTATCGTGAGTCTTTTGACTACCGCATACGAGCCATTTTTTCTCCGACCCCATTTTCTTTTCTTCCGGTCTTTTTTTCTTCCGGATTCGTTTTCTTCCGGATTCTTTTCCTTAGCCCTTTTTCTTTGCACAGGCCTCTTTCCGGACTCCCAGACGTACGCTGTCAAGAAGGTTAACGCGCGTCGCACTACCCAGGGCCAGGCGAATCTTGCCGTGCCATGGACGCCCAACGACCATCTGGTCGCGCTTAACGCGCGGGTGTCTCACATGCGCGCCATAGATCGCAATCTGTCTGACATTCCTGATGTAGCTTCCCAGCTCTTTAGGACCCTTTGGCCTGGCGAGGAGGTGCCGGATACTTTCTCCTTAATCAGTGATCGTCTCAAGGGCGCCGGCAGGAGGATCCGCGAGTGGCAGTGCTCTGCTGCCCGCGCTGGAGCAGATTCTGCCCTCCGGGTCGCTTGCTCCTGGTACCCGGAGCTTGACCTGGATGCCCTCACCGGAGTGCGCGAAGGCGCGGAAACTGATCTGGACCCGATTCTTACCGCTAAGCGGCAGGACCGTGCGTACCGTATCGCGGAGTACGCCGAAATGTGCACCTTCATTCCTCCCCCTCCTGACGTCCAAGATTATCTTGATGAGGAAGAGGATGAAGCCGAGGAGGAGCCTCTAGACGATGCTGGTACTGGCGACGTCCCTCCGGAAGCCCCTGCTGCGTGATTATCTACCTTGAGATTTACCCTGTTATGTTGTTTGGCCCTGCGTGCCTCAAGACAATGTTCTGTTAAATTCTGCCCCGGTATGCCGGGGCTTATGATGTAAAACCTTAAGTTTGCTTGTGGTTGACGTACAACATTTTGTGCCGGTAAGTTATACCGGTAGCTAATTATCTTAAGTTTGCCTTAGCATTTTTGCGTTTTGGTTCTGCTTTTATCCTGTACTGCAAAGATTTCCAGATTGCTTCTGCATCCAATTCGATGCACACTTGGTTCTTTTGCCTTGGCTCTGCCTGCCTTCTTTGGGCGTTCTTTGGCGTATGAGCACAAGGTTCTTTCACCAAACAAGCATTTTCTTGAACTTAGAAACAATTCGGAATTTTGCAAAAAACCGGTATAACCGGGGTTAGTTAATTTTTTTCGGATTGTTCTTTCCCGGTTTCCCTCTCCACACTTCATGTGCTTATCCCCTACCGGTTTATCTTGCTTGCCATGAAGCCAAGTTATGGACGACAGCAGAGTCGAAGACTCCGGTAGGGTTTAGCACACTACTAAACCGGAAAGAAAAAACGTTCAATAAGCAACCGGTAAACAGAAAAAATAGACATGTTTCATGCAATTCAATAAGGGTAGTCCCCGAGATTCATTCGAGGTTCCGACATCTTTTTATTCATAGCAATTAAGGTACAAAAAAGGAGTTCTTACAGCACCATTTCAAGAGTAGAAAGGACGCAACAAGGCTACATTCCATGGGCGTTTGGTCTCCTCTCCTGACTTGTCCGCCTTCCCTTTCTTCCATTCCTGTGCATCAATCAGGTAATATGCATCATTGTGGAGAGCCTTGCTCACAATGAAAGGTCCTTCCCATGGAGGGGAAAGTTTGTGCCGACCTTCAGTGCGCTGCACCAGGCGTAGCACCAGGTCCCCTTCTCGGAACATTCTTGGATTAACCTTCCGGCTATGATAGCGTCTGAGGTTTTGCTGATAAATGGCTGTTCTTGCCAGAGCTAGTTCTCTTGCTTCTTCTAGCAAGTCTACATCATTTTCCCGGGCCTCTTTTACCTCTTCTTCGGTATAGAGTTGCACCCTTGGGGAATCATGGAGAATGTCGGTTGGTATGACCACTTCTGCTCCATAAACCATGAAGAATGGCGTGTATCCGGTAGACCGGTTCGGAGTTGTTCTTAGACTCCACAGCACTGACGGTAGCTCATCGATCCAACATCCCGGCGATTTCTCCATTGCATCAATGAGTCTTGGTTTGATACCGGAAAGTACCAAAGCATTTGTTCTCTCAACTTGGCCATTGCCTTGCGGGTGAGCCACCGAGCACAAATCCAACCGGATATTCTTGTCTTCACAAAATCGTTTGAACTCTCCTTGAGCAAAGTTTGAGCCATTGTCGGTTATGATACTATGTGGGTATCCATACCGCAGGATTACATCTTTCAGGAACTTCACTGCTGTATGGCCATCACACTTTGCGATAGGCTTCACCTCCAGCCACTTGGTGAACTTATCCACCATTACTAAGATGTGGGTCATGTTTCCCCTTGCAGTTTTGAACGGTCCAACCATGTCCAGGCACCAAACAGCGAAGGGCCAAGTTAGCGGTATGGTTTTTAAGCCGGATGCTGGGGTATGGTTTTGCTTAGCGTACCTCTGGCAGCCATTGCATTTCCTTACCAAATCCTCAGCATTATCTAAGGTTGTGGGCCAGTAGAACCCATGCCGGAACACCTTTGCTACCAATGCCCTTGAAGAAGCGTGGTGCCCGCATTCTCCTCGATGAATTTCCTCAAGCATTTCTCTTCCCTCTTTCGGCTCCACACATCTTTGGAGAACACCGGTAACACTTCTCTTGTATACCTCACCATTGATGATGGTATAAGCTTTGGACCTTCTTTGTATCCTTCTGGACTCATTTTCGTCAACCGGCAAGGTGCCGTTGACCAGGAATTCCTTAATAGGTTCAACCCAAGATGGTGCTTCTCTAACCACAAATACCGGCATATCTATGTCCATGCTATCCACAAGCATTGCCTCTTCCGGTATGGGCGTCGCAGTCCCCGAGTTTACCGGTACAGTCCCCGAGTTTGCCGGAGTAGTCCCCGGGTTTCCTTCGTCAATCTCCATTGGCACCACATGTGATTCCGGTACGAAAATTGATTCCGACTCCGGACTTGGCTTGATTGATGGAGCTCTCAAGTGCGCCGGAGCTATTCGGGAGGAATTTCTTGCACGGACGAACCTAGCTTGGATAAGGTATCCGCGGCCTCATTTTCTGCGCGCGGCACATGGTGAAATTCACATCCTTCGAAGAAGCCGGCAATCTTTTGCACGGGGAACCGGTATGAGGCCATGTTGGCATCTTTTGCGTCCCAATCTCCGGAACACTGTTGCACCACAAGATCTGAATCACCATAGCAAATGATCCTAAGTGCCCCGATTTCCTTTACAACCTTGAGCCCATGTATTAGAGCTTCGTACTCAGCGACATTGTTTGATGCCCTGAAGTGCACTTGTAAAACATACCGGAGATGATCTCCCTTTGGTGAGGTGAGTACCACACCGGCACCTAGGCCCTCCTTGAGCTTGGATCCGTCAAAGTGCATCTTCCAGTATTCTGTCTTGTGTTCTGGCGGCTTGTATTGTATCTCCGCCCAGTCGACCAAGAAATCAGCTAAAGCTTGCGATTTTATGGCATCTCTTCTTTCATACACCGGTACATACGGTGATAGCTGAATTGCCCATTTTGCAATCCGGCCACTGGCGTCCTTGTTGCCCATGATATCGGAGATAGGTGCCTCACTTACCACCTTCATGGGATGCTCCTCAAAGTAATGCTTGAGTTTCGTGGCGGCCATGAACACGCCATAAGTCATCTTTTGGAAGTGTGGGTAGTTTTGCTTTGATGAGGAGAGCACCTCGCTCAGGTAGTATACCGGCCTGCGGACGGTTTTTCCTTCCTCTTCTCTTTCCACCACAACCACAACACTAACCACCCGGTTTGTTGCCGCTATATAAAGCAACATAGGTTCTCTTTCCAAGGGTGAGGCCAGAATTGGGGCCGTTACGAGCATGTTTTTCAATTCTTTAAACGCTGCGTCTGCCTGTGTGGTCCAGACGAAAGTATCCGATTTTTTCATCAAAGCATAGAGTGGCAAGGCCTTTTCTCCTAGCCTGCTTATGAACCGGCTTAGCGATGCCAAGCTTCCGGTAAATTTTTGCACATCTTTCAGTTCTCGTGGGATAGACATTCTTTCTATTGCCCGGATTTTTACCGGATTAACCTCAATGCCCCGGCTTGACACAAGGAAGCCAAGCGGCTTGCTTGGCGGGGACACCAAAGGTGCACTTTGCCGGATTGAGTTTCATCCGGAACCGCCTTAGGTTATCAAATGTTTGCCGGATGTCATCGATTAAGGTATCTTTTACTTTGGTTTTTATCACAATATCATCCACATAAACTTGCACATTTTTTCCGATTTGATCAAACAAGCATTTTTTGCATACAGCGTACGGTACGTTGCACCAGCGTTGCGCAAACCAAAAGGCATTGTAACATAGCAATAAGCCCCGTGCGGGGTAATGAACGCAGTTTTTATTTGATCTTCTTTTTTCAGAGGAATTTGGTGGAAACCGGAATACGCATCCAGGAAAGACAACAACTCACACCCAGCAGTAGAATCAATCACTTGATCGATTCGGGGCAAAGGGAAAGGATCTCTTGGGCAGGCTTTGTTGAGGTTGGTGTAGTCAATGCACATGCGCCACACCTTTGCGAGTTTTGCCTCCAGGTTCTCATCTTTTTTCTTTTCTACCATCACCGGATTGGCCAGCCACTCTGTGTGCGTGACCTCCACGATGAAACCGGCAACCAGCAGTTTTGTTACCTCTTCTCCAATGATTTTTCTCCTATCTTCAGCGAACCGGCGCAAAGGTTGCCGCACCGGCTTAGCATCTTTTCGGACATTTAGAGAGTGCTCAGCCAGCTCCCTCGGAACACCTACCAAGTCATCAGTAGACCAGGCAAAGATATTCCGATTCTCACGGAGGAAGCTGACGAGCGCGCTTTCCTATGCTTGGCTGAGGCCGGCACCGATACGGACGGTGCGCTCTGGGTAAGCCGGATCCAGCACAATGTCCTTTGTCTCATTTGTCGGCTTGAATGCCGGCGAAGCCAAGTTTCCACTCATTGTCGCTAAGCTCAACTTTGAGGACTGAGCCAGCGCAACAGCAGTTTGCATTCTTTTCTTTTCTTCCGCTATCACCAGTGATTCTGCCAGGTTTGATCCGGCGGATGCAGTTTCCATTGAGACTTTATAGTTTCCCACCACAGTCAAGGGTCCACGAGGTGCCGGCATCTTCATCTTGAGGTAAGCCGTATGAGTTGATGCCATAAAAGCTGCCAATGCCGGTCTCCCCAGCAATGCATGGTAGGGACTATCTAAGTCCACCACCTCAAACTCAAGGTTCTCAACACGACAATTGTCACGTCCTCCAAACGACACATCTACCCGAACTTTTCCTATTGGGGCGCAAGACAGACCGGGAACAATCCCATGGAAAGTTGTGTGAGTTGGCTGCAGCATATTTTCGGTTATGCCGAGCGTTCGCATGGTGTGCTTGTACATGATGTTTATGCTGCTACCATTGTCTATCAGCACCTTGCTGAATTTTACTCGAGTTTCCGGCCCCTTCATGATTGGGTCCACAACGAGAGCGTATCCACCCGGATTCGGCATGATTTTGGGGTGATCCTTGAACGACCAGGTGATTTCCTGATCTGACCACAGCATGTATTTTGGAACTGTCGGCATCACGGCGTTTACTTCCATGGAACAGCGATGCACACTTTGCCTGTCCATTGGCTCAGTGACAAAGACAACACAGCATAGATGCGGGTCCTTGTAAACATTCCGGCCTAAAGGTGCCGGTGGAGGTGGTCGGTCATTGTTTTGCTCCACCCGGTTAACCTCGTCGGTGCTCGTTGCCTGTTCGGCTGAGGCTGCACCGGTAAGGCGTTTGCTCCAGTAAGTGGTGGTGGAGGTGGTAATTGCTGTTGTTGCTGCATGGGGCCCCCTGGCGCCTGCGCATCTTTCACCGCTCCCTTTTGCATCAAGAACTTGGTCCAAGAACAATCCTTCGTCAAGTGGTTCGACGGGTGATCCGGGTTCGGCGTGTGCCACCGGCAAGGTTGATCCATGGCGGCTTCCATGGTGTATTTCACGGGTTCCTGCCAGTTCTTTTTCTGGCCCCAGGGTTTCTTTTCTACCCACTGCTTCTTAGGACCCGCCCATGGCTGCGATCCGGTTTTTTGTCGCTGACTGCCGCTGGCGTCATAATTTTCCTGCACGGCAGCAACTTGCTGTGATGCATATCTTCGATCCGGGAAATCTTCCCTTCTTTTGTTGTTCCGGTTATCCCGGTATTGCTGTTGATGCGGATTTGATTGCTCCGGCTCAGCTTGCACTGCCGGTTGCATTGGGTCTCCCAATGCATACCTATCTGCCACACGTATCATTTCCGCTAAGGTTGTGGGCATGCTTCTCTGCAGCCTTTGCCATAAGGGTGATCCTCTCCGGCATCCTTGACTGAACCAAGCAATGGCTTGTGCCTCAATCACTCCTTCACATGTGTTTCTCATTGAGTTCCACCGGGTGAGATAATCCCGGTCTGTTTCTCCTGCACGCTGTTGGCACAGCGCAAGCTGTTGGGGCCGGTTTGGCCTTTTGTAGGTACTGCTGAAGTTGTTCACAAATGCTTCCTCAAAGTCCAACCATCCGTTAATGCTTCCTGCCGGCAAATTGTTAAGCCAAATCCTCGCAGGTCCCACGAGATAGGACGGTATGATTCTTACCGCCCAATGCCGGTTTACTCCACCACCAGCCACATAAACAGCTGTGACATAATCTGCCAGCCAGTCTTCCGGCTTGGTCGTACCATCATACGTTCTTGTGTCCCGGGGCAACTGGAAGTTGCGTACCGGTGGTTCTTCTCTCATGGTTCGTGGGCCAAAACACCTTGGGCCAGGAGGTCCCTCACATTCAACTATTGCAGAAAGATGTACTCTGTCCAACCTGTGCCTCGCATCCCGGTCTGGCAAACATCTTTCTCCCAGCCGTTCCCCCAAAGGGTTCCGGTGGACTCTTGTTCGTTCCACCTCGGAATCTGATTCATCATATTCTTCCGGATCCGCGGCTCTTGCCTGCCGGTATCCTGGTGGTGGCATTTCTTCATCCACATATGCTACCCTTGCGGCTCGATAATTTTGCCCGGTTTCATATCTACCGGCATGATTGTTTCCGGCATAGCCTCCTTTGGTGTAGCCCCGATCTGCCCCTTGGCTTTTTCTACCGGCATCATGTTGTCCGGCTTTTTGCTTTCCGGCAAGAACTGGATCATACACAGTCATCTGCCGTGCGTTCTTTTCCCTTCTTTTGTCCGGATGAGGGGACGACGCCTGTCCCTGAGACTTGCTTCCGGCATTCTTTGTTGAACGCGCGGATTTTGAGGCCACTGCCTCGTTCGAGCTAGCTAGTCGCTCGGCATTTTGCTGCTCAATAGTTTTCAACGGCTCTTTTACACGTTCTGCTTGCTTTGCCAACTCGTCACCGGAAAGAGATTCACATAACTCTCATCGCAGCTTTAGCGGCTTTTATGGTTTTATCCGGACTACTGTACTTAGGCTTTTCTACGATGCTTACAGATACAGATGCACTCTTGCCGGCAAGAACTTCTTTGCGCAAATCCTGATCTAGATTGCGAGCCTTAAGCCGGTTTTCCGGTATCCTAGCAGCATGAGCACTAACTGAAGCAAAGCCATGGGCAGCGTTGTACTCACGTAGGGTTAGGTTCAGCTCGCGCTGCGCCCGGATGATGTCGGCGCCACCGGTGAGCAGGGCCTTGCGCGTGGCCTCCAGCTCCTCCTGAGCCTTTGCCGGGTCGATGTTCTGCGCGATGGGCGTGGCCAGCGTGTGCATCGCCGCTTGAAGTGGTGTTGCCGGTGGTGCTGATGATGCTCCCGCAACGCCGGCGTCACGCTCCAGCGGTGGTTTTGCCGCGCGGGTCGACGCCGCACGTTCATCTCCTTCCTGCACAGCTCCCTTGCCGGTGTTGACCGCACCAGCCATCATGACCTCCACGCTGCCGGCGGCGCGGCCAGCACACAGCCATCTTGGCGGATCCGGCGCCACCAGCACCGGCGAGAGGCGCCGGCGCACGGGGACGGTGCCGAGATAGACGCGGATCGTTGCCGAACTCGAGGGTGCGGCCGTTCTGCGGGAACTTGCCGCCGTTGGCGAAGCAGCCTGCGTTATCGTTGATGAAGTCCATGTTGTAGATGCGTTGCACGAGCGCTAACACCGTGCGCTCGCCGTTGATGTCGAGGATGCCCGCCCGAATGTGAACTCCAGCAAGCGCCACTTCATGCCCCACGATGGGCGCCAACTGTCGTCGTGGTGAACGAACAGATGCCATAGGATGGCTTATCTCGGGGCCGAATGGACGCTAGAGGATTCGGGGGAGGGTTTGTGACTAGATGGACGAACTTCCGGATGCTTTCCTCAAGAACTTGGCCAAGGCCAGAGGTAGAAGAAGAAAGACACAAGGATGGACTCGCTCTAGATCACCATGCTTATTAATCTCAACAGGTTACAGGTTTTCTCTCTTCTCCGGATCGCGCGTATGAAAGAGGCTGCCCCTCTCCTTATATAGGGGAGAGGGTGGCTTACGAGACAAGAAACCCTAATGGGATCTTTGACTAGACAAACTACTTTACAAAGATACTTTATAAAGCTACTTTAATCACGGATGACGCCGGGGTCTTCTTTAAACAGGGAGGTCGACGTCCTCCGGCTTCTTTGGCCGTCATCCTCTTCTTTGTCTTCAAGCCTTCGTTTAAAGCTACTTTGCTTAGTTCATCCTTATCCTTTAGCTCTCGACGGAATCTTTGACCAGCCAGCCGACATGCTCTTCCTTCCGGTGCGTCGGTATCTTTCCTTCCTGGTTCCGGTATACCCCTTTTGGGGATACCGGCTTAGCTTTACTTAGCCAAACTCTATCTTCTTATTCCGGTATGAACATTAAACCGGTATCTTTGAAGGGTGAGACCATCCGGTTTGGCATACCTTTGGCATACCGGGGGTCATCCCCCCAACACTATATGCCGCCTGTATATTTTTTTAACATATAACCAACATAGTACTACCTCTGTCCATTTTTAGATGTCAAAAGTTTGTCTAAATTCGAATGTATCTCGACATTTTTTAAACATAGATACATCCAAATTTAGATGAACCACTGGACATCTATTAATGGACGGAGGGAGTATTATTATTTGACAGTACTGATTTTATAAATTCAATATTATGTCATATTCCAGGTAGCAAGAGGAGCAAAAAGAAACTGCTGATAGGTATGCTAGAACTTACACCATCTTTTCACATGTTACCATTTAAATCATTAAATGCCAGTAGTTCCTCATCAGTGATTTTCTAAGAATATTTTTTAAGTTTACTCTATAATTAAAATTTAAACAATTACTCCAATTAATTCAAGACTGATCAATATGGTTTTTAGTGTGTTGCTACTTTTGCCACCATGTAAATTTTAATGAGGAAGTTAAAATAATCATGATATTGAGAATCATAATGACTGTACTATACCTTCTGATTTACAAAAGGAAATAACATGTGCTTCCATCTTAGCTTTGATATCAGCTGCAGCCTTGCTCTTTCCATGTATTTATGTGCTGATATGGCAAATAAAGTGGAAAAGAATATGGCTTCTCCTTCGCAAAAAGAGTAGCAGCAGCACTGAAAGGAATTACGAGGCTATGCTAGTAACTTATGGATCCCTAGCTCCAAAAAGATACATGTACTCAGAGGTAATGAAGATAACGTCTTCTCGCAGTGATCAGCTCGGAAGAGGTGGTTATGGTGTGGTTTTCAAAGGAAGACTACATGATGGCCGTCCGGTTGCTTGTGAAATTCTTGCATGACTGCAAAGGAAATGGGGACGAGTTTGTGAATGAGGTTATGAGCATTGGCCGGACCTCTCATGTAAATGTTGTTAGCTTACATGGGTTTTGTTTGGAGAGATCAAAACGAGCGCTTATATATGAGTACATGCCCAACGGTTCCTTGGATGAGTACATTTACTCAGAGAACCCGAAAGAAATTTTAGGATGGCAGAGGCTCTATGTGATAGCAATCGGGGTTGCCCGTGGCCTAGAATACTTGCACCATAGCTGTAACACACGGATTGTTCATTTTGATATCAAACCACAAAATATCCTTCTAGACAAGGATTTTAGTCCAAAGATTGCTGATTTTGGTCTAGCTAAACTGTGCCATACAAAGGGGAGCAAGCTATCAATGACTGGCGCTAGAGGAACAATTGGATTTATCGCTCCAGAAGTTCACTCTCGAACCTTTGGAGTGGTTTCAACAAAATCAGATGTTTATAGTTATGGAATGATGTTGCTGGAGATGGTTGGAGGCAGGAGAAATGTAAAATCAATTGTTGAAAAATCCAGCGAGAAGTACTTCCCTGATTGGATTTATGACCACTTAGCGCGAGATGATGGACTCCAGGCATGTGCAGTCACAGACGAAATTGAGGAAATCGCGAGAAAGATGATCTTAATTGGCTTGTGGTGCATACAAGTATTACCTGTGTATCGTCCCACTATAACAAAAGTTCTCGAAATGTTCGAGCAAAGCTTAGATGATCTGGACATGCCGCCAAAGCAGAACTTCGGTGAATTACTGTAAGATATTTCTCCCATATATGTGTCCTTTATTTTTCTGTGAAATTACTGTTTAGCAATAACTTGACCCACGTGCTTATCTCTCATTCTAGTGAATGTTCTGCCAAGAATCTGGATGTACAAAGTGCAAGTTCTACCACACCTGAGGAGATAAGCCGTGTGTAATCGAAAAATTCTACAACGACCACCAACTCTTTAAGCTGATAACCCCTTTGTGAATCCAAAAGGTGAACAGTTATTTCCAACTCTTTAAAAAGGTGGTCTGTAATACATACAGAATATGATAAGTGCGACAAAATTCGGTACTGTATCATATAGAACATACTCTACGTATGTGGACCTAGAGTCAAGGTTCTCCGCACCACAGATAAAATTCAGGTGGGCGCTGAGTTTTTTCTCCCAAGTTCCAAATTCTGAAAGGCATTGGATCTAATGACAGAGGCAAATAGCTACCAATTACTACCATTCCAATACCTTGAAGACTAGTACAAATTTCGTCTAATGGAGGCGGAGATTTAGTCTCTAGTTAAGACCCTAGAATTTCTGGATGCATAAAGTGTATCCGTCTAAGCAATGTTACATATGTCGCAATTCCTAGGGGAGCAAATAATCATTGAAAGAAGCTGGAAGGCACAAACTTACTTGTCATCCTCTGAACCTGCTCCTTCCCTCACGGGTGCACAGCACCGCGCCGGCGACCTCCGCCATACTCGACGAAGGTATGTGCTACGCCCTAGGAAACACCTCTTCCGGTGTCCCCGCATTCGCCACCCTAGCCGGCACCGCCACCGCCGGGTCTGCAGGACTGGAGGCTAGCGGTTGCTCGGCGACTCCCTATGGCTGGAGGCTGCCGCGGGGAGGTTCGCAACTCTTCTCTGCGAGGTTCACGACGGCAACTGTAGGCTGCATCGCCGCCGGCACGGGGACGAGCGCGGTGGGAGATGGCACAGGGAAATCGGGGGCGGCGGCGTAACACGAGTCCACGCCGATGAACGCCGGCAGGCTTGGGCTATAGGCCTGCCCAGAGGCCCGAGCCCAAACAAACTCTACAGATTGGTCAAACCCAGGCAACAACCAAGTAGCCCAGTTTGTTCTGAAAGCCCGTTCTTGTTCATCCATTTTCCTATAGAAATCTGTGTCTTGGGTTGGGTTCTCATTTCCAATGAAATTTCATCGAGGCAGGAGATTTCGGTAAAAGAAAACCTCCTCGTTATCCGGCGAATTTTTGGACCGCACAAGCCATAACTGCATGTGAATGTTTTTTTTGGTTGCCGTATGAGCATTCCAAGCGGAAAACAAGGGTGCGGACACTTATATGATGTACTATACTCCTTACCAACGGAAATTACCACCGTGCTACGATGCACGAAAGGTCGGTGCTCAGTAGAGCCCACTACAAAAAAAGCCCCCATACCCAATGAATTTTTCAGACGACATAACGTAAAAGTACCACCAAAAGTACTTACCTAGCTGATACACCTTTTGAGGTGGACAACAAGGATGGCGGAAGGATATTCATCATTGTACCACCGATACCAGCACATAAGTATGTCGGGTAGGTGGCAGGCAAGAGCCGCGTTAGTAGACGCAATGGATTTTTTTTTACCTTTTCTACTGCAGGGGTACCCCTGCAGCCCTTTATTGATCAACACTCAAAGTACAAAATATATACAAGTTATGTACAGAAAGAAATTACAGAAGTGAACTAATCCATGATGACAAGGAATCAGCAATAGACGCTGTGGTTTAATGGGCGCATGCATATTTTACGCCGTTGTTTATATTCTACGGGACATGCACGGTGGGTTCGGCAAGTGACTGAATTACTGTGTCCCACTAATTGTCGTGGCCCACCACCCAACAGAAGAGCCTGCCTCATGGTTCTTAATGTTTGGCTAAACCTCTCGCCACTTCTCTTCCCTTCTCCTCTCTCTCTCTCTCTCTCTCTCTCTCTCTCTCTCTCTCTCTCTCTCTCTCTCTCTCTCTCTCTGTAGAAAGCTACAGCAGGTGTGGTAGCGGTGTGCATAAGACAAGAGCTATATCGGGCGCCATAGATCTTAGTTTTAGGATGTAGTTACGTGCTCATTTTGAGTTATTAATTTTGATTAAACTAGATATTTGGGGGTTCTTGATGCAAATCGATCTCTGTTTTCAATCTTAGTTTTACATATTTCATCACCCTTTCACAATTTTCACACCAGTATCCACTCACTTATATTGACAACGACCCGGAATGGAACGACATCATAGAGCATTTCCGTCTTCGGTGCAAGTCCGGCCTTCCGCCATGTTGCTAAGTTGCATGCGACATCGACAAGGCAGTTGACATGGGCCGCATGTTTCTTGGATGCAATGCTCTGAGGGAATTGAATTGCAAAGTCATGGTTTGGAGCGATCCAGTGCACACATCGTGTTGTCTAACACACGCATTGAATCAAGGTAGGACTAACATAAATGTTCAATTTTAGGAGAGGGTGTGCAAGCAAGAAGAATTAAACGAAAAAGCTCGGGAGTAGGCCAACCAATTTCTCCAAGAAAGGAGGGGGGATTGACGATGGATCTACATCAAGATGATGTAATTTATTTATTTATAGGTCATCATGATGATAATGGGGATGATGAGATGTTTGATGATATTGTTGACTGTGAGGATGAGGATGAGGAGGATGATGACTAGCAGCAACACTAGTGGCAGGTCACAATACTAGCAATAGGAGTAGTAGTAGCACTAGTAGTGGTAGGAGTAACAAGACTTTATCATTTTAAATATGTAGTGTTTGACCATGTAGAGTATTTTAAGTAGGAGCGTTTGGTAATTATTCTCTTCCTACCTATTTACCATTCAGAAGTGTTCAAAGGCTCAAAGCAACCAAGCCCACCCATCTTTAGATCACGACCTTCTCCATTTTTCCACCTCTACATCTCACGGCAACCATTTCCACCCTCACACTCTCCGCGGCCGCTCACACATCTCTAGCTCCCTTTGCAGGGCCTAGTACATCACTTCATGTTCTAGCGTACAAGTCATTTGCATAACACTCATGACAAACCATTTCGTAAGTATTACACCACTTACAGTGGTACAATAGAAAACATCGTGGGTCCAAACTAATCACTCTATATAATCTTGAGGATGCAAATCAGAAGTCTACAAATAATGCGAAATACTCCTCCGTCCAATGAGGAGTCAAAGAAAATAAAAACTTCAAATCTAAGGTCTTGAAGCAAGATGACTCAACTAAGCATTACGTCATCTAAGCTCAACAACTTATTTAGTAGGTTGCTACGCTGCTCGTCTCATCTAACATAGTCTAAGAGTTCTAAGGTTTTGTCTCGATTTCCTACTCCTCTATTCCATATACTATGATGTAATCTATTTCCTCGGTGCCTGTCGGCGGATCTGGTTCTGCAGAGTACACCTCCGCTCCTTCAGGTTTGTTGGTAGCCTCGTCGTCATTCCTATCTGACTCTAAAGAAAGGGGTACGAAGTAATAGGTTGAATAAACTAGTGTACTCAACAAGTTCTATGGTGGTTGTCTGATGTATAGCCTTGTGCCTATTTTCAAAACCGGTTTTAGAAGAAGAAAGTTTTATATTATGAAAAACTATGTCCATCAATCCCCACAGGTTGTGAGAGCTTCATGCATGTAAAATGCAACCATGAACTTTGTAGTTTATTGTGTTAAAATCACTATTATCTTGCAACTTTATTATATTTATTTTTACTAATCTACTAATAGTTGTAAAAGTGCACAAGTTCTTGTTTTACACTTTGTTGTGTAGGAAACACACAAATATGGAAGGAAACCGCTTATTATGGTGAAATTCGAAGTTTCCTGAAATCTTTCACTGCAGAACAGAACAGTTTCCAAGATCGCCACGAAGACTCCCGAAGAAGGCGTCCAACGGAAAAAAGTCAAAACATGAAAGATTGACATGAAGACCCCTGAAGACAGACGCTTAGTATTGTTGCATCCGTTTTGAAAAACACTTTCTAGTGATACTGGTTTTATATTAATAATCTTTAAATATTTGGAGTACTTCTCGGTCAAAGGAAAAAAACATGAAGAACGTTCCGAACGGAGGAGTATGAGCTTCATTTTACGAATTATACCATATGTGTACAAGTATACCACATGGGTACAAGGTTCAATATATTATACGATAATGCGCTCACAGATACCATAATGCGCACTATCTAGTTGTTGTAGTAGGACTTAATGGAACGATATATAATTTGGGTTGCAAGTACATGTAACGCGGCATTAAACATGTATTCCGCGTAAAAGCCCCGTGTGGTGAAATCGAAGTGCCACGCTGCAGTTTTCCCGACGCAGTTATCCATGGCGACTTTTTTTTTTTGCCAGGCTACCGTGAGCGTGATAATAATGTACACCGCCACCCTCGCTGGTAGAACCTAGAAGTACCAAGACAAAACCTAGGTGGGGGAAAATAGATCTCACACACTCTCATCGTGGCAAGGAAATGAAACGAAAGTTGAATACATGAAGATTGTCCATGTCGGGTACTATCTCCTAATCCGGTGCAGCCTCTGTCTCGCATTCCTGCACCTTCGTCCGTGATTCCAAAGTATGGTATTTTACATACCGTGTTTCATCTTGTTCTTCCACATTCAACTCCACGTCCACCTTCGTTCCCGATTCTGATTGATCTTCTATCCCTTTCAGATCCAATTGTGCATCAAGAATGCCGGGCACCAGGATGTAGTCGTCAAACGTAAGGCGCGCAGAGGATGGAAGGCCATGTCGGCGCTGACATCGTATTACCTTGCGTGGAGGATGGCGGCTGTGTCGCCACCGTTGTCGCGGAGATGGAGGCCATGTCACCACTGTCGTTGCAGTACCATATGCAGATCATGGAGTATGGAGCTGATGTCCTTGCCATCGTGGCAGTAACTGGGTCAAGGATTTTTGCCATCTCACCATCGTTGTAGTAGTACAACTGACCAAAATAGAGATACACTCAAGAATACGATTTATTACCTCTAATTGTAATTAAGTGTTTGCATTTCAGTTGTAGCGCGTGTACGAGAGCACGTGGTGTATCACAAATTCACAATGAGCCAAGCGAGAAAGGCGTTAGTATGTACTTTCCACAATGCAGTTATCCTTGCCAACTTTTTTTTGCTAGGCTAACACAAGCACGACGATCACGGGCATGCCTCGGTGTTTAAGAATGCCAGGTCCCCCATGCTGTGTTGTAGTGGTTTGAGCTCCGATAACCTAAGAATGCCAATCGATACAAAACCTCACAACAATAACACCACACACAAGGATTAATCCCACCCAGATCATGGTCCATGGTCCAAAGAGGTACACATATTTAGCCACACGAAAGGGCTAGAATAGTTCAAGTACGAATGTAAGATAACGAGCTCAGCCTTAGTACCTACGTGTAACCTTTTGACCTCACCCAACGTCTCGTCCACCAACGCCTGGTCTCTTTGTCTAACCAGTCTCCTCCAACATTGTATTTGAATCGTCATTTGGAAGAAAAAGACCAGCAAAATTACCAATCATTTCTTATTTGATTATTAGTTTGTTGTGAATATTTGAATATTTGAAAGAACACAGCACTGGGCCGCATAGGAAACCAGACTAGTTTACGAATCGGGCCCGATAGGCCTTAGGCAATAGCTAAGAAGTCTCCAACCCTGCTGGATTTCAATCGCAATGCAGTTCCCTAGCTTGACAATGCACACATGAAGCCCGCCATGTGGCATGTGAAGAAAATATGGTTGGGATCTTGCGATTATCCACAAAGAAAATATGGAGAAAAGATATACGGTGTATATTTCAATTAGTTGGAGAAAATATATATGGAGTACATATCTAATTTCATTAAACTTAATTGGAGAAAATAATTACATAGTATATATCCAGAATTATTTCAATTAATTAGAGAAAATATTCGAACTATATATCCACAATTATTTCAATTAATTGGATAAAATATGTAAGAAATATATATCCATAGTTATTTCAATTAATTGGAGTACATATGTAGAAAGTATATATCTAATTTTATTAATATTAAATAGATAAAAAAATATACAGAGTATACATCCATAATTATGTCAGTTAATTGCAGAAAAGATATATAGAGTACTTTTCCATAATTATTTCAATTAATTGGATAAAATATATATGGAGTATATTATTTCAGTTAACTTACTAATTAAATTGGTGGCGCTTATCCGATCTTTTGTGGAGCTATTTCGTGATTGCGCAATGAACATTGATATCTCATCACGTATAAAAAGGACTTACCCTTTCATTTTCTCTTCCTCACAACTCAGAAGCTCTACAATTAATCCTGAAAGAAACCTTTGTTTACACCAAATCTAAGCGAAGATGAGGACTGCTCTGGCGCTGCTCCTGGCCCTCGCCTTCCTCGTACTAGCATCAGGTATAATTTAACTTGTTCATTCATGATGCTGCTTACCGAAAATCAAACTAATCATGATCATGACGTACATGTGTTCTTATTCGATGATATATTACAGATGCGGGAAAAGAACATTGTAGAGACATAATTATGGGGCGTCCATACGGATGTCCGGCCGATTCTTGTGAAGAAGATTGCAAACAAACGCACCAGAAGGATTGTGGTGCGGGCATCAGCTGCATTGTGACGGCCAGTTGTGATGGAAGGGTGTGCAAGTGCACGGTGTGCGGATTAACTGCGACCCCATGAGATGTATCAGCCAAATGGAGCGATGAGGCTAACTAGTTGTGTTATGATTAGATTATTTTGCAAAAATAATAGCAATGCTTCATTGATGGTGTAAGCAACAAGAATTTTGCTCTAAAGCGATGTAGAAGAAAAGTCTCAGTACTGCAGCTTGAGTTTGCTAAAATTGTAAGAGATTGATAATGTGGTGTTCGTAATACCATTCCATTTGCTAAGGAAAGATATTGTTGTAGATCCATATCATTTTTGGAACCATTGGCGGTGGGGGAGCTCCTTACCATTAACTTCCAAAGTATCAGCATGAGAAAGTAGTAAGCATAAAAATAAAGGTGGAGGGGATAGGCAAGCTTTCAGTAAGGGTTGGTTAGGGCATGAGCAATGGTGGTATACACAACTATATGCTCCATGTAAAAAAGTTGTCAGAAGCAACATGGTGAATTTTATTTCTCCAATGGAAGCTACAACTTTAGTTAGAAAAAAGAGAGAAGGGACCCCACAAATATGACACTATGTATCTCTTTCTCTCTCCAAAAAGCATGTTTTTAAGGCTTAGATCACACTTTTTGAAGAGAAGGCTGCCTCCTCATCCGAACCTACTTTGGACCACCCGAACCTAGCTAAAGGTGTGAAGAACTACCTCTAGGACAGTGCATTGAGCATGCCGGCCTTATACCAACGAGGAGACTCATAATGTGATGTCAACCTTGGTCCTTCAAAAAACTACTAGATGACCAGATTTAATTCCACACTCATCCGCAACCTAACAATTAACTGTACAAATTTACTATATTTACGTATCTTCGTATAATTATTTTTTGGGGTTAGATTTTTTTCTTGGTAGGAAAAAGATACTGGTTGGCACTTCGTATAATTAAATTTTTGGGTTAGGTTTCTTTCTTGGTAGGAAAAAAAATACTGGTTGGCACCGTAAACCAGGCATTGGGAGTTACCAGAAATACCAGGCCAAACACCGCCCTAAGATTTATCAAACAAATTTATAAATTTATCCAAAATTTCTGAAAAATATCAAAGTTTAGCAAATAATGTGAATATCGGTAAATTTCTTCCAGTATTCTAGTTTTCTGGTGATAGCCGGTAAAACCTACTTTTGGTGAAATTTCGGAAATTCCGGATGAGAAAAGGCCGTATTGCAGTTTCCTGAGGATGACTTAGGTTACAAATATTCAGTCAAAAAGTGAAGCCTCTAAGGCACCATTCCTAACAGTAATCCGAACTACTTGTAATTAACTTTGAAGATGGTTTCAAATACGAAGCCAACGAATGTCCCGTGCACAGGACCCCCCGTGCATCTTTTCATTAGGTATCATTGCGTTCCAATGTCTCTGACCAAACTGAAGCATAATGATTCTCAAGGAAACTTGGTGTTCCAATGTCTCTGACCAAACTGAAGCATAATGATTCTCAAGGAAACTTGGTGAAATAGTGTTGTCAGATATCCACTCAAGCATTCATGGAATATCAACTAGTACAAACCATTGTCCAACGCATACAACTTAATGGCTCAGGTAAAGATAAGTGGAGCACTATCTGGAAAGATGGAATTTATACTTCCAGCAAATTCTACCATTACACATTCAGAGAACAGGTAGCCTCACACATATAGTCTCATATTTGGAAGAGCAAATGTCTGTTAAGAATCAAGGTTTTTGCATGGCTTCTGGTAAGTGATAGAAACTGTAATGTTGCAACCTTGGATACCTGTGTTCTCTACCACACGAGCGGTAGTGGAGGATTGGCAACATCTATTTTTTTACTGCAATTGCAGTGCCAGAATATGGAATTATCTGCAAATATATTGGACTCCAGGAATGACTATTGAGGAGATTGTTCATTCAGCCAAGGCAGAGTTTAACAAGCCCTTCTTTTATGAAATAGTTATGCGGTCTTGTTGGCATATATGGAAGCAGAGAAATGGAGCTATTTTTGAGTAAATTCTACCATCTTTCAGTGCCTCGAAGGGGGGCTTCATTCATGTAGTCATAGATATAGAATGAAGAAGGATCATATACCAGCTTGGTCACCACGGCTTGACACACTTGTATAATTCCAATTTGGTTTGGACTCTTGTAAATATGCTGTAATTTTTTTTAATAAAATATTAATGTAGGGGTTTTCACTTACAGTTTTTGATTAAAAAAAGAAATAGTGCTGTTTGTAAAGCGGCTCTGGAGGATCCCTCCTTCCCCAACCTAAGAGCCCCACCTCTCCTCCCTCTCCTGGCCGCCGTTGCCGCCGGTGCTGGCGGTGATGGTGGCGCCTATCCGTTCGGTGTGGCGGTGGGCAGGGGAGGCGGTTTTCTTGGCCACTGTTCAGGGATTTGGTGGGTGGCGTGACTGGGCATGGCCGGGGCCTGAGGACCTCCATCGGATCGGCGACAAGGAAGGGGTGGTGCGCCGCCGTCGCCCTCTGCACGGTGGTGCTCTGCGCCGCCTCGATCCGATCTAGGGTTTTGGCCAAGATCTGGACTGGGTGGTCTGGGCAGGTGCGGTCCTGGTGTTGGTCCTTGTCGCACCGTTGGGCCGTGCTGGACTGCCCTCTACATATCTTTCGATCTAGTTGGTAGTTGACCAGCGACGTGGAGGCTGCTAGTCTTGCGAATAATTGTGGTGGTCCTTGGATTCCTCTCGCGCCAAGTGAAGATCGGTCGAAAGCCTCTTCCCACCCGGCTGGTTGGATTGTCGTGTTCCAGAAGGCACTGTCGGCAAAATTTATTGTGTGTATGCCTGAAGATTGTTGGATTGGGTCTTTTCGGTCGTGCCCACCCATGTTTTTATCTAACTCCTTGATTTCAGAGGGAGCGCTTCGAAACTCTGCTGGTTGTTAATACCATGGAGCTCGTTTTCTTTTCATGGTGCTGGCGGAGAGGGTCATGAAAGCCGAGATGGGTGGAAGAGCAATAGTGAACGGATCTTGGTGGTGAGGTGGAATTGGTTTGGTGCTTCGTGACTTCAAACATCGACTTGTATGTGGGGACGACTTCATAGGAGAAGTTCAGAGTTATATCTTTTGGGGTGAAAATCCAAGGTCTGTTTTGAGAGTGAGGATATTTTTCAGGGTGAAAACCTAAGATCTATGATCGGGCGAGGACAGCGTTTGTGCACTGTTTCCTTTTTTGATGTGTCGCTTATGGAGAAGCTGATCTTCTGGTGTTGTCTTGGTGGTGCCAGTGTTGTTGTTTCAAGTTTTCGATTTTTTTAGTGGGACTTTTATTTTTATTTTGTAATTTTCTTTCTTTTTTGGCTGTGTGCATTATTTATGCCATTAGGGCATGATGTTGTTGTAGAGGCTGTGTGTAATTGGTATCTCCGCGATATTAATATATGCTCTTTATCGAGAAAAAAAGAATCGTAAAGCGGCAAAAAGATGGTGCAAACGTGCACATGACCTCCTGTGCACGGAACAAAAACATTTATGATTCAACAAGCATATATGCAGCAGAAAAAATAACATAAATACGTGAAAAAAACTTCATGTTTAGGTTTAAAAATTCATGGTTCTGGACCAACCGATTCATACACATTCTACTATATATGAGAAACCTGAATACAAATTATATCTATAACCTCTAAAGATTTAAAACATACTCCACCTTGTTGCCAACATGCAAGATAACATAAAAGCAAAGGTATCACACCTCCTGCTCCCTTCGTTAACCATGACGGGGATCTTAAAGCATTGATCCGAATGGCACAATATATGGTAAAGCAAGCTCTCACACGTTACCAATAGGTTGACCAAATCTTAGATCAAACAGATGTCGTTTTGCTGGCCAAAATTTTCCCTACTACACTTTTGGTGCTAGAACTGCAATATCCACCGACCGAACACTTTAACCCACAACACTCAACACAAGAAACAATCTCATCAAGTTTGGATTCAGTCCAAACATGTTTAAGCCTCCTACCACCAACTAGAAAATAACCGGTCAAGAATAACAAATAGGGCACAAATCATCTTCCACTCTTCCTCTTTCTTCTCGCAAGATAGTGATTTGTGCGTCGCGCCCCAAGTTATGTGGAATTATGAAGTGATATTTAGATACAAACTGTTCAAGATAGGTGTTGTGCATATGACAATATAGTTTATGATTCTGCTAGTTCTCAGCTAGCTGAAAACTAAATTAGTGCCCAGTCAAATCCTACACCGTGATTCATGTATATGAGTTGCAAGTTAAATTGCAACTGATTTTTTTAAGTGCAAATGGGATAGCAACTGAGTTTTTTTTTTAAGTTGCAAGTGGGATGTAACTAAGAACAATGCTCTGCACCATCAGATTTGCTTTATGATTCATGATAATCATAAGTTGCAATGCAACTGACATTTGATGATGTCAGATGATTGTGAACAAAGTTAATTTTGAGTGGGCTAAAAACTAGCCACATCCTATAATTTATGGACGATCGTCGCCTCTGATACACTAATTTACGGCAACAATACAGATCCGACTATTTGAAGTATAAGTTTTGTTATCTTTCCTATTTCACTCTTCTCCATGCAACACAAGACTCTGTACATGCACTAAGCTATACCTGGAGATACGGTTGGCTAGAAAGCACAAATTTCTTTTGGTATTTTACTTAGTTGGTACAAGTACACCACCAGGCCAATAATCTTGTCAGTGGTGTAGAATACTTGAGTTATCTTCAGTTTATCTGACCCTTTGCTTCTTTGTTTGATTATCCAAAACAATCTTTCAATTACACTGTGCTCTCCGGTGTAAGCGGTCTTGATCTAATTGAAAGAAACATGCATCACGAAGAGGTGGTTGTCAGATTCGTCAGAGATCAAATCAGAAGAACACTCAACAATTTCAATGTCAAACAAACAAATAATGTCTACATTTTTATGGGTGTGATTATGTCTTACCGTTGTGTGAAGCCGGAGGTAGAAGACGGGTAGCTAGACGGCAGCGAGTGCGACATCGAAGGAGAGAAGGAAGGAGAAGACGGGTGGTACGGCCTCGGTGGCATGGGGAGCTCATGAATGCTCCTCTCCAGCATCTCCAGCACCCTGCTCATCGACGGCCGGTTCGCCGGGACGGTCTGAATGCACCACAGCCCGACCATCGCCATCTTCCTCGCGATCGTCTCCCCCTCGCCACAACCTCCATCATCCTCCCGCGCCACCAGCACCCCGCCATCCCCGACCATGTAGTCATAGATCCAGAGCGGGAAGAACAGGTCGGCCTCCTTCTCGGCGGCGAAGGCCTTCACGTTGCTTCGTCCGCCTACCATCTCCAGCAGCAGCATTCCGTAGCTGTACACGTCTGACTTTGCCGACACGACCCCGAACCCTCGTGAGAACACCTCCGGTGCAATGAACCCCACGGTGCCCCTCGCGTCGGCCATGGTCAGGATGCTCTCCTTGGGGTCACATAGCTTGGCCATCCCGAAATCGGCCACCTTGGGCCGGAACCCCTCGTCTAGCAGCACGTTGTGGGGCTTCACATCAAAGTGGATGATCCGCGTGTTGCAACCTTCGTGCAGGTACTCCAGCCCCCTCGCCACGCCCAATGCGATCTCCTGCAGCGTCTCCCACCCGAGGCTCTTCACCGGTGCCGGCGTTGTCGATGACGGTGCGGAGTAAATGTACTTGTCAAGGGAGCCATTGGGCATTTGCTCGTAGACGAGGGCGCGCTTGGATCCCTCGAGGCAGAACCCAAGCAAGCTAACGATGTTGACGTGGGACGTCCTGCCAATGCTGATCACCTCATTCAGGAACTCCTCGCCCTTGGGCCCGGAGTGGTGCAGAAACTTGACGGCAACCTTCCGGTGGTCGCCGGGCAGGGTGCCACTGTACACCGTGCCGTAGCCACCTTCGCCAAGCTTGAATTTGAAGGAGTTGGTTATCTTCTTCAGCTCACAGTACCGGTACCTCCTAGGTGCCAGAGACCCGTACTTTTTCAGCAGCTTTTCAACGTTTGCGTTGTCAGCACGGATGGTTTTTCTGTCCATGATGGTGGAATAACTAAAGCTTCGAATTCGTCGGTGGAACTTCAAGGCGGTGACAAGGCAGGCCAGCAGCAAGCCAAATGTGATCGACAACGATACTGAAATTTACAAACACAACTATGTGAGTACTTACTAGGTACCATCAAATTCGGTAACACGATTTTATGGAAAATGTATGGAAGCTAATCTTATCATCAAATGGGCCAGGAACAGCGAGAAATAGCAATCTAATCATGCCATTTGAAACTTACCAAAATATACATGCATAAGTTTTTTGAAAAAATACAAAAATATCATCAAGCCTAAATACATGTTGTCCTTGAAGGATTAATCAAACTCGGTTAACTCACTATTAAAATCGGGACTAATACTCAGGTGTACGTGCAAGTAGTCAAAACTCAGTTGTAAGGAGTCGTATGTTGCAGCTCATTACTAGAATACTAGCTCAAATCACAACGCAATCCTATGGTTTAGGAGTTGACTGAGAACTAAGCTAATTCTATTTGCATTGGTGAGCTGAAATATCACTTTTAGATTTTCCTTGATAAACTTTACAACATATCTATGACTTCCTCCGTCTCAAAAAAAAATACCACATATTTATCTACATTTAGAAAAATCTATGACATCTTTTTTGTGACAGAAAGTGTAGAACATATTCTACTACCATATGCATATAGAAAGTACTCCCTCCGTTCCTTTTTAATTGATTCAAATTTAGCATAACTTTGTGCTAAATCTGAGTCAATTAAAAAAAACGGAGGGAGTAACAGTCAAAGGCGATGTAATTAACGGACTGATCAGAGCACATCCATGCGCATATGTACAACTCGGTACCTATCAGGATGACCTTCCTGTTTGATTTCTTGTCATCTGCATATATGGAAGAAAACAAAAGTCAAGATACACAATGTCATCAACATCAACTTATCAAACATAGTTGGCAAACTAATCAACGAGGCAGGTCCCGATGAAAGACTAGTTATACCTGACAACAACGCAATTGTACTGTACTCAGGATGTGATGGGGAGATGCATATTGCTAGGGACAAATTGCAGGATGTGATGGGGAGATGCATATAACTAGGTACAAATTGCGTCATTGATTGGGCAATGCTAACGACTGAAACACAGACATGAATATATACTAAACAGGTTAATTTAGGCGTATGCATCGTGTGAACTCTTACAATGGACCAAGCGGTAGATGTCGCTTGCTCATTCATTTTCCTATCTTGTCTTGGTTTATGTCTGGACTCGGTAAGCTATTACGTCTCATGCATATGTACGTATCCTACCGCGCTAGCTAGCTACCCCGCGTTGATCAGTCCACACGACGCATGGAATGGATGCACATGCACGGCGAGGAATTCCGGCTAGTCGCACGATAAACTATAGAGTTTTAGGCAGCAACTAACCTAGAACCCATTGGCTATCAAAGACTACTTTTTGCAGATATATATTGGAACGATGACATCGAAGAAGATCGTGACAACCGCTGACCAAGTAACCAAGCCGTTCCAATCTAGGGCGTGCAACATGTCATGTCAGCTATCAAAGCCCTTACACTCTTTTTAGTCAACTGGAGTAACCTAGCTATCTAGCTAGCTTGCTTGCTTGTTCTATAAGCGTTGCCAGCTAATATAAACACACTTGTGTGGAATTAAAGACGATTGAAGAAACATTTTACTTTTGAAAAATATAAGAGGAAAACATGACCGCGGTAGCTTCTGGGAGCTACGAAAATGTAAGCTATCCAGGCAATTTACATATTTACTTTTACTTTTTGCGAGAAATAAAACACCACCTTATCGGGCGGCTGCCACACCGGCCCATCGCGCCATCGCGGCGCACCACGAGACTAAAATTCTAGCGTTCGATTTCTACATAATTTGGGTGAACTCTTTAGTTATGTTGTAATTTGCAGTACGAGAACTGAGTTCCAGCTCAGTGGCAAGGCAAGGCGAGTGCGCAGCCAGCCCACCCGGGTTCGAATCCCCATCACGCGGTAATTTCGCGGGAGGGGCGAACTTTAATCGGGTTATCATCCTAGCGTCCATCCGCGGGGAGAGTCTCATTTCTACCTAACAACGTATAGCCAAGGGAGGGATCATTCCCCCGTTGGTCAACGTTTAATTTGCAGTACTGCTCGCTGTGTGCATGTTTACGCACAATCTATAATGAAAACCTAGAAGTACAAAGTCGAAGCATGTACTTTGCATACATCCTATAGTCCATCATTGTATCAGAGCAGTTTGTTTTACGTAGGGTTTAGCCACCGACCGCTCCGTCCGGGGAGATTGATCTCCATGATCTATGCTGGGGGCATCAGATCTCGTAGCTATTTTTCCTTTAGATTAGTTTCATATTTTAGCAACGTTTTAGATCTATTTCTCCTTTTCTTTTTATTAGCCAGCAAACATCTAATCAGTCCTTGGCAATGTCGTCATCACGTGCCTCCACTCCACCCTCGACGTCGACTCTTCTCCGTCGAATTCTCGCTAAGAATCATCGTCGTGCCAAGGAGGTTCTGCGTGGCACCCAAGGAATGCCTTCATGCACGGGTCTGATTGTCTTCACCAACGTCGACCAGGATACCCGTTCCAAGTATGCGCATTGCCATCAACAAAGGGCTGCACCATCGCCGTTGGTCGTCAACGCGTACAACCATCTACAACAACGCCGCTAGGTGAGCTATTCTGTCTCATGTAGATGTAGTTATCGTACGTACCGCTGCCGCGCGCTAGGTAAACTATCCCGTTGATCAGTTCACACAACGCGGGGGATGCACCTGTCGCAACGAGGAATTAATTCCGGCCAGTTGCAGGCTAAAAGTATACAGTTTTAGGCCAGGAGTCTATTGGCTACGGCCAAAGGACTATTTGTGGAAACTGATGCGATGAGGCCGATCAAAGATTTGGGCAAACCGCTGACCAAGTAACCACGCCGTTCTGAGGACGTGCAACGCGTCATTTCAGTAAGCCATATATACATTGTTGCTAGTCAACTCGAGATACCAATCTAGCTAGCTTGCTTGTCCTACAAGTGTTGCCACACCTTTTTTTCGATAAAGGATGCTTTCATTACTTTTATAAGCAATTACATCCAGCCTCTGCATAACCAGGATGCACACAGCCGTATATGTTGTCTCAGGTTCGAAAGTGATAAAAACGAATAAACTAGGCGAGATACACATCAAAGATGAAACATAAAACGCCTAAGAGATAGGTGGGGCATCTATCCGTAGACTATGCTGCCACCCATGTTGGGAAAAGTGTTGCCACACCTAATTTACACACACTTGGAAAGGCGACCCATCAAAACCTTCCAACTTTTCAACCACAGGATGATCGGAAGCTTCAACTATTAGTCGCATGGCTTGTGATCTTCTAGATACACTTGAATCTAACAATATATTTATGCATTTTTTGTAACCTAGCTTCATTTACATGAGAGCGTGCTGGCTGCTATACATACATGCATGCATTTAACCTCCAAACCGTTGGATTGCATTATGATTCATGCTATCCCGTGAATTGCATATAGGTCGCAATGGAGATTTCTCTAGTTGCATAGGTTACTAATTAAGATGATCCGATTGCACATGGGTTGCAGCTAGATTGCAAGTTTGTAACTGAAACATATAGACGTCGATCGCCTGATTGAAATTTAGTTACATCTAAGTCGAGTGAGATTAGTCGATGGAGATGTCCTATGCATTTCAAGATAGAATTTTTGCCGTTTAGTTTTTTCATTCAAATGCGATCGAACCCAGCTGATTTTTTGCCGTTCAGTTTCTTCAGTGCCGGCAACTATGCATGCATGCATATTAACGCAAGAATTATCAACAAAGCGTACGAGAAGGAAGTCAAGCGTGTGCTTACTGCATCTCGCCGGGTGCGACGAGCCGTCGGCGCAAACGCAGGCGAACGCGTCGGCGTTGGAGTCGTACCCGCACTGGCCGCCGCTGGCGCTGCAGGCTCCACAGTCACCGGCCGACGCCCTCCACTCCAGCACGTACCCTTCCCGGAGCAGCCGCGGGTACTCCGCGCCAGCACTCCCGCCCGGCGACAACGAGCCGACCACCGGCACCACCGCGTAGCTACACCTCCCCGCCACCGCCCTCGCCGCGGTCGTGTTATACGCCGCGTCGAGCCGTACCACGGCCGCGGTGCCCGGGCACATCACGTCGACGAACCCCGGGGCCGGCGGCGGCGTGCAGTTGAAGAGGAAGAAGAGCTGCCGGTTGGCGGCGGCGCTGGCGGAGAAGGGCGCGAGGCTGAGGCTGGCGGAGACGTCGATGGTGGGCACGGGGCAGCCGCTGGCGTTCGTCTGCACGTTGTCGTTGGCGACGACCACGGTGCGGTCCGCGTAGGAGACGCGGAGGAGCTTGTAGCCGCCGCGGAAGGAGCGGGAGAGAGAGGCCCGCCCGCCGGCCACGCAGTCCACCTGGAACGCCGGCGGGCCGCACGGTGTCGATGGCTGCGCGGCGTCCGTGACCCAGAACGGGTAGCTCAGGGTGATGTTGCCGCACGTCTTGGGCGCGCAGGTTGCCACGGTTGCCGCCGCCGGTGTCGTCGTCGCATGATACGAGAGGACGAGAGTCGCTAGGACGGAGAGGAGGACTCGCCGTCGTGGGAGTTGCATCGCGACGATCCGTGGGTGCCTTCTCAGACCGCGCCTGGAAAAAAATGTTGAACGTACGTACACTGTGTATACCTAGTCGCGTATATAGAGATGGATGGACATATGGAGAAGTAAACGGGGACTATTTGCAATCTATTTGACTCGTGCGCTCCAGATCGTGTCGTCTGGTCACATTCTTGGACTTTGTCTCTCTGTTTTCAGCAATGTCGATTGTTGAGTATTAGTAGCGCTATGGTTTACGCGATGCTTGCATCAGGAGATCGGGACCGGTAATGGTAGGTGAGTGCTCGACTTGGTCAGTCAAGATCAATTTCATGCTTTTGGTGAACCCATATATTTTATAATTTGGCATACTTCTCTCTGAAGTGTATATTATTGTAAAATGAACTTTCAAAACGAAACCAAGCAAATGACAATCTTGCATACCGTGCGGTCGTACAGCGGGTGACGGGCTCAAACGCTATTTCACCACCGTCTCCGCTACCGCTCCACCACCGCCTCAGTACCTGCTCCGGCGAGCAATTTCGCACTCTAGCAGATCCATCGGCCCCTTCCGCGATGTGGTCGAGGTGAGGCTCATTCGGCCTGGCGACGGGCCGGAGCACCCATGCTTATTGCGCTCGGAGGGCGTGAAGAAGTGTGCACGCGGCCAAGCGGTGGACCAACCACGGGTTCACCTCGCCACCGTCCCTCCACGCCTACGCACACAACGCGGAGGCGGAGTCCTCCTCCTTGTGCGGCCGCCATCGTCCTCGCTGCCCCATCTACTCTGACGAGGAGGGGAAAAGCTCGTTGACGGTGACCACATCGACAACGATGAATCCGAGCACCATGCTATCGAGAAGCAACGGCGTCGGTCAGAGCGAGTGGTCGTGGCGGCGCAGAAGCGTGACAAGGAGGAGGCGTGCTTGGCCCTCATGCAGGTGGCATCCTGCGAAACCAAGCAAGTGGAGCTCGCAGTCCGCCGCTTGAAGGATGTCCGCCGCGTTAAGCGGCGCTCGCCCGTCATCGCCGCGTCCACAAGTTTGATAGTTTATTTTAGTAGTTTATTTTGCATAGTGATGGTGTGCCGATGAACAAAATCGTGCAATGTTGAATGCTCACTTCTCAAAGTACGGTTATTAATCTTCGCAATCTTAATTTGAGCATGGAAACCTGTTTAGAGTGGCATGTAGTCGCGTTTTTTCAGTTTGCAATTAACTGAATCCGCTTGAGCTGCTCTTACAAGTGGGCTAAACATGAAAATGTACATGCACTCCGGGAAACTGTCAAGCGGCCGTCGGCACAGCATCACCTGCCGCCCACACTTGTACCGACGGCTGCCGTCAGCACAACGCCGTCGGCACAATATTGCCTCATCACAGAACCTGGCGCCGTCGGTACAGACTTTGCCGTCGGCACAGCTGGCAGCCCGACGGTCTGACGACGCCGTCGGCACAGTACGCGAGGGGCCCGCGGAGCGTCTAACGGCCGTTAGACCAGGAGGACGCTGTGCCGACGACCAGGCCGTCGGCATAGGAGCTGCGGTCGGACGGTCAGGCGCTGCCACGTGTCCACGCCCCGTTACTGTGCCGACGGCAAAGCCGTCGACCCAGACTCGTCGACCCAGCCGCGTCGCCAGCCGCTCTGCCCCGCTGTTGCGCACCACCCTCCTGTGCCGACGGCATGCTCCTACCATTTGGCACGGCCAAGGAGCTGCCGTCGGCACAGACGCTGCCATTTGGTTTTCCCGCATTTTTTGTGGCACAGCCCAGCAAACACAGCAAAAATAGTAGTAATATACATTGAAATGCATCACAAATGTAGCACAGCACACAATCATCATCGTCATCATATCAAATATAGCAACAACATCATCGTCATACAAATATGTAACACGACACATCGACACATGGTAGCATCATCATCATACATCGTCGACACATGGCACACACGATTGACGCACGCCCGCTAGACACCTAGCTAAGGGAAACTAAGATCATAACCAACCAAGTTCCTGACTCATCCATTCAGGCGTCCGGCCTTTGTCGAGGTAGACCGAGGTAGAACCATGGCCTGAACCATCGCCAGCAGGAGAAAACCATGAAGCACCGGGATAATGGCGGCCGGGGTGTGATACGTCTCCAATGTATCGATAATTTCTTATGTTCCATGCCACTTTATTGATGATACCTACATGTTGTATGCATACTTTATGTCATATTTATGCATTTTCCGGCACTAACCTATTAACGAGATGCCGAAGAGCCAGTTGTTGTTTTCTGCTGTTTTTGGTTTCAGAAATCCTAGTAAAGAAATATTCTCGGAATTGGACGAAATCGACGCCCAGGATCTTATTTTTCCACGAAGCTTCCAGAACACCGGGGGAGATACGAAGTGGGGCGACGAGGCGGCCACACAACAGGGCGGCGCGGCCCAAGCCCTGACCGCGCCGGCCTACTGTGTGGGCCCCTCGCGTCGCCCCTAAACCTACCTCCTCCGCCTACTTAAGCCTTCGTCGATAATAACTCCAGTACCGAGAGCCACGATACGGAAAACCTTGCAGAGACGCCGCCGCCGCCAATCCCATCTCGGGGGATTCAGGAGATCGCCTCCGGCACCCCGCCGGAGAGGGGAATCATCTCCCGGAGGACTCTTCACCGCCATGGTCGCCTCCGGAGTGATGAGTGAGTAGTTCACCCCTGGACTATGGGTCCATAGCAGTAGCTAGATGGTCGTCTTCTCCTAATTGTGCTATCATTGTTGGATCTTGTGAGCTGCCTAACATGATCAAGATCATCTATCTGTAATGCTACATGTTGTGTTTGTTGGGATCCGATGAATAGAGAATGCTATGTTATGTTGATTATCAATCTATTATCTATGTGTTGTTTATGATCTTGCATGCTCTCCGTTACTAGTAGAGGCTCGGTCAAGTTTTTGCTTGTAACTCCAAGAGGGAGTATTTATGCTCGATAGTGGGTTCATGTCTCCATTAAATCTGGGGGAGTGACAGAAACCTCTAAGGTTGTGGATGTGCTGTTGCCAATAGGGATAAAACATCAATGCTATGTCTAAGGATGTATTTGTTGATTACATTACGCACCATACTTAATGCAATTGTCTGTTGTTTGCAACTTAATACTGGAGGGGGTTCGGATGATAACCTGAAGGTGGACTTTTTAGGCATAGATGCATGCTTGGATAGCGGTCTATGTACTTTGTCGTAATGCCCAATTAAATCTCACAATACTCATCATAACATGTATGTGCATGGTCATGCCCTCTTTATTTGTCAATTTTCCAACTGTAATTTGTTCACCCAACATGCTTATTCTTATGGGAGAGACGCCTCTAGTGAACTGTGGACCCGGTCCATTCTTTTACATCAAATACAATCAACTACAATACTCGTTCTACTGTTTTCTGCAAACAATCATCATCCACACTATACATCTAATCCTTTGTTACAGCAAGCCGGTGAGATTGACAACCTCACTGTTACGTTGGGACAAAGTACTTTGGTTGTATTGTGCAGGTTCCACGTTGGCGCCGGAATCCCTGATGTTGCGCCGCACTACACTCCGCCGTCATCAACCTTCAACGTGCTTCTTGGCTCCTACTGGTTCGATAAACCTTGGTTTCTTACTGAGGGAAAACTTGCCGCTGTACGCATCACACCTTCCTCTTGGGGTTCCCAACGGTCGCGTGTTGTACGCGTATCAAGACTGTTTTCTGGCGCCGTTGCCGGGGAGATCAAGACACGCTGCAAGGGGAGTCTCCACCTCCAATCTCTTTACTTTGTTTTTGTCTTGCTTTACTTTTATTTACTACTTTGTTTGCTGCACTAAAGCAAAATACAAAAGAATTAGTTGCTAGTTTTACTTTACTTGCTATCTTGTTTGCTATACTAAAAACACAAAAAATTTGTTACTTGCATTTACTCTATCTAGTTTGGTTTATTTACTGTTGCTAAAATGGGTACTCCTGAAAATACTAAGTTGTGTGACTTCACAACCACAAATAATAATGATTTCTTATGCACACCTATTGCTCCACCTGCTACTACAGCAGAATTCTTTGAAATTAAACCTGCTTTACTAAATCTTGTTATGAGAGAGCAATTTTCTGGTGTTAGTTCTGATGATGCTGCTTCCCATCTTAATAATTTTGTTAAACTATGTGAAATGCAAAAGTATAAGGATGTAGATGGTGACATTATAAAATTAAAATTGTTTCCTTTCTCATTAAGAGGAAGAGCTAATGATTGGTTGCTATCTCTGCCTAAGAATAGTATTGATCCATGGACTAAATGCAAGGATGCTTTTATTGGTAGATATTATCCTCCTGCTAAAATTATATCTTTGAGAAGTAGCATAATGAATTTTAAACAATTGGATAATGAGCATGTTGCCCAAGCATGGGAAAGAATGAAATCTTTGGTTAAAAATTGTCCAACCCATGGACTGACTACTTGGATGATCATCCAAACCTTTTATGCAGAACTGAATTTTTCTTCGCGGAACCTATTGGATTCAGCTGCTGGAGGTACCTTTATGTACATCACTCTAGGCGACGCAACAAAGCTTCTTGATAATAAATTTTCAGTTAAGCCCTACCCATTATCAGGTATTGTGGGGGTACTCTAAATATGGAATGGTATCGCATTCGAACCCAACCATCAGTTTTGTCTAATTAACCTTGTTATTCAAAGGTCATATTCACCTTCAAAACTTTCAGTAGAATGACTCATCATTCTAAGGTTTTCAAAGTCATTTGATTCATAAGCTCCCATCTAGAGTGGCCAATTTTAGTTTTAGCACTAGCAACTAGTCATGAGGGGTGCTAACTAAATTTTAGTTATCTAGGCTAAGTTTGATGCTCTTGTAGTACCCTATATTTAGACAAAGGTCACTATAAAAATAAGCTTTGATAACCAAAGTAAGAGATAGCAAGATAAATACTTGGGCTTGGAAAACATAAATCCTTAAACAAAAATAATAGTGCCATGGTATCTTGCACTAGTATAGCTTGCATAGTAGAGCTTGCTCATGGTAATATCTTGCATTGGTAATAGCTTGCCTTGATTGGTACAGTGATCAAAGTGTCCTCCTCTTCTTCGTAGAAGACCTCCTCCTCTTCGTAGCCTTCGGTACTAACGTCTATAAACGGATACGAGGATACAATCACCAAACAATACTTGAGTGGACTAAGTAACCATAATGGTTCACACAAGAGGATCTATTATCATCACAAACATCCATATTAGGGTTTCCATTTTTTTTGTTTTTGGAGAAGTAATTTCCACTCATTGAAAATTACTAAGATTTAATATCCTCAAATAATAAAATATGGGATCATGTTGACCAATGTCATCACCTCATATTTATTGACTTGGGAAAATGATTTAAATGAGATGCTGCCTCTCATAGATTTTAAATACTATTTTTGAATAATTTAAATGGACTAGAAATGACTACATAGCCATTATTTGAATCTAGCCCATGATCATAGGAAACAACCATTTCATATTTTCACATATTCAGATAGAGGATCTGAAATGTGAATTTTGAGAGGTGGAATCACCTCAAAATACATTATGGTTGATTTTTAATAAATGTTTGAAATTGGCAAAGTGACTGCCTTATCATTTTTACTGTAGGTGATCTACAAAGTTTCTGAGGTTGCAACCAATTTATTTGGCTAGATAACATCCTAGGCTATCCATAGAAATTTGAATCACTACATTTGGTTGAGCAGATATTTTTCTATTGATTTTTTAACAAAGCACCAATATTATATTTAGTCTAAAACAAATTAAAACGAATTTGAATCTCTGGGCTAAGGCAGGAAAACGAAACAGGCCAGAGGAAAAGTTAACGGGCCGGCCCAGTGGCGCTTCACGCACGCGTGGGCTGCCTGATAGTGGACCCCACCTGCCAGCGTGGTTTTTTAAAACGCCGAAGCGGTACGCAACATGCACCGTCGGATTAAAACACGATCGAACGGCCGAGGCTCATCGTCGTCGACGACGAGCTCCAACCCTAACTGCGACGGACCTAGGGGGTCGGAGGCTCACCGAAGTTCCGGCGATGTTCGAGGGTGGCGGAGATCGGCGTTGCGGACGAAGAGGAAGCAAAGGGTGGTCGCGGCAGCTCCGGGGGTGCTCGACAACTTCCGCTCCACCTTCTCCAGCTCCGGCTGTGCTCCGGCCAGCAATTGAGGCTCAGTGGCCTAAATTGGGACGAGGGATTGCTCGAGGAGGGTCAGGGAGAGGAGAGGAGGAGAGTGGTGTGAAGAGATAGCAAGGGGGAGGCATCCTTTTATAGGTTCATCGAGAGGCAGGGGAGGTTACGGTGGCGGACGGTGATGTGGCGCTACGGGCGACTAGGGGCGTGGGCGTGGGCGAGGGCACGGCTCTGCTCACGGCGTCATGGCGATCATCATGAGCGTGATTGCACAGAGAATGGTGGTCACGAGCAGTGGTGAGATTGACAGGTCCGACGGTATGCGTGGCGGACATCGTCGATGATGGCGACGGCAACAGGACACGGGGGAGAGAGGGAGGATGTTTGGTTGGTTCCTGGTGTCAAGGCGAGTCTCCTGGCGGGCACTGATGGCGAGGCGAGGGCGAGGTCAGCGGGCGCGTCACGGCGTCCTTGCACGCTCTGGCGTCCCTGGGTGACGTGGGCGCGGTCCGGGCTGGGGCGTGCAGGGCTCTCCTTGGTCCGGGGCGAGCACGAGCAGGTTTGTGGGAGTGAGGGGAGATAGTTTGACAAGGTTAGCAGGTTTGGTAGGGGCTAAAGCAGTGGTGCACAAGTGGTGGCCACTTTGGCTTGGCATGGCCATGTCATGGTCAAATGAGCAAAGGCACATGGTTTGCAAGGACAAGGCATGAGGTCAGAGGGGTAGAGGACATTGTGGAGAGGCAAGGGTGACATGGGCTAGGTCAGAATTGTACCACAAATAGTGGTTGGTACTTTTCAATTATTCTGCTCACCAAATGTTTGTTGAAATGGCCGAAAAAAAATAAAATTTTAATTTTGGCAAACTATTTCATGGGTGTGACTCTAATATTATTTGACATCTCTTGGTGGCATTGGTTTGCAAAATGAGGTTGGTTTGATGAAAATCAAAATTGAGGTGATCTTAAATCTGTTTCAAAGTTGCCACTTTGGATGCTTATTATAAGCATTTGAGAATGATTCAGCAGGGTTGGCCAACACCAAGTTACTCACTTTTATGTGTACTAGTGATCTGGGCAAAAAGATTAGGAGGTTTGGTTTAGAAAAGAATAACCCCAGGGGCTCAAAGTACGCATGAGACTAAAATAGTCAAAAGTGACCATTATCACATGTGCCTTGATTTTTATTTTTCTTTTTACTTTTTTTCCTTTTCTTTGACTCAAATGTTATTGTTTTGGGTTCAGTGAGTACTATGTTGAGTTGATTAATGGTTTCAAACCATCTAAGCATGGCATATGCTAAATTTGCAAATGTGGCCATTTGCTCATATATGCTTCTATTTTTATTTCATTTTCTTTTGCTTTGTTTCTCTTTGATCCATTAGGCATGGTTTAGGGTTTAGAAACATTTTCAAATACTTCAAACAAACATTAATGGCAACATCAAAACATTCATGCATGAACACTATGCACACAATTTAATTCAATTCAAGTTTTTGTTTTGCTCCAAATTTTGGAATAAGGGAAATTCATTTTTGTTTGTTTTGAAGTTTTGGGGTGTTACATACAACGGGCAAGTAATCATCTCGTCCCTAAATTTGTAGACATCTACGTCAAATATTTAGAAGTGTCACCATAGCAGTATAAATTCATTACAAGTAAATTTATAGACAACTGCTTCACAAAGGAGCATTAGGAAGAACACCAATATCTAGAATTTTTGTTTGTTTGTGAGTCTAGCTTTTTTCGATAAAGGAAATATATACTAATATTGTAAAATACCAATTACATATAGCCTCTGCATCAACAAGATGTACAAAGACATCAAGGGTACACACAGCCAAGAGAAAAAGAGAAAAAAGAAAACAAAAACACTGCCCTGGTGATGAAACCACTCGCAATAGTAGCACTCAAACCACCACCGAAGATAGCATCGGGACTACAATCAAGATTGTCCAAAAGGAACGGCTCCAAGAAGAAAACAATACACCAGGATTGTCGTTGCAAACAATGCCTTTTGCAAGGCTATTGCCAGGTGCAGCCCGGCCCGAGGCCCGGCCCGAAGCCCAGCCCGAAAAACTCGGTCCTGGGCCTAAAAATGTTGGCCCGACACCCGGGCCGCCTGGTCCTAGGTAGCCTGAAAAGTCCATTTAATAATAGGGCCGGCCCACGGCCCGACAACCCGATGGGTATAATGGGTATTTGGTCGGTCCGGGCTTGGGCCTGATTTTTTAGCATCAGGCTTTCCTCGGCCCAGCCCGACATATGGCCAGGTATAGGTACAACCAATAAACGCTAGACCTTGGGTTTTCACCCTGAAAATCGTGTCTGGGCACTTGAGGAGCACCACTAAGAATATAGTCCATCTATGCTGCCACTCCTGCTTTCCAAGGTTGTTGCTACAAGTCGCAAAATACCGACATATAGGAAGAACCCGTGCCGCATTGTCTTCATCTGAACCACTACCCTCTTCACCATTACCATTCTCCGATTGCAACCACCATGGTTTTATCCACCTCTGTCAGTTTCATGGAGATCTAAATAGACTATATTAATTAAGATATGTCTCATGGCATCGAGCCCTTATGGATGAAGGTAAGGGCACGCATGATCGCATTGATAATGCTCTTGATATCCAGTGGCACCCCACGCCAAACTACGAAAATCTCTGCGATGAAGACCAAAACTCATCGAAGGCCGACATGAAGCAGATCAATGCATTGGTGCTCGAAGAACAAGGCAGGCCTCCATGCCTCCCTCCTCCGCCCAACAGAGCTCATTAGTACGTTAAAATCGTTGTAATCAGTCATTAGTGAGTTAAACCAGCTTGGGTGCTTTTCCTTGTTGCTATAAAAGGAGGTGCGTGGGTGGCTGGGAGGCCAACCTATGAAAAACCAAAATTTTATTTATCATTTTACCCTTTCCAAATTTATTTTCCCTAGTTGTTGTAGATCTGAGCTGATCGGGCGCTCTCCTTCCTCCCCCTCGAAGCTCTTGTCGAGGACTTGCAGATCCTGACATGGTGCTGGAGCTGTGTGGGGTGGGAGGTGCACCTTGTTTGCATCGAATTATCTTTTTTCTTTAGCATATTGTATGGAATTATCTGCGGTGAATTAATAGAACGCAGTCGCAGGCATGATTCTTATCTATACCTAATAATAAAGGAGCTAAGGTTTCTACTAAAATTTTCGTCCAACTTTTTCTTGGACAATTTTACCCTCCCACCAATTTACATTTTACAGAAAATGCCACCGGGAAGTGAAAACGGTTCAAAAGAAAAAACGTGCTGTGCAGCTGTCTTTCTCGTCACCGAACTGGGCCCTTCTCAACACCGAACTAAGCCCACAAAGAAAGTCACGGACGGCCGGCCCGATCGTTCGCAGAAGCGCTTGCAGGCAAAGCATCAATCCAATTCATCCAAAAAATCGCTAGACATTCTGTGTTAAATAGTCCCACATCGCTCCCTCACAATGATTTCCACCAGTTTATATACGTTTGAATTTGCCTGGAATATCAGCAAGGTGAATCAAAAGGAGCAACATTGGTTGGTCTGAAATCGGCTGCCTAAAAGCTGCACGGTGTTGAAATCTGAAAGGAGAACTGAAAGAGGACGTTGGTTCCTCTTCTAAAAGGACGATGTGAGGATAAGCATGGTGATTGGAAAAGATCTGCCGCCCAGGCTATAAAGAAAAGTACCCGGCTAGAGAGAATTTGGATGAGGACCTCGAGGAGGACGGCGGAGCGCGGCTCTGGCCTGGGGATTGCTAATTTGGTACCGGTTTGGCTGATGGACCGAACAGGAACATATATGGCTACCTCCTTTTCTTCCTAGATTCCTTTTTAATTTATTTTCAGAAAAATATAAATAAAAAGGCCTTGTGGGGGTCTACTCCTGGGATGACCGATTTTGCATAAATTGTTACACGACCCGACGCAACACGCATATATCTTTTTAGTTGAAATTACAACAATGCCACCGCTTAAGAAAAAATGCTTTGTTTTCGCTCGTTGATCTAACGAGAACAAAACATATTGCTTTGTTTGGCGCGAGCCACGCGACGAGTGGTTGCCGCTGGTCGACGGGTCACGCAGAAGAGGTGCGGCAGAACACGTGCGGCATGAACACCAGGCAACAGCTACAAAGCTAGAAATTTTTTGCCATTGGTGTCAGCCATCTATATTAACTAGGTGGCATTACACATAGTTAGGAATTTTTTCTGATTTTTTAGGAGGGTTAACAAAATATCATTGGTGTTAGTTGACACCATTGATTACATGCTAGCTCTACCCCTGCCGGGCGAGCTTCTAGGATGTGCCATGAGAAGCATTGCCAACATGTTATTGGAGCGCGGGCCGACACAGCCCCAAACCTACCCTCCCCTGAGCTCTAGGCCCTCTCGAGGACGAGTACTATGTGCCTAGATCGACCACCTTGAAGCAACTCTTCATATATGTATTTTTAGGCAGTGGAGCACCATGAAATTGTTGAAGAATTGTGGGCATGAATGCAGCGGCCGAAGAACAGGGAGACAAGACAACGCCGAGAAGTAGGAGGATTACATGTTCGATCCAGTGACCCAATATCGGTGGAAGACTACCACCGACGCCAACGCCGATGTTGGAGAAAGATCGATGAAGTGTGTAAATAGGAGAGCAGGTGTCGGCTAATCAGCGCAACAACGCGAATTACACTGGAGGAAATTAGTGTCTAATTACTCCTCAACCCGTCCATGTTGCAGGTATCAACGCAACAAGGCGTTAAAGAGCACCAAACCTCTTTTTTTGCAAGGGGCGAGCACCAAACCCAAACCCACGAGGAATACTCTCCTCGCATTGTCGATGTTCATTTGTTCTGATTTGGTTAATTTAACAAGATTTAATTTATTTTAGCATCTTTGTATATATTTAACGAGTGATTTGTTGCTTGATGATTTTATAACGATACAACCAAAATTGAAGTACTTCCTCTGTCTTCATATAAGTGGACGTTTAGCCTCAAACTTTATCCATAAAAGAGTGTACTTCTATCTTTCCAATGCACTTTAATGTAGAAAAGCTATTTCTCTCTCATCGTACGGAATCAAACCCAATAATATTCAGCATATGTTATCTTCATTTTGTACATTCACTTAGCTCATTGGAGGTAAAAATATTAAAGAGAAGATAGATTTTAGTTTGCGTCTTTCCAATGCAATTTTCCCTCACTTGATAATGTGTATTGAAAAACCCGCACGTACACACTTTTTTTTGGACAGATGGATGCTTTAGACCCGTCGCAACGCACGGGCACTTCTGCTAGTACCAAAAAAAGAGGCGAAAATGAAAGTGATGGATGAGATTGGGTTGTTAGAACAAACTGGGCCGAATGGTTGCTACCTGGGTGGTACGCACACATCCATCTATAGAGCTTCATTGGGCCTGCATGGACTTTGTTCGGAATTAGCCCGAGCCTGCCGACTTTGTTCGGTCTGGATCGCGTTACGCCGCCGCCGCCGATTCCCCGCTCCAACCGCCGCCGCCGGCTCCAGCTACGGGAGGAATGGCCGAACAACCGCTAGCCTCCTACCCCAGCTCGGCGCCGCGGCCGTCTCCAGCTACGGGAGCAAAGAGGCAGTGCTGTTTGCTTGGGTGGTCGCGACGAACATGTTCAGAGGAGGAGCAAGTAAGTTTCTGCCTTCAGCTTCCAAGATTATTTTGCCCAATAGGAATTCCCATCTATGTAAAAAATGCGATTGATACGCTTAATGCACGTTGTTACAGCCTAGATGATGTTCATTAGGTATTTAGCTAGATTTCTATCAGTGAAAGTCCTACGGCATAGGAATCTGACCACGTTTGCTGTTGGGACTTAGCACGCCAAGCTCACATGAACATCAAGTAATCCCCGTCCCTGTGTTTGGTCCATAGCTTCGGATATAATGAAGCAATCTTAAAACAGCTTCAGTTGTCACCATGTAAATTGTTGGCTGTTACAATCATGGCTGGTATTTTAAACACCAGTTGTCTAGGATCGGGTTTTCCTCCCGTTTTGATCCATACCAAATAGTCAATACAGTAATCTCTAATGGCTTTGGGTGCCTCCCATGTGAATCGTGATCATGTGTGTATGTGAAAGTGTTAGAACCATGCCTGGTATTCTAAAAGTCGAAACATTATTTAGTGCCTGCTATTGCCCCCCTTTTCAGTTTCCTGTTGAGTCGGTGACATACTACTTCTGAACGGAAGCCAGAGTTAACTATTTGACAGAACTAACTATTTTGTGCAAGAGAATCGGCAACTTCCAGTTTCATCACCACTAATCCTATACTCCTATCTATGATGAACAAAAAGGTATCACATCATACCTCTTCTTCTCTGCACCCTTTCCCAATAATAATGGTGGGAATTTGTGATGAGTTAATCTTTAGATGATCCATCTTCTAACTTGGACAATATCAATGGAACTTTAAAGATATATTTATCTGAGCCTGTTTGTTCCACATAGTGCCACCCTTAATTTAGTCCGTACATTCATGGAATTTGTTTCACGATACAAGGTTGAGTTTCATTACTTCTGTCTAATTTCTGAATCTAGTACATAGAGCCAACCTTCTCAATGACTTGGTAACTCTTCAAGGCTTTTTGAATTCACAAGGCTTATGTCTTCAGGAATGGTCGAACTTGCACTTTGTACGCTCATATTCTGAGCTGAATCTTCACTGGAATGAGACATAAAGATGTAGGTCAAATTATTTAAAAATATCTTTGCAGAATAACTTCACTGAAGAAAAACTTAAATATGTTCATAAATATCTTACAGTAGTTCACAAAAGTTTTGCTTTGGTGGCATCTCCATTTCATCTAAGCTTCTCTCGAACATTTCTAGAACTTTGGCTATTGTAGGGCGATAAATGGGTAGTATCTGTATGCACCACAAGCCAATGAAGGTCATCTTTTTTGCCATTTCCTCAATTTCGCTTCTGACATCACATGCTTGCAATCCATCATCTGCTGCGAAGTGGTCATAAATCCAATCTGGAAAATATTGTTCGCTGGAACTTTTTGCCATTGAGTTCACATTTTTCCTTCCCCCAACCATCTCTAACAACATCATTCCATAACTATAAACATCTGACTTTGTTGAAACAACACCGAAGTTTCGATAGTGAACTTCCGGAGCGATGAATCCAATTGTTCCTCTAGGACCAGTCATCGAAAGCTTGCTCTCATTTGCATGACACAATTTAGCTAGACCAAAATCAGCAATCTTTGGGGTAAAATCCTTGTCTAGAAGGATATTCTGAGGCTTGATATCGAAATGAACAATCCGAGAATTACAGCCATGGTGCAAGTAGTCTAGGCCACGAGCAATCCCAATTGCTATCGCATAGAGCCTCTCCCATCCTAAAGTTTCTTTTGGGTTCCCTGAGTATATGTACTTATCCAAGGAACCGTTGGACATGTACTCATATATAAGAGCTCGTTTTGATCCCTCCAAACAAAACCCAAATAAGCTAACAATATTAATATGAGAGGTTCTGCCAATGCTCATAACCTCATTCACAAACTCATCTCCATTTCCTTTGCAGTCATGCAAGAATTTTACAGCAACCAAACGACCATCATGTAGTCTTCCTTTGTAAACTACACCATAACCACCTCTTCCAAGCTGATCACTGCGAGAAGACGTTATCTTCATTACCTTTGAGTATATGTATCTTTTTGGCGCTAGGGATCCATAAGATACTATCATGGCCTCATAATTCTTTTCATTGTTGCTACTTGTCTTCTTGAGAAACCATAGTCGTTTGCCCTTTTTATGCCATATCAGGAAATAAATACATGTAAAGAGCAAGGTTGCAGCTGCTGATGCCAAAGCTGAGATGGAAGCACATGTTATTTCCTTTTGTAAATCAGAAGTTATTATACATTCATTATGATTACCAAGATGATCAATAGTTTAACTTTCTCTTTCTTCAAGAGTTCATTATGGCAATAGTACCAACAAGCTAAAGACCATAAGTTGCACAGTCATGCATTATGCAGAAATGAGAGTTTCTTGTTTCAGTTTTAAATTTTAGAACCATTTTTCATTGACTACTTACAAGATAAATTTTAAAGTTAGCATTTCATCATAGAAAACACTATTACTGAACTACTAATCTTTAAATCATCCCGTACGAAAAGATAGAAAATGTTTTAACATACCTATTAACATGATCTTCCTGAAGGCCCTCTTTCTACCTGGAATATAACATATAATTTATTAGTAAAAACTATATTGTTCAATAGTATTATGTTTGTTGTTTTTCCAAAAGAAAGAAAGGTGTAAGTATATGAATCTTCAATATTCTGTGATGAAATAGAAAAACACGTTGCAAAATAACGAAGAACAATAGAACATGGAGTATTGAGACTTTTGTTTGATTGAGGTATTGAACAACTATGTAGCTCAAATGGAAGTTCGCCAAAACAAACTTCAATTATAGGCCTGTTTAGATTTGATACCCAATATAGCGATTGCATACACTTAAGAATTGCGAGTCCACGAGTCGAGCCGAGTTGTACCGACTCATAGAGTAGCCGTGATTAGTCTAGACTAATGTTCGACAGTTGACATGTACTTCAGCAGTCGCTAGTACAAAATACTATCATACGTGACAGACAAATAAGAGATTTAATAACTAAAACTGACATAAGTTCAACACAAGTTACATAAATAATAATTCTAGAACCTAGAACATCATGACATAGGTCTCAAATGATCTCGTCTACATGACGGAACGATGTCTTTGAATTTCATCTTCATCCTTCTCGTCTAAATATCGCTTGAGAGCTCTGAACTTCCTTGTGTTTAAGAAGTCATGGATTTCTTTCTTAATTTCCACAGATGCCTCTAGACAGTTATCCACATAGTTATACACATCACTGAAACCCCAGAAAGGTGCCGCCGCAGCCGTCCCACTCTCTGACCACACAACTTGCACTGGAGCAAATCCTTCCTGGCTAAATCTGGCCAAAATCATAATTCCAACTGGATCATCTGATTGAGCTTTCTGTCCACGATCATTGGACACATCATGACCATCAGCATTCGGGCCCGCTCTAGGTCCGGCGGGCTATGGCCAGAACTCAGATCTGGCTGTTGGCTATGTGCACCTGTCCGAGGGTCAGCGGTGCACTATAGCTGCGGAGATCTCGTCTGGCGTGCCGCGGTGGGGTGTGAGGATGGCCGGGAAGCACATGGATGGTGTCTGGCAGAGCTGGCCATGTGTGGGTTTCATGCCCCACCCCCTCCCCAGCCACGGTGTGGCTAATGTGTCGGATCCAGGCCAGGGGCCTAGATCTAGCGTTTGCCTAGTAATCGTTCTTTCAGGTTTTGTGGGCTTGGCCGGCGGATGCTCGTCCTGCCTGTTTAAGCCCCCGCCGTCTAAGGGCTGGTTGGCTGGCTCGGACCTTCCCAGCCCGCTCCGATGGATTTGTCGTCGTGGCGTCTGCCATGTCAAGTGTGGGAAATCTTGGATGCAGATGCGGCAGCCTCGGAAGGTGGACTACGCAGGTGACTCAGTGCACCGTGTGGGCTATAGGTGAAAACTTCTGTCTTGGTCTAAATGATAGCGACGCAGCGCGCGCCGTGACCCTCTTGGGGGCATCATGGTGGAGCTCCGGTCTCCCCAAGTCTCGGTCTTCAGTGACAAGTTTGGTTTTCCATGTTCTTTCTTGTTTAACTGTGATTCACTTTGTAATAGAGTTTTCTCATCACTTTGTATCGGTTCAGCCGTGGGCTTTATTTATAAATCACTGTTTATCGGTTCGGCCATGGGCATTATTTATAAAGTGAGGGTGAAAGCCTATTTCTAGGAGGAGAGAAAGAACTTGATTGATTCCTAAGGGTGGGAAGTAGCTTATCAAAGTTTCCCACCGAAGCCGCTCTTCTTATTCCATAAATAAATTTTATGAAGTTCAAGAAGTTCAGTGAAAAAAGGGTAAGTTTTCTTCCATCCTTCCAAGCTCCTCGAGCTTGATCCACAAAAGATATGTGCATTTATTATTTATAGTTTAGTATTAGAATGCTAAGTGAACAAACAAAACAATTTGATGACTGAACTTACCACTGACAGGTGCACGCTGCCATTTCAAGAGGAAGCCGCCGCCGATGAGCTGCTCGTAGTCGCTCGTGTTTGCCTTGCCATTTGCACCACCCAGCACCGGCACGACTACGAGAGTGTCGCAGCCCTCCATAGCCCTCGTCTCATCGTAACTCCCTTCCGTGCGGACAAACACCTGACTCTCGTTCCCACACCTCATTCTTGTCTGCTCCAGCTCTCTGTCCCGACGTACCATGGAAGCCGATGTGCAGTTGTACATCACGAGGTTCAGGTTGATGGGGTCGATCTTGAACGGGATGCCCAGCTTGTCGGAGGTGTTCCAGACCGTTACTTGGCAGCTGTTGGAGGCTTGCAACAATGTCAGCTTGCAGACATCCACAACGCGCAAGCTCTCTTCCTCATAAGAGATGTCCATGATTGTGAATCCAACGCTGGGTACAGAGCTTGGTAGAACTGGAGTGTCGTTAAGGCAGGTGATCTCGAAATCCGGGGAACCACATGATCTTTCCGTCTGCCAATCAGAGAGCCAGAATGGGTCAGAGATGGTGACGTTGCCACAGCTCGTAGCCGAGCAGCCTTCCGCTTGCTCCTCAGCCACCACGACGGCCAGCATCAGCGGTAGCCACCAGGCCAAGAAGAGCCAGTATCTTGGAGCCATGGCAGCACAGGATTTGGAATTTGTTGCTAGTGAGCGGGGTGCTGGACCCTGGCCGCCTCGGAAGATGGAAGTAAGTGAGAATAAGAATGCTCTGCTAGTGATTCGGGGCGCTAGGCTATCTTGGTGCACAAATCCTGTGAGACGAGCTTCACACGGCGGCCAAAAGACTAGCTTCACACGGTGACCAAAAGACTAACTTGTTGACTGGTTCTGGGGTGATGTTTCGACAGTTTGGCAGAATCCCAGTGGACAAGTCTCTACAGTGCGATTGGATGTGACTGCCCATAGTGGAATTCCATTAACTGAATGTACTTTTCCCCAGGAGTACCATGGCACGTAATATTACAGCAGAAGCAATTTGCAAACACTTTTGTGTGGTGGTGTTGTATCTGGGAACATTAATTCAATGTTTATTTTCGTGGGAAGAGATAGCTTTGTTGACTACTGAATATTCTTCATACAGTTTTTCTGGAGAGAGAGAGCCATTTTCTTGTGTGTAATGTGTATACTGGTACTTTGTGAACTCCAGGATTTGCCCATTACCTGCACTTTAACTTTCATCTTTACATGGCATGGCAGGATAATTGCAGTGATCCCGGCGATGGGGAGGTCTGGCAGCTGGTAGGGCTCTTCAACCAGAGTGTGCATGGGTGGTTTGTCTCACCACCAGGAGCAGAAGAGATGTACCTTGATAAGTTGATAGTCACCACCAGGAGCAGGAAAGGCAGCAGCTCGGAACCATCACAATTTTTTAGATTTGGAATTTTTTTGCAGCTGTGGTCATGGGGTGTGGGGAGATAGAACAGAGAATACCGTGCCTAGTGGGCTGAGTGCTGGCTACCTTGGTCCACACGTCCTGCAGACGGTCTTCAGACTTTTCAAGAGTGTTCAGCAGAATCCACTGGAGAGGTGCGCTTGGATGTGATTGCCAGCAGTGGACTTTCGATTGACTTAGTGTGGGCACCATAATACCTAGTCGCAAATCCAATCTGCAAAATGTTGTGGTGCCTTGTTCATTCTCTGTGGTCTTGTTCCGCTATTTTGATATTTGTTTTTTTCCCTGTGGTAAGATAGAGCTTTATTGTTTACTGGCTATTGTTTACACAATCTCTCTGGAGAAGACTCATGCCTATGTTAAATATGATCCTGTAACTCCTTCAAAACATATCCTTCTACCAGGTGTGGGCCTCCAGCTTCTATTCCAAAGTGACGTCCACCGCCTGGATGTATGGTTATGGTGAACTTTTATGCAGCTCTGAACTTGTGGTCTCCGGCGCATGGGTGCTGGAGCTCTGGTGCGTGATGAGCATGGCATATTTTTGTTGGGTTGATGTCCTTCCTTGACAATGTTTGTTACCTTGAACCTGCCGTGGGTTTGCACTGATGTCTGCCGTGGATGGAAGTTCAGATAGAATCATCCAGGTTTAAGACAGTCTGAACCTGGTCTACAAGATCAATTCATCCTCGTATGATTGAACGACTAATGCATGGTGCCTGTACCAAATTATTCAAACGGTATATGGTAGAGATACATGAGCCGTCTTCAACAATTACAAAATAAAGCCTAAATGATATTAGCATATCTTTGAGGTCTTCAAACTCTTTCTTCTTCTAAGACATAATTATATACTTTTCTGAAGATATCCAAAGATAGATTACAAATCATAGACGTACCCATTAATTTTAATTTAAAGTGTAATACTAAAGCTATGTGCACACACGTAACCATTAAAATAGTCAATTAACATCCGGCAAGAGTACCAACACCAGTATAATAGGAAATAATAATCGACCAGCCTGTCAACGTCATTGGAGAGCCGATAGTACAAATTGCCATTGTAGAGGACATAGCCGCTGAGACAAAAACCGCGAGAATAATCCTCCCCGTGGCAACCATGAGAAAAGATCCAAAGTCGATCTGGCAAAGCAAGATCTGAAGACTCATACCTAGAGAACTGTAATCTTTCAACATCATCATTGACGCCGAGAAGGAGATCACGTTGCCGAACGAATGGCCCTATGTCACTCATTGCAGACGATGTCATCTGCATTAAGTGAAAACTAACAAGAAAAGGGCTACTAAAATCCTAAAATAATCTAATAAAAACACTACTTTTATCAAAATACCTAAGTATAGATTCTCCACTCCTCTCGATGCTGGCGAAGCTAATCGGAGAAGGGAGAACCGATCTATAGAGGAGGATGAAGTGGAGGCGGCTAGGGTGAGGCAGCGGTTGTCTTCTTACTCGTGCGTGCTTTGGTGAACTAGTAGAACGCGGTTGATCTTAATTAAAAAGCAAAAGGGCATCTCAAAAAAAAAGGGGGGGGGGGGAAGGAAAGTGATTGGGATGTTAGAACAAACTGGGCCATGTGGTTGCTGCCTGTGTTTTACGCACCTATAGAGTTTGTTTGGGCTTGTAGGCCCTCGGGCCCCCCCGAAGGCCCTATAGCCCGAGCCTGCCGACCTTGTTCGCCGTGGATTCGTGTTACACCACTGCTGGCCCGTCGGTGATGCCCCTGATCCCCCGCTCCATCTCCGGCCGGCTCGTCCACCTGCTGGCTCTGCTGCAGCCTCGCCACGGCCGTCTCTCGCCACGGGGCAAATCGCCGAGCAATCGGTACCCTCCAGCCCCGCGGAGCCGCTCGGAAGCGGCGAGTACAGGACCCCGGAAGTGATTGCTTCCCACGGTGTAGCGGAGGTCGGCGACGCGGGCACGCGGCCGCGGGCGCCCACGGTGTAGCTCCAATGGTTTTGGCGGCCGATCTGGTGCCAGGCTGGGTGCTGGAGGTGGTGCGGATTCCGGGAAAAATCCCTGGCTGGCTATGTCATCCGCGATGGTGGCGACGCCAGTGGGCGTCGTGTTCTTCCTAGAGCGCCGTCGAGGTAGCTTTCCGCCATCCCTTCCCCTTCCTGAAACCCGGGAGAAATCCCAAATCCATTGGATTGGCGGCAGCCACGCCCCGTGCGCCGTCACCTTCCTAAAGGTGTCGCCTTGTGTCAGTTGGGGTTGTGGGTTGGCGCTGTTTTCTGGTGGTTAGCGCCATGGTCGTGGTTTGAGCGGTGGTGGCGATGCTGAGCTCTAGGGTCTGGCTCCTGCAATCCCTTTGGATGCTCGCTGGTTCGTGCTCTGCACTCGCTCGGGTGCGGGACGACAGGAGCACGATGCTTCTCCCTCACAGGCGATGCCCCGAGGCTCGGCTCTATCACCTCTCATCTCCTTCATAGCTCATACTCTTCAGCGTCCTCGCCCTGCAGCTTCGTCTCTTCGTGGTGTGCTCCACATAGCTTTTGGGTGGGCTCTGGTGTTGGCTCAGTTTGACAGTCTGGTTCCTAGTCCCTTCTCTGCTCTGGGTGAGCGTGTCTCCATGGGCGGCGGTACGGCGTCCTTCGAGCCAGGGCGAGGAGGGCAGGGGTCCCTCTCCGGCCACAGAAGAGAATGGACATGTGATGACTCGCCCTCTTGGTCCAGCCGTAAATTCTCCCAAGCAAAGCTGATGATCCCACCCCAAGTTTCCCCTTTCCCGCTCCCTGTTGCTTGGATCGTGTTGGAGGGTTCCACATGCTTTAACTAGTTTCTGGTTTACCTTATGTTTGCTGGTGTCTGTGTGAGTTATAAGCTGTTTTTCAGCGTCTTTGTAACCTGACCGTGTTGCTTTATTAATTTAAAGCTGGACATTTTGTGTCTTACGTTTGAAAAAAGTGTCTGTACCAAATTATCCATGGTGAATTAGTACAACGCGCGTTGATCTTAATTAAAAAAACAAAAGGGGAAAAGGAGAGTTTGTTTGGGCTTGCAGGGACCTCCAGAAGGCCCTATAGCCCGAGCCTGCCGACGTTGTTCGCCGTGGATTTGTGTTTCGCCGCCGCTGGTCCGCCGGTGACGCCCCTGATTCCCACCTCCATCTCCGGCCGTGCTCGTCCCCGTGCTGGCGCCGCTGCAGCCTCGCCGCGGCCGTCTCCTGCCACGGGGAAAAATGGCCGAGCAATCGCTAGCCTCCAGCCACGCGGAGCCGCTCGGAAGCGGCGGCGGCTAGGACGGTGAGTGCGAGACCCCGGAAGTCATTGCTTCCCGCGGTGTAGCACAAACCCTCGTCAGATATGGCGGAGGTCGGCGACGCGGGCATGCGGAATGTTGGCCCCCATGAGGGAAAGAGGACCGCGAAGAGCATGTGCAGAAGAGGACCAAGTAAGTTTATGCATTCAGATTCCACGGTTATTTTGCGTCTGTTTTGCCCCCTGGAAATTCTATATGCAAAAAATATTTTAGATGGATATACACTTTGTGCATCCAGATTCTGAAATTGTAGTTTTGAACTTTTGATTAGAGCCTGAATCGCCTCCGGTAGCCTTCAAGGTCTTGTAGTAATGGTAGCTGCGTGCCTCTGTCATTAGCACCAATGCTTTTTAGCGGTAGAAACTTGGAATACAAAAATCATCGGGCACCCAAGCTATTCCTTTTCTGGTAGGTAAGAGATACGGACGCTAAGATGTGGTTGACTCTAGGGAGGTCATGCATACATGGAATATGTTGTATGATACAATGCCGATTTTTGCTGCGCTTGTTATATCAGAAAGTACCGTAGTACATGCCACCTTAAATAGTTGGAAATCATTTTGTGTTTTTTTGGATTCACAATGGCTTATGAGCTCAAAGAGTTCGTAACCGTTGTAGGTTTTTTGAATCCACAAGGCTTATCTCCTCAGATCTGGTAGAAGTTGCACTTTGCACATCCATGTTGTGAGCTGAACTTTCACTGGGATGAGAGATAAGCGCATAGGTCAAGTTATTGCAAAATACTAATAAATTTGCGGAAAAATAAAGAGACAAAAATGTGGGAGAAATGTCTTACAGTAGTTCACAGAAGCTCTGCTTCGGTGGCATCTCAAGATCATCTATGTTTCTCTCGAACATTTCTAGAACTTTTGTTATAGTGGGGCGATACATAGGTAATACTTGGATGCACCACAAGCCAATTATGATCATCTTTCTTGCGATTTCCTCAAATTCACCTGTGATTTCACATGCTCGGAGTCCATCATCTTGTGCAAAGTGGTCGTAAATCCAATCTGGAAAATACTTTTCGCTGGATTTTCCAACAATTGATTTTACGTTTCTTCTGCCTCCAACCATTTCCAGCAGCATCATTCCATAACTATAAACATCTGACTTTGTTGAAACCACTCCAAAGGTTCGATAGTGAACTTCTGGAGCAATGAATCCAATTGTTCCTCTGGCACCAGTCATTGAAAGCTTACTCTCCTTTGTATGACACAGTTTAGCGAGACCAAAATCAGCAATCTTTGGGCTAAAGTCTTTGTCTAGAAGAATATTTTGAGGCTTGATATCGAAATGGACGATGCGTGTATTAAAGCTATGGTGCAAGTATTCTAGGCCACGTGCAGTCCCAATTGCTATGGCATAGAGCCTCTCCCATCCTAACATTTCTTTGGGGTTCTCTGAGTAAATGTACTTATCCAAGGAACTATTGGGCATGTACTCATATATAAGCGCTCGTTTTGATCCCTCCAAACAAAACCCGTGTAAACTAACAACATTAACATGAGAGGTCCTACCAATGCTCATAACCTCATTGACAAACTCGTCACCGTTTCCTTTGCATTCATGCAAGAATTTCACAGCAACCAGACGACCATCATGCAGTCTTCCTTTGAAAACCACACCATAACCACCTCTTCCAAGCTGATCATTGCGAGAAGACGTTATCTTCATTACCTCTGAGTACATGTATCTTCTTGGAGCTAGGGATCCGTAAGATATTATCATGGCCTCGTAATTCCGTTCCGTGCTACTGCTAGTCTTCTTGCAGAGGATAAAACATAGTCTTTCCCCCTTTCTATGCCAGGTCAGTACATAAATGCATGGAAAGATCAAGGCTGCAGCTGCTGATGTCAGAACTGAGATTGAAGAATATATTAATTCCTTTTATAATGAGAAAGAGCACATCATAGAAGAAGTGGTAACAAGCTAAAGTCCAGAGATATTTGCTCGAAGTAACAAGCCGTGCATTGTGCACATGCTGACAGTTTGCTTGTTTCAAATCTGAATCAAAGCCTAATGATTATAAATACTAGTATTATGTTAAAAAATGAGTAATGGTCAACAACTGAGCCTGAAATGATTATTTTTAAAAGTTTTGGTGCATACCAATTAGTATTATCTTCCTGCCAGTCCACTTGCTACCTGGAATATTGCATCATATTTAGTCCAAAAAAGAAATATCGTGCAGTCATCCAATATTGGTTGCTTTTCCAAAGCAAAGAAACACACACCATATTTGAATCTGGAATGTTTGCCAATAAAAGAAAAAGATGTGTCGCAAGATAGCGAAGAACTTGGATTACATGTTTGTCTTTGTTTTGATTGACAACTATGCTGCTAGTTGCGGGTTTGATACGATATGAGAATTATAGGCCCATGGAGATTTAACATCCAGATAATTGTGGGAAATACTCTGTTTGTGTTCATTTTACCAGACTGTATATCATACTCATTAAGATGAACTAGTGCGAGGATGTAGTAATGGAATCTTTTTGTGCTATTATTATTGAACAATAAAAAATAACCAGTTTTCATAAACTCTGATATATAAGCATGAGTTAATTAAATAACATCTCTCTACCAACGAGTCAAATAGCACAAATTTTCCATAGTTCTATTGGAAAAACCCCTTTTGACGTTGGATTTTTTTACTAGGAATTGCGCTCCTTAGAAAAGTTTGGGTTTTCCTGCAACCGAAGAAAAAGAGAATGGAAGAATTCTTCTTATGGCATAATAAAATAAAGAAACCTTAGAATTCTGTTTGTATAAAGTATACTACACCATATTATCGAAATTGAAATAGGGTATGTATGAGAAAATTAATGACTTTGAAAACACGAATAGCTGATGAGAGAAGTTGTTGCTGAGAAATAGGAATGTGGAACGAAATCTAGTCTTAGTCAAATACATTTCAGTCTGCATGGCTGAGAAAAACATGACAGCTGCAGCCTGCAAGGACATGAAACGTAGCCATCTCTCTCACATATCACTTAATTTGTAAGGACACTACCGTGACATGCTAACAAATGCTTCACCCATCCACCACAAGGATATTATCCCTGTTGATTTTTGAATATTCTGATGCCTCTGAAAGCTTGACTGGTCATTTTTTGTGTGCAGTGGAGAGATTGAAAAGAGTGTCAGTGTTTTTTGTGACGATGTTAGCACGCTCGGTTGGATATTTTAAGCCTGAATTGTGGTAGTTTTTTATGTATCTTTCTAGATTTTGATCATCCTAAGCCTGGTTAAGTGAGCAAAATTGGTACGCTGATGCGCCTATACTAGGCGTGGAGCCTGGCATAGTAGCTACCAAAAAAACATATTTGACGAGTGAGCTTACCAGTTACCACTACTACCAGTGGCAGGCGGTGGCTTCCATGTCAAGAGGAAGCCATCGCTGATGAGCTCCTCATAGTGGCTCGCGTCATTGCACGATAAAGCGTACCTGCCGTTGATGCCGCCCTTTTCGCTATATTGCTCTCCCGCGTGGAAAAATGTGTTGTTGCGGAATACTGCCTCTACTAGACCCTAGTCCGGTAGCGTGGCTGAGACCCTTATCCTACAAACGGCTGCCGAGAGCGAGCTTGCAGCCCATCGTCGACACCATCAACCGCGAGCTCTTGCCATGGATTGCCTCTTTCTACACCTCAGCTGGGCGGCTTGTGCTCGTCAAGTCGGTCCTCGCACCGATCCCGATCTACCTCTCCATTGCTATCATCCTACCCTCTTGGCTGGCACAGTTTTTGGAGAAGAAGATTAGGGTTTTCTTTTGGAAGGGCTCGGACGCAGTCCATGACGGCCAGTGCCTAGTTGCATGGGAAAAGGTGTGTCGCCTGGTGCAGTACAGCGGGCTTGGCGTTCTAAACTTGAAGCTCCTGGGTTTTGCACTACGCGGATGCGCTGGTTTTGGGTGCAGAAATCTGGGAATCCGTCTTGGGCTAGGCTTCATCTTGACATCGAGCCAGAGGTTCAGGCTGTGTTTGATGCTTCCATCCGGGTGGTTGTAGGCGATGGGAGCACGGGTTTGTTCTGGACTGATTGCTGGTTCAGCGTTGTGGCCATCAAGAATTCCGGCCCCGCTCTTTTCGCTGGAGTTGACACACGAGCACAACAATCTCATAGGTCGATGATCTGGAGCCCCGTGCCCAAGCTCGTAATAACCGAGGTATGGTACATTGCCGGTACTGTGGACCTCGGACCCGGGCTTCACGCACCTGTTCTCACATGTGACCGAAACGATGCTGAACGGGGAGGAGATGGTCAGATTGCCGTATCGCTCGGGTAAGCAGCCTTCTTCTGCTTGCACACCTGATTTGATACGAGGGAAATATATACATAGAAACAGCAGAAAAATCATTTTTTTAGATTAGTGCAACAGTTTGTCCAAGGGGTAGTGTTGGTATAAAGGTGAATGATGATATTGGTTATTATTTCCAGACAAAGAAAGGTCTAAGGCAAGGCGACCCTTTATCCCCAATGCTTTTTAATATTGTAGTGGATATGCTTGCCATCTTAATTGAACGAGCAAAAGAGGATGGTCAAGTTGGGGGGTTAATTCCGCATTTAGTTGAGGGAGGACTCTCTATATTACAATACGCAGATGATACTATCCTATTCTTAGAACACGACCTTAATAAAGCAGTTAATATGAAATTAATTTTGTGCCTCTTTGAAGAGTTATCGGGGCATAAGATTAATTTTCATAAAAGTGAGATTTTTTGTTTTGGAAAGGCAAAGGAGGAGGAGGCTCAGTATAAGCAGATCTTTGGATGTGATGCTGGACAACTCCCCTTTAGATACTTGGGTATTCCAATCCACTACAAAAAACTAAGGAACTCGGATTGGTATCCGGTAGAAACACGGTTTGAGAGTAAATTAGGATGCTGGAAAGGGAAGTTACTATCCTATGGTGATAGGCTAGTTCTTATTAATTCAGTATTAACTAGCTTACCGATGTTTATGTTGTCTTTCCTGCAAATACCTGTTGGGGTAAGAAAACGTTTGGACTTCTATAGATCCCGATTCTTTTGGCAGTCCGATGAAAACAAAAAAAAATACCGCCTTACAAAATGGAATATTGTCTGTCGACCCAAAGATCAAGGGGGCTTAGGTATAGAGGTGCTCGAAATCAAAAATAGATGCTTATTGAGTAAATGGCTCTTTAAACTTCTTAACGAAGACGGGGTGTGGCAAGAATTGCTACATAACAAATACCTAGGACATAAGACATTATCAGAGGTACAAGCTAAGCCTACTGATTTCCCTTTTTGGAAATGATTGATGGAGGTCAAACAAGAGTTTTTTTCAAGGGCCTCTTTCAAAGTGGATAATGGTATGACCATCCGCTTCTGGGAAGATACCTGGTTGGGAACTACTTCTTTGGCTCAACAATATCCGTCCTTGTATAATATTGTACATCGTAAAAATGTCACTGTTGCACAGGTGCTTGCCCAACCACCGTTGAATATTACATTCCGAAGGGTACTGAATGGTAGTAAATGGACTTCCTGGTTACAATTATGTCGGAAACTCATGATGGTTACTTTGAATGACGAGGATGATCGGTTTCTTTGGAAGTTGACATCTAACGGGTTGTTTACTGTCAAGTCCATGTATGAAGATCTTATGTCTGGCCATACCTTTTTTTTGCGAAAGTATCTCTGGAAGGTTAAAGTATCGCTTAAGATTAAGATTTTCATGTGGTTCATGAGTAATAAGGTTTTATTAACTAAAGATAATCTAGCTAAACGTCATTGGAATGGGTGTACAAAATGTGTTTTCTGTGGGGAACAGGAGACAATTCAACACCTTTTCATTGAATGTCCTTTAGCTAAGCTCTTATGGCTACGGTTAATTTCACTTATGATCTTCCACCTCCCACCAACATTACCAATATGTTTGGTAATTGGTTAAATGGAGTAGATAGACCAATCTAAGGCTTTTATCCGGATTGGGGTTTCTGCTTTATGTTGTTCTATTTGGAGGGTCAGAAATGATATAATTTTTAATAAAAAAACATCTTTTCATTTCTTGAAGGTTATTCATATGGTCTCCCATTGGGTCCAGCTTTGGGCTCTACTTTCCCCGGAGGGACAGCGGGATGCCATGGCTTCTGGATGCACACGACTCCTGATGGTCGCTCAGGATATCTTGTGCCAGGCTGGTTGGTGACATACTAGAAGACTATGTTGAGTTGTAGTTCGTAGTATGTTTTGTTTTCGATGGTTGATTCTTGTATCAATCCTCAGTGTTGTGTGAGTTGTAAACAATACTTTTTGGAACCTTTTTCTAATAAGTGGCCATGTGCATCCTCATGATGCAGAAGCCGGGGCACACCCCCATTTCGAAAAAAAAAAGTTAAAATGAAACAATGTCTAGGAGGAACTAGACACTACTGATATGGAGAAATTCGTCCCTGACAGCAAAATCCTTTTTGACATCGATCGGAGTTGCATGTGGATGGTGTCTGCAAACACAAATTGGAGAAAGTGGAAGACCGAGTCCAAAGGAATTGACTCATTGAGGAATTATTTTTCAAAGGAAAATAAATAGTCCACAGAACCCAAGGGATAAGTCTTGAGAAATGTGGTGTGAGCGATGCGATGTGACTGCCCACAACCGCCAGTGCCATGGTACGTGTCCTATATATCTCAGGAATTTAAGTTTTTGAATCAGTGTTTCGAATATCTTTTCATAATAAATTATTACATAACTACAAAAACTATGACTACCCGGTCGTCAGTAGGGCTGAGCTGTTACTGTCGAGAATTTGTTCAACACTTGAAAGCAAAGGGAAAGGGTGAGCATGAGAAAAAGGAAATGGTTAATTTTTAAAAGGCTATTGGTGATGCTCTGTTCATATCAAAAGAAACATTTCGACGAGTGAGCTTGCCATTAACAAGTACTGCGGCTAATCGTAGCTACGGCCGTGATTTGAAGATGATTTTACGTGTGAGCAAACTTACGTGCAAGGGGTAGAGGAGGAAGGCCGTCCCATGTCAGGAGGAAGCCATCGCTGATGAGATGCTCGTAGTCACTCATGTTCACCTTGCCGTTTGCACCACCCAGCACCGGCACGAGGATAGCCTCGCAGCCATCGATAGCGTAGCCGGCGTTGTCGCTCGTCTCATTGTAACTCCCTGCTGCGCCGACGAACATCTGACTCTCATTTCCGCACCTCAGTCTTGTCTCAGCCAACGCTCTTTTCCGACGTACCGCCGCCGACACTGCTGTTGTCCTGCAGTTGTACAGCATGAGGTTCAAGTTGTTGGGGCTGATCCGAAACGAGCTGCCGAGTTTGACGGAGGTATTCCAGATCTGGCCATAGCAGCTGTTGGAGTCGTGCAGTAACTCCTGCTTGCCCACATCAATCGCACACATACTGCGTTCTTCGTAGGTGATATTGACAATCACGAAGCCAACGGATCGGGTACCCCGTAGGACTGGAGTCTTGTTACTGCAGGTGACCTCGAAATCCGGAGAACCACATGATCTTCCCGTCTGCAGGTCGGTGAGCCAGAACGGGTCGGAGATGGTGAGGTTGCCGCATGTCTTGGTGGAGCCCAAGCAACCTTCCACTCGTTCCTCAGCCGCGACTGCAAGCATCAGGGGTAACCACCAGGCCCAGAAGAACCAGTAGCTCAGAGCCATGGCAGCACAGGATTTGGTATTTCCTGATGGTGGCGGGGTGATGGGGCCTTACCGCCTTGGGAGATAGTTGTAAGAGATAATACTCTGCTAGTGAGTGGGGGTGCTGGGCTACCTTCATCCACGCGTCCCGGGAGACGGTCTTCACACGGTGGCCAAAGAGTGGACAAGTCTCCACCAATGGTTCACTGGTATTCGGAAAGATTTTTCAAGAGAATGATGCAATGTATTGTTCGGCAAAACGCAGTGGACCGGTCTCTGCAGTAGCACCATCCACATGTTAATTTGATGTTTGCTTTTTCTGTGGTATAAGAGAAAGCTTTAGTAATTGCCGAATATTGTTTACAAAACCACTCTGAGAGAGAGAGAGAGAGAGAGCCTTTTTTTTGTGCAGTACGTCTGTAACTATGCTGGTTTATGACCAAGTGTTATCCATTTAGAGATCATCACCATTTCTTCTGAGTGCATAGGTTAGTGTTCTAGACGGACGACAACGCTTCGTTGAGTCCCGAAGTAGTAGAGGCAACATGGAAGACATGACTGTTGCACAAACAAACCAAAATGTTTTAGGACTTAAACTGGTGGCAAAGAACAAACCATCGAATTCCATGTAGCCTCCATCACAAATAAGTCCTAGCTTCAGCTGCGTACCAGCTGCTTCTACCACATGTCTTCAGTTGATGTTTCTGGGCAGAGGGCCCCTGATCCGCCTGCTCGAAAGGCAGGTGAATAACTAGCATGTTTATGTCTGCTTCTGTCAGCACCTTCATGGAGTGCCTTGGGAGCTCTCGTGGAAGTGGATGACTATACCGACCTTCAAAACCTTTTAGAGCATTTTTTTTGCTCACACGACTTTATTTTTAAGGCTAGAGAATTTTCTCGATGCACATGGCAAGAATATCATATTGCTAGTCGGTTCCATACCATGTTCAACCAAATGAGAGTGGCTCCATTTTGTTTTGAAAATAAGTGGTGTCATGGAGCTCACTGCATATTAATGTTCTTTCTATGGCAGTTTGTTCAATTTTGAATCATTCAAATAATTTAGGAAATGATGACCATTCTTATGCAGATCTAATTGGACGTTTGGAAGAGTACAAGCCATGTTGAAACATTCATCTGTATAGTGTCTTCAGACCTAATAGATATATTTACCTACTAATAAAGGAAGTAAGGTTTCTCCCTAAATTTTCGTCCGATTTAGAATTGCTCCTCAGATTCAATTAAAATTACAGCTACTGCCACCATCTAAGAAAATAATGTTTCGTTTAATAGACATGAAAGTTAGGAAAAGGCCGCCGAATGACGAATCCACTCCCCTCCCGTGCTTTCTCGATGGACTCGTGGAGGAGTTAGTGAGGTGCGAGGTCAGAGACCGCCGTGGCCGGCGCTAGCGCGAAGAAGGTGAAGGCCATAGTCGTGACGCGAGTGCTGGGCGGAGCTTGGCGAGCGGCCAGGAGGCGAGAAGAGGAGGCGCTGGTGCTTGGCGTCGGCTGGTAGAACATCGGGCGGTGCGGCCGATGGAGAAAATGACCATCCGCGAGTGTTTTGAATGAGCAACTAGTATTCACAGAGAGCCAAAGGCCAGTACATGTACATGTGTGGCAAAGTGCAGGAAACCCCTCATACATAGGGATATACAAGAAAAGGGGCTATACATCTCTAACACCCCCCCTCAAACTCATGGGGGGTCAACAACACTGAGTTTGGAGAGAAAGAAGCCATCTTGCGCTCTAGTCTGGGCCTTCGTGAAGAAGTCAGCCAAATGTAACTCGGAAGACACATGCTGTAGAGCCATAACCTGATCCTCTACAGTAGTACACACAAAGGAGGCGTAAACACCTATGTGCTTGGTGAGCTCATGACTCGCCGGGTCACGTGCAATGCTGATTGCGCCAGTACTGTTAGACAAGAGAGGAGTTGGTGCGGCAGCAGAAACACCAAAATCTTCCAATAACCATCGTAACCAAGTCACCTCTGCCGTCAAGAGAGCCATCGCTCGCAACTCCGCCTCTGCACTCCAACGAGAGACCGCGGTCTGTTTCTTGTCTTCCAAGCAATGAGAGAACCACCAAGAAAATCACAGTAGGCAGAAAGGGACCGGCGATCTGATGGATCACTAGCCCATGTAGCATCTGAGTAGGCCTGGAGCTGTAAGGAGCTGGAATGAGGAAAGAAAAGGTGATGGGAGATCATGCCACAAAGATATCGGAGGGCACGAAGAAGGTGACAGTAGTGGACGGTGGTGGGAGCAGAGATGGACTGACTCAGAATGTGAACAGGATAGGAGATGTCAGGACGAGTGACAGCAAGGTGGACAAGGTTCCCAACCAAGTGACGGTAGCACGTCGGATCAGGCAAAGGATCACCATCTGTGGAGCGAAGATGCACATTGAGCTCCATAGGAGTCTCGATGGTGCGCTCATCACCAATAGTGGCACGAGTAAGAAGGTCCTGAATGTACTTCTCCTGGGAGATATAGAAGCCATCAGAGGTAGTTGAAACCTCAATCCCAGGGAAGTAGCGAAGAGGACCGAGATCAGTCATGAGAAACTGCTCACGGAGATAGGCCTTGACAAAGGCAATATACTCAGAGTCGTCACCAGTGATGATCATGTCTTAGACATATAGGAGAAGAAGAGTCTGACCACGAGAAGATGTGTGGACAAAGAGTGCGGGATCATGTGGAGTAGGAGAAAAATCGGCGGCAGTCACCACAGAGGCAAAGCGCTCAAACCAGGCATGAGGGGCTTGCTTAAGGCCATAGAGGGAGCGCTAGAGACGGCAGACCATGCCATCGAGAATAGAGTACCCTGGAGTTGGCTGCATATAGACCTCCTCACGTAACTCGCCGTTGAGAAACACGTTCTAAACATCAAGCTGGGAGACAGACCAGTGATGAATAGAAGAAACAACAAGGAGAGTGCGAACAGTGGTCGTGTGAGCCACCGGAGCAAAGGTCCCATCGTAGTCGCGGCCCTGCTCCTGCTGAAAGCCGCGAGCCACAAGACGAGCCTTGTAGCGCTCAAGAGAACCATCTGAGTGAGTCTTGATCTTGTAGACCCACTTGAAGGTGATGGGACGAACAGAGGGAGGGGGAGTAACAACATCACAAGTGCCAGTGCGCTCTAACGCGACAATCTCCTCGGCTAACGCTAGCTGCCATTCGAGCACTAGTAGGAAAAGGCTCATTAGTGGCGCACAAAAAACCACATTCTGTGGCGCACAGGCGGTGCGCCACAGAAACTTCGCCACAATTTTTTTTTTCAGTGGCACATGTTTCTGTGGCGCACGAGTGCTTAGGTGCGCCACAGAAACAGGTGCGCCACAGAATTGATTTTCAGTGCGCCACAGAATTTGCTCGTATTATACACAATTTTGTACTGCCTGCTATACACATACAGGTTATATAAAGCAATATACAGGTTATATACAGTAACATACAGAAATATACAGATATAATATAAATAGCATGTACATTGCACAGATATAATATAGACATCATCATCACATTACTTAGAGCCCGATCGAGATACATATATAGTGGCAAGTGTCAAATGTTTTACATACAACTCTTAATTCATACAAATTTCAGCATTTCGAGATACAAAAGTGGTCTTCATCCGGTTCCTCCTTTGCTTCCTCCTCTCTACCCGCCAGGCTCACTTGCATCGGGGTCTTCATCCGGTTCCCTCTAATTAAAATGGAAGAAAGACCATATAATCAATAAATGCCTCATACATTGTTGGTCAACACAAATATTAACATTCAGGGATGGCGTAAGTGAGACCAAGTCCGATGCACAAGAGATTGATATTTGTGCTATCTTACCAGGCTCACTTATGCCACCCCCGAGTGTACGATGACCAAGCATTTTAATCATCAGCATTTTGAAAATACCAAAGCAAATGGAATGACAAGGGCCTCATAGATTGTTGGTCGAAACAAATATTAACATTTAGGGAAGGAGTCAGTGAGGCCAGGTAGGATGCACAAGAGATTGATATTTGTGTCATCGCACCAGGCTCACTGGCGCCTCCCCCAAGTGTGTAGTGACCACAAAATTTAATCATCGGCACTAAAATGGAAGAAAGGCCAATGCAATTAAGAAGTGCCAACTCAAATAAGAGACAAGTAGCTAGTATGAACTAAATGGAATGCATCATACATTGTTGGTCGAAACAAATATTAACATTCCGGGATGGCGTCAGTGAGGCCAGGTAGGATGCACAAGAGATTGATATTTGTGCCATCACACGGCTCACTGGCGTCACCCCGGACTGTACAGTTAACCGAACATTCTAATCATCGGCACTAAAATGGAAGAAAGAGCCAAGTGGTATCAACTAGATAGCATATGCCTCATACTTTGTTGGTCGAAACAAATATTAACATTTAGGGATGGCGTCAGCGAGGCCAGGTAGGATGCACAAGAGATTGATATTTGTGCCATCACACCAGAGCTCACGGCGTCACCCGGACTCATGCTGATTGACCGAACATTCTAATCATCGGCACTAAAATGGAAGAAAGAGCCAAGTGGTATCAACTAGATAGCATATGCCTCATACTTTGTTGGTCGAAACAAATATTAACATTTAGGGATGGCGTCAGCGAGGCCAGGTAGGATGCACAAGAGATTGATATTTGTGCCATCACACCAGGCTGGCTTGCGCCGCCCCGGAGTGTATAGGTGACCAAACATTCTAATCATCAGCACTAAAATAAAAGAAAGAGCCAAGTGGTATACCCTAGATAGCATATGCCTCATACTTTGTTGGTCGAAACAAATATAAACATTCAGGGATGGCGTAAGCGAAGCCAAGTAGGATGCACAACAAATTGATATTTGTGCCATCACACCAGGTTCACTCACGCCACCCCAGAGAGTAGTGATCGACCAAACATTCTAATCATCGGCAAGTACAAAAACACCACCAAACCAGCAACCATGGTGATATAAGTCAAGATGCTCAAACACACATAGCATGGAGCAGATGCTCCGAAGGGATTATTCATCACTTGGTATAGACCAAGTGATGCTGGCAAAAGAGAGGCCAAGCAAGAACCAGTAAATCCAGTAAGTGATAGATATGCCTAAACAAGCAAGAACACATAGCATATGCCAGCTAACCAGATGAGACAAGTCTTGGTAGGCAACTGAATCACCTAGCACCACCTAGCCTTTTAAAACCATCAGAAACTGTCCATTTGAGAGAAATAACATTGGGGTAATGTTAAAATGTTTGTCTCCATATTTGGGAGACATTTTTTATATTGGAGTCTAGCTAATGGAAATCAAGAACTAGTCTTGATCTCCAAATGGTGATTAGAGGGAATTTATTCATCTTAAGCAACATTAGGGACAAATGGGATCATGCAAGGGACTTGGATCATTTGGATCATAAGGCATCAATTAAGGAGGCAACCAGGGACAAAGGGAAACATTTGATGATCCATTATCATAGGCAACAAAGCAGCAATCTTTTCCCCCTCTAATCTAGCTAGAGTCCTTAAAAGAAATTCTACTTAAAATAAAGTAGCTCTCTGTTGGTATTGATTACCAACAGGAACTCAAGCAACTACTTGATCTTACTAATTCAATATCTGACTAATTAAGCATAAGCTTATTTAGTTACTGTCAGCCACTGAGAGATTAACAAAAGACAAACAGATAATTTAACCATATAGTTAAATAGGAGAGGCCCGGAATAATAGTACACCCATAAGGTAAAGCCACATGTGCATGACACTTTGAGCTACCAAGAATAAAGGCCAACAGTGGATAAACATCAGCTCAACCGTGCCTTGCACTAGAGGAAAAGTAACCAACATTGAAACTTGAACAGTCAAGTGATATGTCACTACAAGCAGCTCACACACACATGCAAACACATGTGTTGTCAACACCACATGAACACCCTCTCTATAGTTCATCAATCCATTAGAACAACACAAGAACACCACCAGATATTCATGGGTAATTAGGATCAGTAGGGAATTGATAAAGCAGTGAGGAGCAAGCATACCATCAGAAGATGGTTCACCAGATTCCAAAAGATCAAGCCACAGGTATAAACCAACTAGATCAGGCAGTATCTGTTCTTATATTTGCATGACCATATGGGGTGAAATAAAGGGAGGACCAACTAGATCAGGCAGTATCTGTTCTTATCAGGTAGTACCTATTTCTCTCAGATGGCATAGAAGTTCTATGATAAGTCATCACAGAAACTATCCATATGCATCGCACTGAGTCAAGGACGAGGGGCCGCCGCGCGAGCATTTCATCGAGCACTTTGTGCTCCCCCGGGAGAAGAAGAGGGAGGGGAGGGGAGAGAGCTCACCGACGATAGGGGTGGAGGAGGAGGTTGACGATGACGACAGGGGTGGAGGACGCGGCGGCTCCTCCTCCTTGATGCGGCGCCGGCCCCTCCTCCTTGATGCGGCGGCCCCTCCTCCTCCACGCCGCAGCGGCTTGTGCTGCTGGTGGCGGGGATGGGTGGAGCGTGGCGGCATGCGGCCCTCACGGAGGAAGGCGGCGGCGACGGCGACGGCAGCGCTCACTATGGAAGGCGGCGGCGCGTGGCGGTAGGGAGAGGAAGAGAGGAAGAGAGGGGAGAGGGGTACGGGTGAGGGAGGGGGTATGGCAGATATATAAACGCACAATTTCAGTGGCGCACCAGCACCAGTGCGCCACAGAATCACATATTTCTGTGGCGCACCCAAAGTAGTGCGCCACAGAATCACTAATTATTGTGGCGCACTGCTAGTCCATGCGCCACAGAAATAACGACACCAATTATTGTTGGTGGCAGGATGTGGGCCCCACCTTATTTCTGTGACGCATGGACTAGCACTGCGCCACAAAACTAAGCTATTTTTGTGGCGCACCGTGACTCATGCGCCACAGATATTATTTCTGTGGCGCATAAGAAGCTGGTGCGCCACAGAAATAAGATCTCATCTATAAGGCTTTTCCTACTAGTGGAGATGAGCAATAGCATCCCGATAAGAGGTCGGCTCAAGGACAACAGAAATACCATAGCGAGTGGGAGAGTAGCGATTGGGCGGAGGACGAGGCCGAGCATGAAGGTTATGAGTCGGCTCAGGCGGAGAAGACGACACACCAGAAGTGGAAGGCATGTTAGGAGGAGCATCATCATCGTCATCACGTGGACGACCGGAGTAGTGAAACTGGAAGGGAGGAATCGACGTAGGCAAGGAAGGATACGGCAGGGTGGAAGGTGGGGAAGGTGGTGAGGGAGGTGGGGAGGAGCTGGTAGGTGAAGAAGGTGTGGGGTCAAACGTGGAGGGACTAGGAGGAGCGGGGACCTGAGGCACAGTGGGAGGTGAGTCAAGGAACATGAGGAAGGAGATAATGTCCACAGAGAAGGCTGAGGAGGAAGGACGGGGATAGAATGGTCGGGATACATCAAAAGTCACATCCTAAAAAATACGCATCTGATGACCAACGGGTTCCCAACACTAGTACCCCTTATGCTCATCACTGCATCCAAGAAAAACACACTCTATTCCCGTCCTTGGTGTGTTCACGTGGTGCTAGACGAACATAGCAAACGCAACCAAATAGGCGGAACGCCGAGTTAATCAGGGGAACGACGAGTGAGGCACTCAAGAAGAATAGCACCCTGCAGAGCAGACAAGGGATGAATGTTGATGAGATAGGTGGATACAAACACAGCTTCAGCCCAAAAGTGAGGAGGAAGAGAGGCGGCGATCATCATCGCACGAGCCGTCTCAAATAGGTGGCGATTCTTGAGCTCAACAACACCATTCTGAGCATGGGCGCCAGGATAAGAGAACTAGGTAAGAGTGCCCTGCTCAGCAAGAAAACCTCGTAACATCTGGGAGATATACTCACCAGCAGCAACCCGAAACACACGAATCAGCGTGGAATACTGAGTGTGAACCATGGCAGCAAAACACTTATATATGGAGAGAACCTCGCTTCGAGATGTCATAAAGTAAAGCCAAGTGTAGCGAGAGAAATCATCAATAAATATCACATAGTAGCGATGCCCCCCCCGCTTCGAAGCAAAGGGGGCCGGACCCCGTACATCAGAGTGAACCAAGTCAAAAGGACGTTGAGACACTGACTCGCTAGTAGGATAAGGTAATTGTGTCTGCTTGCCAAGTCTACAAATTTGACATTGTAAAGAGACATCTCCTGAGACATGCCCCAGGAGACCTCGACTAACCAGAGACGACAATGATGTATGGTATAGAATATTTTGATCGATGTGGCCCGTAGGGCTGGTCGAGCTAGCGACCCCACTAATGGATCTGCTCGCCGCTTTCACATGCAGCGTTAGGTGCGACGATTGGGGCAGCCCTGGTATTGCGACTGCCCTGTCGACCGCTGACCCACTAGCCGAGCTACTTGGATGTAGTAGAATGCTCTGTCAGTAGAAGCGATCAAAAGTCTACCGGTTCCTGAGCTGCGTGGCATGGCGTCCAACTCGTGATGGTGACTTGGGAGATATACGAGTGCGAGGCACGAAAAAAAATGGGGCGGCGAATGGAAAACATATGGAGGAAATCACATATTTATCGATGAACACATGGGGCTACATGGCGACTCATGTGTAGAATCGGCGGAGTATGTTGACGTTCCAAGGGTGCTGGATTTCTCTTGTGAGCGGGTTGCCGTCATCGTCCTTGCGCATATCTATGAGGTAGTAGGCGTCGTTGCCGAGCACGCGGCTGATGGCGAATGGGCCTCCCATGGGGGCGACAGCTTGTGCATGCCCTTTTTGTCCTATATGAGGCGAAGGACAAGGTCGCCTTCCCGAAAGGAGCGACTGCGGACACGACGACTGTGATATCGGCGGAGGCCTGACTGGTAGATGGCGGTCCTAGAGAGTGGGAGTTCTCGGTCCTCGTCAAGGAGATCGACTCTGTTCTGACAGTCCGGATGGGGGTGGCTGCAGGCTTCCGCAGGCCTGCTAAGCCGCGCCGTGGAAGAAATGCCTCTTGGCGTCGCGGATAAGCTGCTACCCCAAAGTGGGCTTTGTGGCCCAGTCCTGCCTTACCCACTCAGCCCGCAGTCCGCACCTCCTATTCTCCACCAGTCAGATTGCGAGCGCCGCCGCCGCTCACCGACCTGCTGCTCAGCTGGAGCGGGCTCACCGACGGCCGGCTCCGACGACCCATCGTCGTCTACCCTCCCCTCCCCTCTCTTTCGGCATGACCGCCGCAATATCCCCTCCATGGCCAAGTGCCTGAGCGCCCCTGCCACCTCCTCTCCATCCCCGTCCCCCCGCACTGCGCCGTTATAAGAAGCTGGAGATGCCATCGACGAGGTTGTTGATGTGGTCGCCGGTCATGCAGCCCTCGCGCATCACCTCGTCGGCCACAGACATGTCGATGGCGCCGCCTGTGCGTTGCTCGGGATCTGGATGGGACCGGTACTGCCCCTCCGCGCGCACCGCTTCCGCCGCGCCAATAGCGCGAACACTAGGCCGCCGATGCGGCCATCCGCCACCAGCACGCGCGGCTTCCTGCCGCTCGTTTCTGACGGCGTCGACGCGGTCTCCGCGACGGCTGCAGCGTTCGTGGCCACCAGCTTCGCGCCGCGCCCCCGCTATCGCTGCGGGGCCGCAAGGTGTAGGCTGCTCTGGTGCAGCGCCGGGTGCTCGAAGACGTGCATCTTCGCGGCAAAGGTGGGGGAGAGGAGCGCCATGGGCTTGTCGAGCTCGCGCGGACTCGCACTGGAGGCCATGGACATGTCGAGCGTTGTCCCCGTAGCAGCACACGCGCGGACGCAGGAATCTGCGAAGCCTGCATCTGTCTGCGTTAGTGCGTCCGCAGGCACCTGCTTATCCTTAATTTTGCAGTGGCGGCTCACGCGGTCAAAGCGGGCTCGTCCGTGGACTTGTCCACCTGTATCCAGATCTGACAGGCGAGCTCATTTTCTTCCTCCGTGTAGTTGGCGACACGCGATGAGTCGTGGTGAATGTTCGTGGGCATGACGTCGCCCCGTAGACCAGGAAGAAAGGGGTGTACCCCATCAACCTGTTGGGTGTTGTGCGGATGCCCGGGAGGACAGAGGGGAGCTCCTCCCCCAGCATCCGGCGGCTCGCTCCAGGGGTACTTGCAGACGTGGTTTGAGGCAATGGAGGATGCTTTGGTTGGCTTGCTCTGCTTGGCCGTTTGACTCGGGATGTGCTACTGAAGAGAGGTCGAGTCGAATCCCGTTGTCTTCGCAGAATTCCGCCATTTCTCCCTTGGCGAAGTTTGTGCCGTTGTCGGTGATGATGTTGTGCGGGTACCCGTAGCAGTATATCAGCTCCCGCAGGAACTTAGTCGCTGTTTTGCCATCGCACTTCTTGATGGGTTTGGCTTCCACCCATTTTGTGAATTTGTCGACGGCACTGAGGAGGTGTGTGTAGCCACCGGGGGCCGTCTTGAATTTATCCACCATGTCCATGCCCCAAATGGCGAAGGGCCAGGTGAGCGGGATGGTCTTCAGCGCAAAGCCTAGCAGGTGCGAGTGGCTCGCGTACTTCTAACGACCGGCGCATGCGCGGACAAGCTTGGCAGCATCGACATGGGCGGTGAGCTAGTAAAAGTCGTGACGGAAGGCTTTGGCGACGATGGTGCGAGCGCCAGCGTGGTGGCCGCAGTGGCCCGCGTGTATGTCGCGCAAGATTTGGTGACCTTCCTCCGGGGTGACGCATTGCAGGAAGATTCCAGTGACACTGCGCTTGTACATCTCTTTGTTGATGTTGGTGAAGGACTTGCATCGGCGCACGATCATGCGTGCTTCTGCTTCGTCCATGGGTAGCATTTGCCGCTAGAGGTACTTAATTCATGTACGGCTCCGTCCAGTCCCCAGCGTCTAAGGCGACTGCGACGAGCACCGAGTCGGGAGCCAGGGGTTCGGTGATGTCGATCTCGCGGGGCGATCGCACCGACGGGCGGGTGAGAATGTCGAGGAAGACGCCCGGCAGTGGTGGTTGCCGCTTGGAGCCAAGTCTGGAGAGCACATCAGCCTCCTTGTTCTTGCGCCTGTCGACCCACTCGACGATGTAACCAGTGAAGTTGGCTTCGGCCTGATCGACTGCCCTCTTGTAGGTGGCCATGTTGGCATCGGTGGCATCGCAGGTGCCGGATGTTTGGCTAGCGACTAGGTCGGAGTCGCCGAAGCAGCGGAGGCGAGTTGCGCCCATTTCCTTGGCAACGCGCATGCCGTGGAGGATCACCTCGTACTCGGCCACATTGTTGGTGCAGGGCTCAAATTGTAGCTGCAGAACGTACCTCATCCTCCAACCATAGTTGTAATCTTGATTGCTATTGTGGATTTGTATTCGAATTCATTCCATTCCTCTAGTTCATTCCATAGGATTATGATGATGTTCTTGATTGCCTCCATGTGTGAGTAGTCTTATTAGTTCTTGGGGAAATGGAGAAACCCTAGCATGAATATGAGATGAATCTAAGATGATCTATAGTTTCAAGTATTAATGTGTGTTAGTTTTCTCTCTTGTAATTAAATGGTGTGCACCATGTAATATTGCCTATTGGTCTTGAGAGCGAACTACTCTTTGAAGTGTGTTAAAGCGAACGGCGAGAAGTGATATTACCGTATCAGCGATTTGACACATGGATAAGGGGGATAAGAGGGATTCATAAAGCTCATATCGATGACCATGAGGTACGCCCCTTAATAGCACTAGTTCATATGTGGCCGCAAAAGGCTAGATGTTTTGGTTATTTAGAGATGCGATGACCGATGACTTTCTGGGTGCATCTTATTACGGAGCTCTCCCACACACAACATGCTTGAAATCATATTTCATCTTGATTAACACGAGTCCTAGTGCTATAGGTGGATCCAATAATCCCTGAGAACACTTTGTCTTGTAAAGTTCCAACCCTTTTTATATAACCCTTTTACTGCTTTATTTACTTTTCCTGCAACCATTTACAACACCCCCTTTTATCATTTTGAAATTAGAAAACAATTATTAAGTAATCTCTAGTAGAAAGCAGCAAGGGATATCAAGATCATTACTAGTAGTTCCTCATGGTTAGATACTCTTATTTCGAAACTAGCTACAACTGATTTGTGTACTTGCAACCATCAATTATCATCACATTATTGTTGGCATATTGATTCATTGGGAGAGTTAATTGATTTATCAAGGCAAAGGTATGAAATTCAATCCTATAACTCACATATATCATACTATGCCCATGTTTGTTTGTATTTGTGAAGTAGAGTCTCTCTAAAATTATTGTGTATTTGTATTCAAATGTAATTAGTTGATATGCACACATTGAGGGGGAGCTTTGTGATGTGGGCATTACCCTTCGGGTAACCAGTATTGCCCTATCTGGTACTGACAAATTGGAGGCCCATGAAGATACCCGAAGGCGAGATGGGCCACTAGGTCGGCGCACTAGAAGATTCCTTGACGAGCAAGACAAGGAAGCGAACAAACAAGGAAAGATTGGATCTAAACTACTGTAAACCTAGTCGTACTCGGCTAGGACCCCTGAGACCTGGCCTCCTATATAAAGGCCAGGAGAGGGGCTGCCGAGGGACAGAATCAATCTTAGCAATCTTAGCCGAGAAAAAGCTTAGAGCTAGGTCATCATAGCAATAGCCATCTCGACGAGATCTCAGCCGAACTATTCGGCACCCCATTGTAACCCATTATCATCATAATCAAGAACGGACAGGCGGGACGTAAGGGTTTTACCTCATCGAGGGCCCCGAACCTGGGTAAATCGCTCTCCCCGCTTGTCTCGTGAACCGATGTCTCATGTCAGCTTGCGGGATTCCGTCAACCCTAAGCCCCTATCGGAGGGCATTGGCGAGGAGTACCCTCGACAATTGGCGCCGTCTGTGGGAAACCTGTTGGCACAAGGCAGGTCATCGGCAGCACCAGTTACGTCCGCGGCGTTCTTACTCGAGTCACCGACGCCAGCAAAGTCAAGAGACCCGATCCGCTGCGGATCCTTCGAATTTGTACCGCACCGGGAAGAGCTTCACCCGAACTTTATGGCAACATCTTGTAACACGGAAGCTGTTTTCAGTGGCGTCCACTTCGTCGTCGACTCCGGAGGTTTTTCTCCGCCTCCCCGGGGCCGGCGCGTCCCAGGAAGGTGTCCCTTCGGCAGCAACCCTAAAGGCTTCGCCCAGAAACATGCGAGAGAGCGACCGGGAAAATCTCGACGCCACGACTGGACAAAGAAAGAGACGAAGGAGTTCGCACCATGAAGAGGAAGGCCAAACAGCAGCCCACTCTCAATGCTATGACATGTCATCAATCAGAGGACGCATCCGTTCTCCACACCTCTCAGCTACAGAGCAGCTTGAAGCACCGTGTTACCTCCACTCTTATTTCGATCCTAAGGATGGTCGGGAGAAGTCCAGCCATCTGTTAAGAAACTGCCGACACTTCCTTGAGATTCGGCAGTTCTGCGACGATCTTAGAGCTGAAGCCACATCAAGAGTTCGCATAATGGAAGAGAAGGCGAGGTCCTATGGTCGTCAGCCAGAGCCATATGTACCAGAACCATACGAACCAATGGAAAAAAACGAATATGAACCAGTCGAGGCATTCCCAGCACTGCGTGGACATATCAACATGATCCACAAGACTAGCTTTTCGAAAAGAGAAATCAAAAAGTTCTCCCGAGAAGTAAAATACGCGGAAGTTGCCATGGTTGATACGCCGGATTTTATCGATTGGTCAGATCAGAGCATCACCTTCAGCAGGGCGGATCACCCGAAGGCCGTCCCAAGGCCCGGTCACGCGGCCCTCGTTCGGAAGCACGGATTGGAGGATACAATATGGGCAAAGTATTTATGGACGGTGGAAGCGGCTTGAACCTGTTATTCGCCGGCACAATGAGGGCAATGGGTCTAACGATCGACATGCTAAAAGAATCCGACACGGGGTTCCACGGCATTATACCGACTCGACCCGCCTACTCGGCTGGGTAAAACATCATTGGACGTAGTCTTCGGCACGCCCAGTAATTTCAGGAAAGAAAGGATTGAGTTCGAGGTAGTCGACTGGGAGTCTCAGTACCACGCCATCCTCGGCAGACCTGCGTTTGCCAAATTCATGGCCGTGCCTCATTACGCATACCTAAAGCTAAAGATGCCAGGCAACAACGGGACCCCAATAACCGTTCACGGCAGCTTCGCTCGGTCGGATCAAGCTGCGACGGGGAATTTCAGAAGATCGCCTCGAAATTTGGAGCCAAGGAAGAACTCAACGCGATCGACGCCATTACGGATCACACACGGCCACCGGCCGACAATCGAAACGCAAGATCCGATGAGTTCGATACGCAAAGGAAACTAAGAAGCTGCAGGTGCACCCTACGATCCGAAGAAAACGGTCAACACCTCGGCTGACCTAGATGTCGCATAGAAAGCGCGCTCATCGAGTTCCTCCATGAGCGGCTGGGAGATATTTGCATGGGAACCATCCGACATGCCGAGGTATCCCCGGGGAACTCGGCTGAGCACGCCCTAAATGTTGACCCGACAGCCAAGCCGATACGGCGGTCGATGCGACGATTCTCCGAACCCAAAAGAAGAGCAATCGGTGAAGAAGTTAATCGGCTCCGCAAGGCGGGATTCATCCGAGAGCTTAAGGAATCTGAATGGGTGGCTAACCCAGTCATGGTGCCAAAAAAGGACACAACCGCCCTTCGCATGTGCATCGATTACACTGGCCTTAACAAACACTGCCCGAAAGATCATTACCCATTGCCTCGAATAGATCAGATAGTCGATTCTACAGCCGGATGAGATCGTCTCTCTTTCCTCGATGCGTACTCCGGGTACAACCAGATCAAACTGAAGAAGGAGGACCAGGAGCTAACCGCGTTCATCACTCCACACGGCGTTTTCTGCTACAACGTTATGACCTTCGGGTTAAAAAATGCAGGGGCTACTTATCAACGCTGCATGCAAGCCTGCCTCGCGGAGCAGATTGGAAGAAACATTGAAGCCTACATCGACGATATCGTGGTGAAAACAAAGCACGCAGCCACACTCATCGATGACACCCCGTCTTTGCTCCGGTCAGCAGGGCCGTCCTTGCTCCCGTCAGCAGGGCCGTCTGGGGCCAAGCTCCCTGCACATGAGAATTTGCGTCAATGCAGCAATATGCATGGGAAAGAAAAGCAATCAAGATGTACTTAAATACTGATGTGCCCTATAACTGGAACATATGCCAGCAAAACTTAAATACAATCATCTGATGTCCCTCCTATTTAAAATCAGAGCATCAGCATATGAATATGACAGTTCTAGAACCCACTTTATATTACAGTGTTATATGTTCACCATACACCTAAGGTGCAACAGTTCTATAACATACAAGGTACTCTTGAATTAGTATCCAGAATTTAGCCACTCCTAGTTTGCAAGCTAGCTAAACTACTATCGTTAATTTAGCATACACCCAAGGGCCAGCAGTCCCATTTGTTTATTTTTATATAAGAAGAGATTGATGAACTTGCAGGTACCAAACATAAGTCAATGGTCCTGACTAAGTTAAGATTGAGAAGCTCTACATGTCATGGGGAACAATCCCATGTCATTTTGTTGATCATATACTCACAAAGAACTCACCAATAGCATAAACAAATATAGGGCAGCAAGTAAAATCAGTAGCATATCATGTATACATGTGAACTTGAACAAGTTGATCAAACAATCAATTAGTATACTAAGGATTTAAATTCAGCAATAAATATGGATGAAGGGCTGCTCTAGAGCTCATATATAAACATCAAAAGCATAACACACTTCACATACACAAGCAGAGTTTAATTAACCATGTCCTTCTATAAGAAGATCATCAACTACCTAAGCAGTAGCAACAACACTCGCATTTATTAACCAAAAGATATGGGGGACGAACTTGAGGGTGCCAACAGCAAAATCTTGATTGAGCTACACACAAGCTTGAGAATTCATATGTATCTACATTCTACAAGCATTGTCGTAGTGAGAAGCAAACAATTACTTGGAAACAGAAATAACTTGAAGATGAACAAAGTCCATCGGGGAGGCATGAGTAGGACTAGTACTAAAGAACAAGACATGGCCAATATATTTATGATGTCCTAGACAGGAGACAACCACTAAATAGCTGCAGCCAACCTAGAGAGCATGCAAAAGAGGAAGAAGGGAACCTGAGCAGATCACCGGAGATGGTGTAGCCATTGCCAGCACCCCACGGTTGCGGCATGGGAGGCGAGGGTGTACCCAGCAGCAGCAGCACCGCTGGAGCCCTTGCCATGAGCATGAGGCTGCTGCGGGCAGCTACTACAGCTTCTTCCAGCTACCATATAGTCACCTCCTCGTCGTGATAATCCTGGAACAGCAAGAAACAAGGCATCATGGCCAGTTCTATAGCAGCTTTGTTTACTGGCAGCAACTAATAAATCGGCAGGAGTGTTTTCATTCGACAAACATGACAACCTATTAGCATTAGTTTTTCTATAGAAAGCATGGGCTAAATCATGCCATCATATTAAAGCCAAAATCCTCGCCAGACTGTACTTACATGCTGATATGCCCTATAATTGCAGCATATGCCAGCAAAACTTAAATACAATCATCTCATGTCTCTGCTATTTAAAATCAGAGCATCAGCATATGAATATGACAGTTCTAGAACCCACTTTATATTACAGTGTTATATGTTCACCATACACCTAAGGTGCAGCAGTTCCATAACATACAAGGCACTCTTGAATTAGTAGCCAGAATTTAGCCAGTCATAGTTTGCAAGCTAGCTAAATTACTATCGTTAATTTAGCATACACCTAAGGGGCAGCAGTCCATTTATTTATTCATATATGGAAAGAGATTGATGAACTTGCGGGTACCAAACATTGACCACTGACTAAGTAAGGTTGAGAGGCTCCTACATGTCATGGGAACAATCCCATGTCATGTTATTGATCATATCAAGAACTCGCCAATGGCATAAACAAATATAGGACAGCAAGTAAAATGAGTAACATATCAAGTATACATGTGAACTTGACAAAGTTGATCAAACAATCGATTAGAATACTAAGGAATTAATTTTAGCAATAAGTATGGATAAAGAGCTGCTATAGAGCTCATATATAAATACCAGAAGCATAACGCACTTCACATACACAAGCAGAGTTTAAGTAACCATGTATTTCTACAAAAAGATCATCAAATAGCGTTAATTAAGAATACATCCAAGCAAGCATCACTCCCACTTTTCAAGAAGAGATCAATGAAATTCTAAAAATTCTCGTTACTGAAACTGAACAGTCCAACCCAGCAAGGTAATTTAGCAATTGTCAGGTCCAAATTAGCTCGAACCATTCTCTGGAGCAATGATTATGTGGCAGCCAAAACATCACAAACAGAAATGAGCAGTCACAAAAAGAAGCTAAATTCACAACCTTCGCGATCACCAACATTTGCATTGCATGGGAAGGCAAACACCACAATTATTATTAAAAGGCAGAGATGCACCTATCCATTGCACTTGTTCTTTTCCCCCCGCATCAGAGTGGAGTAAGAGAACCTGTTGCCCATTATTCAGCTATAGGCAATCTCCATATTCAGTACGAGCGGCAGCAAGAAATTCTGCGATGACAAACAAAGCGAATGATGAGAAGAGAATACTAATGATGAAATAATGTGTGAAGATAAAGTAGTCCTTGCCGCGAGCATGAGGCTGCTGCAGGCAGGCAGGTACTGCGTACAGCTTCTTGCAGCTGCCATAATATAGTCCTCCTCGTCGTGATAAACCTGGAACAGCAAGAAACAAGGCATGATGGTAAATCAGCTTGGTTTATTGGCAGCAACTAATAGATTGAGCAAGAGGGCATCTTATACAGGCTACTAGTTGTACATTTGTTTTGTGTAGAAAGTAGTATGAGGTAAATCATGTGCATCATATTAAAGCCAAAATCCTAGCTAGACTGTACTTAAATGCTGATATGCCCTATAATTGCAACATATGCCAGCAAAACTTAAATACAATCATCTCATTTCTCTGCTATTTAAAATCAGAGCATCAGCGTACTAATATGATAGTTGTAGAACCCACTTTATATTACAGTTTTATATGTTCACCATACACCTAAGGTGCAGCAGTGCTACAACATACAAGGTGCTCTTGAATTAGCATCCAGAATTTAGCCACTCGTAGTTTGCAAGCTAGCTCAGCTACTAACATTAATTTAGCATGCACCTAAGGGACAGCAGTCCCATTTATTTATTTTTATATAAAAAGAGATTGATGAACTTGCGGTACCAAACATTAGTCAGTGGTCCTGACTAAGTAAGGTTGAGAAGCTCCTACATGTCATGGGGAACAATCCCGTGTCATTTTATTGATCATATACTCATCAAGAACTCACCAATAGCCTAAACAAATATATGACAACAAGTAAAATCAGTAGCATATCAAGCATACATGTGAACTTGACGAAGTTGATCAAACAATCAATTAGAATACTAAGGAATTAATTTCAGCAATATATGTATGAAGAGCTGCTCTAGAGCTTATATATAAACACCAGAAGCATAATACGGTTCACATACACACGCAAAGTTTAATTAACCATGTCCTTCTATAAGAAGATGATCAACTACCGTTAGCTGAATACAATCATCTGATGTCTCTTCTATTTAAAATCAGAGCATCACCATATGAATATGACAGTTGTAGAACCCACTTTATATTACAGTTTTATATGTTAACCATGCACCTAAGGTGCAGCAGTTCTATAACATACAAGGTACTCTTGAATTGGTATCCAGAATTTAGCCACTCCTATTTTGCAAGCTACCTAAACTACTATCGTTAATTTAGCATGCACCTAAGGGGCAGCACTCCCATTTGTTTATTTTTATATAAAAAGAGATTGATGAAGTAGCAGGTATCAAACATAAGTCAGTGGTCCTGACTAAGTAAGGTTGAGAAGCTCTACATGTCATGGGTAACAACCCCAGGTCATTTTATTGATCATATACTCACCAAGAACTCACCAATAGCATAAACAAACATAGGGCAACAAGTAAAATCAGTAGCATATCATGTACACATGTGGGCTTGAACAAGTTGATCAAACAATCAATTAGAATATTAAGGATTTAAAGTCGGCACTAAGTATGGATAAAGAGCTGCTCTAGAGCTCATATATAAACACCAGAAGCATAACACGTTTTACATACACAAGCATAGTTTAATTAACCATGTCCTTCTATAAGAAGATCATCAACTACCGTTAATTATGAATACATCTAAGCAAGCATCCCTCCCATTTTTCCAAAAGAGAACAATGAAAGCTCAAAATTCTCGTTACCGGAACTTAAAACTCCAACCCAGCAAGCTAAATTAGCAATCGTCAGGTCCAAATTAGCTCGAACCTTTCTCTGCAGCAATGATTGCATGGCAGCCAGAAAATCACAAACAGAAATGAGCAGCCAGAAAAAGCTAAATTCACAACCTTCGCGGTTGCATTGCATGGGTAGCCAAAACACCACAATTAGTATTAAATAAAGGCAGCGAGATGCACCTATCCATTGCACTCGTTCTTTTCCCCCGCGTCCGGTGGAGGAAGGCGTCCTGAACCTGTTGGCCATTATTCAGCTACAAGACACGCTCCATATTCAGGACGAGCAGCAGCAAGAAACTCTGTGATGACAAACAAAGCGAATGATGCATGAGATGAGAATACTAGTCATGAAATCAAGTCTGAAAGATCAAATAGTACTTATGTTCATTTAGCATACACCTAGCAGCAGCAACAACACTCACATTTATTAACCAAAAGAGATGGGGATCAACTTGAGGGTGCCTACAGCAAACACTTGACTGAGCTACACACAAGCTTGAAAATTCATATGTATATACGTTCTACAAGCATTGTCGCAATGAGAAGCAAGCAATTACTTGGAAACCGAAATAACTTGAAGAGGAACAAAGTCCATCAGGGAGGCATGAGTAGGACTAGTAGTAAAGAACAAGACAAGACCAATATATTTATGATGCCCTGGACAGGAGACAACAAACAGATAGCTACAACCAACCTAGAGAGCATGTAGAACAAGTAAAAGGGAACCTGAGTAGATCACCCGAGATGGTGTAGCCGTTGCCACCACCCCACGGTTGCAGCATGGGAGGCCACATTGTGCCCAGCCCCAGTGGCAGCACTGCCGGAACCCTTGCCATCAGCATGAGGCTACTACGTACAGCTTATTCCAGCTGCCATAAAGTCCTCCTCCTCGTGATAATCCTGGAACAGCAAGAGATAAGGCATCATGGTCAGCTCTATAGCAGCTTTGTTTAGTGGCAGCAACTAATAAATCAGCAGCAGAGTTTTCATTGGACAAACATAACAACCCGTGCATTTTTTTTTTTATAAGTAGTATGAGCTAAATCATGTCCATCATATTGAAGCCAAACTCAGCCCATGAATGCTAACTCAATGGGCCACACAAAATAAGCCAAGAATGATCATCACGCTTCACATCCACAAGCAGAGTTTAATTAACCATGTCCTTCTATAAGAAGATCATCAACTATGGTTAATTAGGAAGACATCTAAGCAAGCATCACTCCCATTTTTCAAGAAAAGATCAATGAAAGCTCAAAATGCTCGTCACGGAAAATAAATAAAAAAATCCAACCCAGCAAGCTAAATTAGCGATTGTTAGGTCCAAATTAGCTCGACCCTTTCTCTGGAGCAATGAAAACTCACAAACAGAAATGAGCAGGTAAAAAATAAAAGATAAATTGACAACCTTCGGTGCCACCTAGTAGTGTTGTTCAGTTAGCATACACCTAAGCAGCAGCAACAACACTCTCATTTATATTTATGATGCCCTGGACAGGAGAGAACCACCAGATAGCTGCAACGAATGTAGGGAGCATGTAGAAGAGGTAGAAGGGAACCTGAGAAGATCACCGGAGATGTTGCCAGCACCCATCGGTTGCGGCATGGGGGGCCACGGTGTGCCCAGCAGCAGCACCGCCGGAGCCCTTGGCATGAGCATGAGGCTGCTGCGGGCAGGTACTAGAGCTTCTTGCAGCTGCCATGTAGTCCTCCTCCTCGTGGTGATAATCCTGGAACAGGAAGAAACAAGACATGATGGTAAATCAGCTATGTTTACTGGTAAATTCAGCAAGAGGGCATCTTTTACAGGTTACTACTAGTACATTTGTTTTGTGTATAAAGTATGAGCATGTGCATGATATTAAAGCCAAAATCATCCCATGAATGGAAACTTAAGTGAGCACACATACATAATGAGGCATGAATGATAATACTCCCTCCCTCCCTCCCTCTGTCCCTCCGTCCCATCAAACTAGTCTGAGATTTGCCCAAATTATTTAGATGTATCAAGATGCTATTTAGCGTCATCCCAATTAGGACAAAAAATCTGAGATAACTTTGGTGGGACGGACGAAGGCAGCGATTGGGGTTAACAAACGGAAGTGGTGAAATGTAGAGGTGGGTTCGTGGAAGGGCTGAATGGTGGGTTAGTGGGGGTTGGTTGGTTGGACGGGATCAGCCCAATTCGGGGTTGGATGAATTCGAAATCTGGATTCATCAATCCCCAACAAAGGAATGAGGCGTCCTAAATGGTGGCGCAAGGGAAGGGAAAAAGGTTGAGCGTACGGCGGTGTGTACCTATTTGCATATATAGAAGATGGATATGGGGAAGTAAACGGGGACTATTTGACTCGCGTGCTCCTGATCTCGTGTCGCAGCAGGGCCATCTTCTTGGACTTTCTCCCTCTCTTTTGAGTGTGTGAAATCGAGCTGGAATTATTTCGTGTATGTTGATTACTAGTAGCGCTACGGTTTACGCGATGCTTGCATCAGGAGATTGAGACCGGCCGGTAATGTGGTAGGTGCGTGCTCGACTTGGTCACTCAACATCGATTTCATGTTGGTCATGAATCAAAGTCATATGTGCCAATGGCATTGCCGGCCAGGGTTTTCTTGCCATGCATGGCTTTCTCCCCGCACATATATCTTCACCTCGAAAAGGAGCAAATTCTGGTTCATATCCAGAATTCTGCGTCACTGACATTGCCGGAAGGTTTTGTGAAAGCTTTCCCGGTGTACACTTCTCATGAACAAGAGTTGTAAAAAGGAACAAGTCCTAATGACCAAGCTATCATTGATAGATGAAATTCCGCATCCTTAACGGTGGTGAGAAGCTGTCGTCCCTCTTGTAGTGCACTTCCTATTTGATAAGTTATCCCGTCGCAGACAATAGCTAGGTTTTTGCTGTTGTGTAGAGAGGTATTGCTGAAATTGAGTTTCAGCTCCCTCAGCAGCCTCCTACACAAAAACAATTCACTGACAGCTATTATTGCCGTCAATCTTCTCGTACATTCACAATCTCATACACGTCTAAGATTTCATAATGCTAAATGGTTACATTTGTATCCATCTCATCATCCCCGGCTTGCCGCCCCTGGCTTCCTAGGAATCCCGAACCAACGGGCCTCACCCTTCCGACTACCTTTTCCAATATAGGTGCTTAATTATTACTTAAATGTTTAGATATTACACCCGGTCTCTGCATAATTGAAATACACACAACCTTTTCGTTATGACCTGCATAACTGAAACATGTTTATCGTTAAAAACCTTGTCATTTGTATAGCCATACCGACCAAATAACGGCAATCTGTAGTTTAAACCTAGAGTGCACAATGCTGAGCCAGTTCTCGAATATATTCGCAACACTACATGGTGGGTATAAGGTAGAATCTATTTACACTAGTGGAGACACGACATACAGTCACGACCCGTAATGGGCTCTAGTCCCAGTTTACCAACCGGGACTATACATGCGGTCTTTAGTCCCGGTCCCGTTGCCAGTCGGGATAAATGGCCCTCCACGTGACCGCGATACAGGGTTTAGGCCCGGTCCGTAATCCCAACCGTGACTAAATATTATTTTCAATAATAATATTTTTCATTTTCCTTATTTCATTTTCCTAATTTCTTTTTCCTATTTTATTTTTTCTTTTCTACTTTCTTTTTTCTTTTTTTCTTTTTTTCTTTTTGTTTGACTAGTTACTCTCTCACTTGGATCATTTTTAATACTAATTACACTTAATATGTAGTCAACTTGTAGACTTGGTCATCACTTCTCAGTCGGTCACCCATCCGCACACTACTCCCTCAGCACGCTTAACTCCTCGGTTCTTTCCTGCTGCGCTCCCGCGAATGTGATTGTACCTTATTGTAAATACTACCATATCAATCATATTAATTCTTATACCATTGTGTCACATTTCTGTATTTTTTGAAACCAAAAAATATCTGTAAACCGGAATTGGACAAATAATATATAATTTATTATTAGAAAAATGTGAGTGATTTGAATATGAAATAATTATGTTTTATTTATTTATTATTATTATTATTATCAAATAACATATGCAGTATTCCAATAATATAGCCAAATAATTAATATATTGAAATCTATAAACCGGAATTGGACAAATAATATATGATTTATTATTAGAAAAATGTGAGTGGTTTGAATATGAAATAATTGTGTCTTCATTCATCTATTGTTATTATTATCAAATAATATATGCATTATTCATATAATATGGCCAAATAATTAATATCTTAAAATCTATACACCGGAATTGGACAAATAATATATGATTTATTATTAGAAAAATGTGAGTGATTTGAATATGAAATAATTATGTTTTTATTCATTTATTATTATTATCAACTAATATATGCATTAGTCATATAATATGGCCAAATAATTAATATCTTCAAATCTATAAACCGGAATTGGACAAATAATATATGCTTTATTATTAGAAAAATGTGAGTGATTTGAATATGAAATATTTATGTTTTTATTCATTTATTATTATTATCAAATAATATATGCATTATTCATATAATATGGCCAAATAATTAATATCTTGAAATCTATAAACCGGAATTGGACAAATAATATATGCTTTATTATTAGAAAAATGTGAGTGATTTGAATATGAAATACTTATGTTTTTATTCATTTATTATTATCATTATCATAAAATAAGATATGCATTATTTATATAATATGGCTAAATAATTAATATCTTGAAATCTGTAAACCATAATTGGACAAATAATATATGCTTTATTATTTAAAAAATGTGAGTGATTTGAATATGAAATACTTATGTTTTTATTCATTTATTATTATTATTATTATTATTATCAAATAATATATACATTATTCATATAATATGGCCAAATAATTAATATTTTGAAATCTGTAAACCAGAATTGGACAAATAATATTTGATTTATTATTAGAAAAATGTGAGTGATTTGAATATGAAATAATTATGTTTTATTCATTTATTATTATAATCATTAAATAATATATGCATTATTCATATAATATGACCAAATAATTAATATCTTGAAATCTATAAACCGGAATTGGACAAATAATATATATTTTATTATTATAAAAATGTGAGTGATTTGAATATGAAATAATTATTTTTTATTCATTTATTATTTTTATTATCAAATAATATATGCATTATTCATATAATATGGCTAAATAATTAATATCTTGAAATCTATAAACCAGAATTGAAGTGAATATATTGAAAGACACATATAGTTCATATATTTGAAAGACACATAGTTCATATATATTGAAAGACACATATATAGTTCATATATATTGAAAGACACATAGTTTATATATATGAAAGACACATAGTTCATATATATTGAAAGACACATAGTTCATGTATATTGAAACGATTCATAGTTCATATATATTGAAACGATTCATAGTTCATACAAATATAGAAGATCACCACTACTCATCATCTCTATATATTGAGACGATCAACATGGCTATTGTAGCCAACTAGCATCCAATGCCTCCTAGCAATCTCGAAGCCCAGGCGAGCGTCTAGAGCTGCATAGTGCACTTGCTCGTAGCTCAATGGATAATTGGCCCATCCAAAAATGAGTTCACCTTATTTTTCTTGCGCGGCAACGTCCATCTTCTTCTTGTTGTACTTCTTCTTCTCAAGGTTTGTCCCAATGGTATAGTTTGCCAAATCATATAGACTCGGAAAGGGCTTGTTGGTGGGGTTGGGGACTACCTTCTGGATGTCGTACGACAGAAGTGATATGAATGTCATAGGGACTTATCATTTTCACATCATTGCTGATAACGGCGCTGCAGAATCTGATGTTCCCGTCCTATTTACTCGATGAATATTCTTATATTGATGTTTATTCCATTTCGTGAATATGCGCTAGAAACCATATGATGAATATTTCATTGATGAATCATGCATATGATTTATACTATAACATAATATAGTTGAAATATGCGCTAGAAATCTCTGTTAGGATATTATTGGATTGCTCATTTTAGCTATCTTCTAAGGTGCTTAAGGATATAAAAGTAGATGTGATCCCATCACATATACCTACAATTCCTACAAGTGGCACAATTAATCCATCCAGCACGATTAATTTGTTTTATATAATTTTCTTTTACCTAGTTGAATTTGGATTAGCAAAGAGGTTTTGAAAATGCGTTGTCTTGAAAAGTAAACCAAAATATTCGCTTTGCATAAGAAATATAGTTTACAAATTTATCAGATACATATTTAGAATGGTAGATATTGTACTTGTATACTAGAAATGATGTATCCAAATGTCTAGGATCATTGTTGTGTTGTTAACCTTGCTTCATAACTGAAAAAATAATAGTCAAGATTATATGTTGAGACAACTAATTGTGTTAACAAGGTAAAATAATTAGTATAAACTTGTTACTTTTGTGTACATGCAAATATAGATCAGAAATATTTAGGGCTAGTTTTTGTTTCAACTGAGCCTTGTGTAGAATCGGCTTAAATTTAAGAAATAGTGCGGAAATAAACTCCTGGACATTGTAGTCCTTTTTTTATAGTCTCTTCGTCCAGTCTTATTTTTAAAGTTGTTTTGAAAAACAAGTGTAGTAAACTTGGATAGTAATTGTGTGAGATTTAACTACTCATTGTGTTAGTGATTTAGTATTTGTTTTCTACATTCTACTACATATCATCCACACGAGCATGCTAGTGATTCAATAGTATTTCACAATATTCGGTTCATTTACACAACAAAAAAGTTCTTCTCTCGCAAAAAAAATCTCCTCGTCCAGCGAGGAAGTAATCATCTCATCCCTAAATTTGTAGACATCTACGTCAAATATTTAAAAGTGTCACCATAGCAGTATAAATTCATTACAAGTAAATTTATAGACAACTGCTTCACAAAGGAGCATTAGGAAGAACACCAATATCTAGATTTTTTGTTTGTTTGTGAGTCTAGCTTTTTTCCGATAAAGGAAATATATAATAATATTGTAAAATAACAATTACATCTAGCCTCTGCACCAACAAGATGTACAAAGACATCATGGGTACACACAGCCAAGAGAAAAAAGAGAAAAAGAAAACAAAAACACTGCCCCGGTGATGAAACCACTCGCAATAGTAGCACTCAAACCACCACCGAAGATAGCATCGGGACTACAATCGAGATTGTCCAAAAGCAACGGCTCCAAGAAAAAAACAATACACCAGCAATGTCGTTGCTCAACCGAAGATCTTGGGTTTTTACCCTAGAGTTTCCAAAACAATGCTTTTGCAAGGCTATTGCCAGGTGTAGCCCGGCCCGAAGCCCGGCCCAAAAAACTCGGGTCTGGGCCTCAAAATGTTGGCCCGACACCCGGGCCGCCCGGGCCTAGGTAGCCCGAAAAGTCCATTTAACACTGCGGCCCGGCCCACGGCCCGACAGCCCGATGGGTATCATGGGTTTTTGCCCGGGCCGGGCTTGGACCTGATTTTTGAGCATCGGGCTTTCCTCGGCCCGGCACGAGGCCCGGCCTGGCCCGACATATGGCCAGGTATAGGTACAACCAATGAACGCTAGACCTTTTGTTTTCACCCTGAAAATCGTGTCGAGGCACTTGAGGAGCACCACTAAGAATGCAGTCCATCTATGCTGCCACTCCTGCTTGCCAAGGCTGTTGCTACAATTCGCAAAATACCCGACATATAGGAAGAACCCGTGCCGCATTGTCTTCATCCCAACCACTAACATCTTCACCATTACCAATCTCCGATTGCAACCACCATGGTTTTATCCACCTCTTTCAGTTTCATGGAAATCTAAATAGACTATATTAATTAAGATATGTCCCATGGCATCGAGCCATTATGGATGAAGGTAAGGGCGCGCATGATCGCATCGATAATGCTCTTGATATCCAGTAGCACCCCGCGCCAAACTACGAAAATCTCTGCGATGAAGACAAGAACTCGTCGACGACCAGATCGAGGAGGCCGACATGAAGCAAATCGATGCCTTGGTGCTCGAAGAACATGGCAGGCCTCCACGCCTCCCTCCTCCGCCCAACAGAGCTCATTAGTACGTTAAAATCGTTGTAATCGATCATTAGTGAGTTAAACCAGCTTGGGTCGCCAACCTATGAAAAACCAAAATTTCATTTATCATTTTACCATTTCCAAATTTATTTTTTCCTAGTTGTTGTAGATCTGAGCTGATCGGGTGCTCTCCTTCCTCCCCCTCGAAGCTCTTTTCGAGGACTTGCGGATCCTGACATGGTGCTAGAGCTGTGTGGGTTACAGAGGTGCACCTTGTTTGTACCAAATTATCTTTTTTATTTAGCGTATTGAACGGAATTTTCGTTTTTATCTTATGTACGGAATTATATGTGGTGAATTAATAGAAGGCAGGTATGATTCTTACAAAAAATATACAGGCGAAAAATGAAAGTGATGGATAGGATTGGCCTGTTAGAACAAACTGGGCCGAATGGTTGCTACCTGGGTGGTACGCACATGTCCATCTATAGAGCTTCTTTGGGCCTGCACGGACACGGGGCCCGCGGAAGGCCCTACAGCCCGAGCCTGCCGATGTTCATCTGTCTGGATTGGCGTCAGGCCGCCGCCGGTGATGACCCCGATTCCCCGCTCGTGCCGCCGTGCCCGTCCCCCTGCTGGCGCCGCGGCCGTCTCCGGCTACGCGAGGAATCTCCGAGCAACCCCGGGACCCGCTCGGCAGCGGCGGATAGGGACGGAGTGGCGGAAACTCTCGTTGAGCAAGGCGGAGGCAGTGCTGTTTGCTTGGGTGGTCGCGACGAACATGTTCAGAGGAGAAGCAAGTAAGTTTCTGCCTTCAGCTTCCAAGATATTTTGCCCAATAGGAATTCCCATCTATGTAAAAATGTGATTGATACACTAATGCACATTGTTACAGCCTAAATAATGTTTATTAAGTATTTAGCCAGATTTCTGTCAGTGAAAGTCCTGTGGCATAAGAATTTGACCACGTTTGCCTGTTGGGACTTAGCACGCCACGCTCACATGAACATCAGCCCCTCTTTTTGGTCCGTAGCTTCGGATAAAATGAAGTGATCTTAAAACAGGTCAGTTGTCACCATGTAAATTGGACTGTTACAATCATTGTTGGTGTTCTAAACACTAGTTGTATAGGATCGGTTTTTCCTCCCGTTTTGATGCATACCAAATAGTCAATACAGTAATCTGTAATGGCTTTGGGTACCACCCATGTGAATCAGTGATCATGTGGGTATATGTGACAAGTGTTAGAACCATGGCTGGTGTTTGGAAAGTCGAAACAATATTTTGTACCTGCTATTGCCCCCCTTTTCGGTTTCCTCTTGAGTCAGCGACATACTACTTCTGAACGGAAGCCAGTGTTAACTATTTGACAGAACTAACTATTTTGTGCAAGAGAATCGGCAACTTCCAGTTTCACCACCACTAATCCTATACTCCTATCTATGATGAACAAAAAGGTATCACATCATATCTCTTCTTCTCTGCACCCTTTCCCAATAACAATGGTGGGAATTTGTGATGAGTTAATCTTTAGATGATCCATCTTCTAACTTGGACAATATCAATGGAACCTTAAAGACATATTTATCCGTGTCTGTTTGTTCCACATAGAGCCACCCTTAATTTAGTCCGTACATTCATGGAATTTGTTTTACGATACAAAGTTGAGTTTTATTACTTCTGTCTAATTTCTGAATCTAGTACATAGAGCCAACCTTCTCAATGACTTGGTAACTCTTCAAGGCTTTTTGAATTCACAAGGCTTATGTCTTCAGGAATGGTAGAACTTGCACTTTGTACGCTCATATTCTGAGCTGAATCTTCACTGGAATGAGACATAAAGATGTAGGTCAAGTTATTTAAAAATATTTTTGCAGAATAACTTCACTGAAGAAAAACTCAAATATGTTCATAAATATCTTACAGTAATTCACAAAAGTTTTGCTTTGGTGGCATCTCCATTTCATCTAAGCTTCTGTCGAACATTTCTAGAACTTTGGCTATTGTAGGGCGATAAATGGGTAGTATCTGTATGCACCACAAGCCAATGAAGGTCATCTTTTTTGCCATTTCCTCAATTTCTCTTGTGACATCACATGCTTGCAATCCATCATCTGCTGCGAAGTGGTCATAAATCCAGTCTGGAAAATATTGTTCGCTGGAACTTTTTGCCATTGAGTTCACATTTTTCCTTCCCCCAACCATCTCTAACAACATCATTCCATAACTATAAACATCTGACTTTGTTGAAACCACACCGAAGTTTCGATAGTGAACTTCCGGAGCGATGAATCCAATTGTTCCTCTAGGACCAGTCATCGAAAGCTTGCTCTCATTTGCATGACACAATTTAGCTAGACCAAAATCAGCAATCTTTGGGGTAAAATCCTTGTCTAGAAGGATATTCTGAGGCTTGATATCGAAATGAACAATCCGAGAATTACAGCCATGGTGCAAGTAGTCTAGGCCACGAGCAATCCCAATTGCTATCGCATAGAGCCTCTCCCATCCTAAAGTTTCTTTTGGGTTCCCTGAGTATATGTACTTATCCAAGGAACCGCTGGACATGTACTCATATATAAGAGCTCGTTTTGATCCCTCCAAACAAAACCCAAATAAGCTAACAATATTAATATGAGAGGTTCTGCCAATGCTCATAACCTCATTCACAAACTCATCTCCATTTCCTTTGCAGTCATGCAAGAATTTTACAGCAACCAAACGACCATCATGTAGTCTTCCTTTGTAAACTACACCATAACCACCTCTTCCAAGCTGATCACTGCGAGAAGACGTTATCTTCATTACCTTTGAGGACATGTATCTTTTTGGCGCTAGGGATCCATAAGATACTATCATGGCCTCATAATTCTTTTCATTGTTGCTGCTTGTCTTCTTGAGAAACCATAGTCGTTTGCCCTTTTTATGCCATATCAGGAAATAAATACATGTAAAGAGCAAGGTTGCAGCTGCTGATGTCAAAGCTGAGATGGAAGCACATGTTATTTCCTTTTGTAAATCAGAAGTTATTATACATTCATTATGATTACCAAGATGATCAATAGTTTAACTTTCTCTTTCTTCAAGAGTTCATTATGGTAATAGTACCAACAAGCTAAAGACCATAAGTTGCACAGTCATGCATTATGCAGAAATGAGAGTTTCTTGTTTCAGTTTTAAATTTTAGAACCATTTTTCATTCACTACTGACAAGATAAATTTTAAAGTTAGCATTTCATCATAGAAAACACTATTATTGAACTACTAATATTTAAATCATCCCGTACGAAAAGATAGAAAATGTTTTAACATACCTATTAACATGATCTTCCTGAAGGCCCTCTTTCTACCTGGAATATAACATATAATTTATTAGTAAAAACTATATTGTTCAATAGTATTATGTTTGTTGTTTTTCCAAAAGAAAGAAAGGTGTAAGTATATGAATCTTCAATATTCTGTGATGAAATAGAAAAACACATTGCAAAATAACAAAGAACAATAGAACATGGAGTATTGAGACTTTTGTTTGATTGAGGTATTGAACAACTATGTAGCTCAAATGGAAGTTCGCCAAAACAAGCTTCAATTATAGGTCTGTTTAGATTTGATACCCAATATAGCGATTGCATACACTTAAGAATTGCGAGTCCACGAGTCGAGCCGAGTTGTACCGACTCATAGAGTAGCCGTGATTAGTCTAGATCGACATGTACTTCAGCAGTCGCTAGTACAAAATACTATCATACGTGACAGACAAATAAGAGATTTAATAACTAAAACGGACATAAGTTCAACACAAATTACATAAATAATAATTCTAGAACCTAGAACATCATGACATAGGTCTCAAATGATCTCGTCTAGATGACGGATGTCTTTGAATTTCATCTTCATCCTTCTCGTCTAAATATCGCTTGAGAGCTCTGAACTTCCTTGTGTTTAAGAAGTCGTGGATTTCTTTCTTAATTTCCATAGATGCCTCTGGACAGTTATCCACATAGTTATACACATCACTGAAACCCCAGAAAGGTGCCGCCGCAGCCGTCCCACTCTCTGACCACACAACTTGCACTGGAGCAAATCCTTCCTGGCTAAATCTGGCCAAAATCATAATTCCAACTGGATCATCTGATTGAGCTTTCTGTCTACGATCATTGGACAGATCATGACCATCAGCATTCGGGCCCGCTTTAGGTCCGGAGGGCTATGGCCAGAACTCAGATCTGGCTGTCGGCTATGTGCACCTGTCCGAGGGTCAGCGGTGCACTACAGCTGCGGAGATATCGTCTGGCGTGCCGCGGTGGGGTGTGAGGATGGCCGGGAAGCACATGGACGGTGTCTGGCAGAGCTGGCCATGTGTGGGTTTCATGCCCCACCCCCTCCCCGGCCACGGTGTGGCTAATGTGTCGGATCCAGGCCAGGGGCCTAGATCTAGCGTTTGCCTAGTAATCGTTCTTTCAGGTTTTGTGGGCTTGGCCGGCGGATGCTCGTCCTGCCTGTTAAGTCCCCGCCGTCCAAGGGCTGGTTGGCTGGCTCGGACCTTCCCAGCCCGCTCCGATGGATTTGTCGTCGTGGCGTCTGCCATGTCATGGGTGGGAAATCTTGGATGCAGATGCGGCAGCCTCGGAAGGTGGACTACGCAGGTGACTCAGTGCACCGTGTGGGCTATAGGTGAAAACTTCTGTTTTGGTCTAAATGACAGCGACACAGCGCGCGCCGTGACCCTCTTGGGGCCATCATGGTGGAGCTCTGGTCTCCCCAAGTCTCGGTCTTCAGTGACAAGTTTGGTTTTCCATGTTCTTTCTTGTTTAACTGTGATTCACTTTGTAATAGAGTTTTCTCATCACTTTGTATCGGTTCAGCCGTGGGCTTTATTTATAAATCACTGTTTATCGGTTCGGCCATGGGCATTATTTATAAAGTGAGGGCCAAAGCCTATTTCTAGGAGGAGAGAAAGAACATGATTGATTCCTATGGGTGGGAAGTAGCTTATCAAAGTTTCCCACCGAAGCCGCTCTTCTTATTCCATAAATAAATTTTATGAAGTTCAAGAAGTTCAGTGAAAAAAGGGCAAGTTTTCTTCCATCCTTCCAAGCTCCTCGAGCTTGATCCACAAAAGATATGTGCATTTCTTATTTATAGTTTAGTATTAGAATGCTAAGTAAACAAACAAAACAATTTGATGACTGAACTTACCACTGACAGGTGCACGCTGCCATTTCAAGAGGAAGCCGCCGCTGATGAGCTGCTCGTAGTCGCTCGTGTTTGCCTTGCCATTTGCACCACCCAGCACCGGCACGACTACGAGAGTGTCGCAGCCCTCCATAGCACTCGTCTCATCGTAACTCCCTTCCGTGCGGACAAACACCTGGCTCTCGTTCCCACACCTCATTCTTGTCTGCTCCAGCTCTCTGTCCTGACGTACCATGGAAGCCGATGTGCAGTTGTACATCACGAGGTTCAGGTTGATGGGGTCAATCTTGAACGGGATGCCCAGCTTGTCGGAGGTGTTCCAGACCGTTACTTGGCAGCTGTTGGAGGCTTGCAACAATGTCAGCTTGCAGACATCCACAACGCGCAAGCTCTCTTCCTCGTAAGAGATGTCCATGATTGTGAATCCAACGCTGGGTACAGAGCTTGGTAGAACTGGAGTGTCGTTAAGGCAGGTGATCTCGAAATCCGGGGAACCACATGATCTTTCTGTCTGCCAATCAGAGAGCCAGAATGGGTCAGAGATGGTGACGTTGCCACAGCTCGTAGCCGAGCAGCCTTCCGCTTGCTCCTCAGCCACCACGACGGCCAGCATCAGCGGTAGCCACCAGGCCAAGAAGAGCCAGTATCTTGGAGTCATGGCAGCACGGGATTTGGAATTTGTTGCTAGTGAGCGGGGTGCTGGACCCTGGCCGCCTCGGAAGATGGAAGTAAGTGAGAATAAGAATGCTCTGCTAGTGATTCGGGGCGCTACGCTATCTTGGTGCACAAATCCTGTGAGACGAGCTTCACACGGCGGCCAAAAGACTAGCTTCACACGGTGACCAAAAGACTAACTTGTTGACTGGTTCTGGGGTGATGTTTCGACAGTTTGGCAGAATCCCAGTGGACAAGTCTCTACAGTGCGATTGGATGTGACTGCCGATAGTGGAATTCCATTAACTGAATGTACTTTTCCCCAGGAGTACCATGGCACGTAATATTACAGCAGAAGCAATTTGCAAACACTTTTGTGTGGTGGTGTTGTATCTGGGAACATTAATTCAATGTTTCTTTTCGTGGGAAGAGATAGCTTTGTTGACTACTGAATATTCTTCATACAGTTTTTCTGGAGAGAGAGCCATTTTCTTGTGTGTAATGTGTATACTGGTACTTTGTGAACTCCAGGATTTGCCCATTACCTGCACCTTAACTTTCATCTTTACATGGCATGGCAGGATAATTGCAGTGATCCCGGCGATGGGGAGGTCTGGCAGCTGGCAGGGCACTTCAACCAGAGTGTGCATGGGTGGTTTGTCTCACCACCAGGAGCAGAAGAGATGTACCTTGATAAGTTGATAGTCACCACCAGGAGCAGGAAAGGCAGCAGCTCGGAACCATCACAATTGTTTAGATTTGGAATTTTTTTGCAGCTGTGGTCATGGGGTGTGGGGAGATAGAACAGAGAATACCGTGCCTAGTGGGCTGAGTGCTGGCTACCTTGGTCCACACGTCCTGCAGACGGTCTTCAGACTTTTCAAGAGTGTTCAGGAGAATCCACTGGAGAAGTCTCAAGGTGCGCTTGGATGTGATTGCCAGCAGAGGACTTTCGATTGACTTAGTGTGGGCACCATAATACCTAGTCGCAAATCCAATCTGCAAAATGTTGTGGTGCCTTGTTCATTCTCTGTGGTCTTGTTCTATCGGATTACGCTATTTTGATATTTGTTTTTTTCCCTGTGGTAAGATAGAGCTTTATTGTTTACTGGCTATTGTTTATACAATCTCTCTGGAGAAGACTCATGCCTATGTTAAATATGATCCTGCAACTCCTTCAAAACATATCCTTCTACCAGGTGTGAGCCTCCAGCTTCAATTCCAAAGTGACCTCCACCGCCTGGATGTATGGTTATGGTGAACTTTTATGCAGCGCTGAACTTGTGGTCTCCGGCGCATGGGTGCTGGAGCTATGGTGCGTGATGAGCATGGCATATTTCTGTTGGGTTGATGTCCTTCCTTGACAATGTTTGTTACCTTGAACCTGCCGTGGGTTTGCACTGATGTCTGCCGTAGATGGAAGTTCAGATAGAATCATCCAGGTTTAAGACAGTCTGAACCTGGTCTACAAGATCAATTCATCCTCGTATGCTTGAACGACTAATGCAAGGTGCCTGTACCAAATTATTCAAAGGATATATGGTAGAGATACATGAGCTGTCTTCAGCAATTACAAAATAAAATCTAAATGATACTAGCATATCTTTGAGGTCTTCAAACTCTTTCTTCTTCTAAGACATAATTATATACTTTTCTGAAAACAGCCAAAGATAGATTACAAATCATAGACTTGTAAATGCGAACGAAGGTTCTCTCATAATTTTAATTTGAACCGTAATACTAAAGCTATGTGCACGCACCTAACCATTAAAGTAGTCAATTAACATCGACAAGAGTACCAACACCAGTATAACATGAAATAATAATCGACCAGCCTTGTCGACGTCATTGGAGAGCCGATAGTACAAATTGCCATTGTAGAGGACATAGCCGCTGAGACAAAAACCGCGAGAATAATCCTCCCCGCGGCAACCATGAGAAAAGATCCAAAGTTGATCTGGCGACGCAAGATCTCAAGACTTATACCTAGAGAATTGCAATCTTTCAACACCACCATTGACGCCGAGAAAGAGATCACGTTGCCGAACGAATGGCCGAAGGTCATTTATCGTAGACGATGCCATCTCTATTGAAGAAAAACTAACAAGAAAAGGGCTACCAAAATTCTAATAAAAACACTACTTTTATCAAAAACTCTAAGAATAGATTCCCACTCCTCCCGACGCCGGCGAAGCTGACCGAAGGAGGAAGAACCGATCTGTAGAGGAGGATAAAGTGGAGGCAGCTAGGCAGGGCCGGGCCGGCCAAATTTGGGGCCTTGTGCGATACTTTAAAATGGGGCCCTATTGCACTAGAAAAATAGACTATTCAAAAATTATAACCAATATGCGAGAGTATCTTACATAGAAATTGTATATATTAAGAAACATATCTATTAAACTCCCTGTTGCATAATATTTATTCGAACAACATTATTAAAAAGCATACCTATTAAACTCCTGACTCCTGGCTCAATCTGACTCTAGAATCAGTTTAAGGAACAATAGCAAATACAAGGGTTGAAGAATCAACATCAAGTGACTGATTATCGGAGGACACTTTCGTTTTGTTTTTAACAAACTTGCCAATTGCCCCTCTTTGAGATTGAATCAATTATTCTTCCTTCTCTTTTTTTTAACGCTTGTAAAAACTGGATTTGGACTTTTCCATGTTGATTTCTACAAAAAAAGATGAATAAAAATACAACACAACTGAACGAATTTGTAAATTATGATAAAAAAACATATAGGGGGCGGTAGAGCATCTACTAGAAAAAACTGGACAAGAAAATTAGAAAAGAAATAGGGAAGAGAGATGAGATGAGGGATGCTGCGAGCGCATGACCGCACCTGGTGTACTTGATCGCAAGATCGACCGGCAAGGACTCGGAGCAGTGCAGAACTGCAGAGGAGAAGAACTGATTGGTGTTGGGGCCTGCAGCCCGCGTCGCTTCCGCTTCGTCAAGGGAGCCGAGCCATGTAGTTTCTCGATCAATTCAGCTTCGTTGAGGAAGGTGAGCCAGTTTCTAGGCAAAACCTTTACACCGACCAGGTCGGTGGCTACCGACCACCGCACGCCCCCTGGTCGGGTATGAGCCAGGCCCATTTATGTCTGTTTAGTCTGTAGCAGTTCGTTTTCCCTTTTTTTTCTGGTTTCTTTTTCTGTTTTCTTTTTTCTATTTTCGGTTTTGTTTATATTTTTTAGATTCGAAATTTTTTATTTTTAAAATTGTTCAAATTGAGAAAATGTTTAAATTCTAAAATATTCAAATTTGAAAACCGTTCAAATCTCAAAACTGTTCAAATCTAAATACCGTTCAAATCTGAAAACCGTTCAAATCTAAAAATCGTTCAAATCTGAAAACCGTTCAAATTTGAAAACCGTTCGAACGTGAAAAATGTTAAATTTTTTAAAAAATGATCATATTCGAATATTTTTTCAAATTTTGAACAAAAAATAAAAAATGTTAAAATTCAAAAACTGTTCAAATTTCGAGAAAAAAATCTAAAAAATGTTTCAAATTCGAAAAATGTTCAAATTTTGAAAATATTTAAATTTCGTAAAAAACTAAACTTGAAAATTCCAGATTTTAAAAATCACTTTTATAAAGAATCAGCTTTTAGAAAACGTAAAAAGAAAAATCGAACAGAAAAAACGAAATAGCAAAAAAAAACTGGGATTGTTGGGCCGGCCCAACAACCTACCGGGGGGTGTGCGGCTCCTGGTCCGCGCCGACCACGTCGGCATACAGCACCCACCCAGTTTCTGGATCGATCGATTCCCGTCGGCCTTGCTGGGCTAGGCTACCTCTCCCCCATCGATTGGAAGGCCAAAGTATAGGGCTGGTCCTGTTTTTTTTTTTTTTTTGCTGAATATCTATACGAGTATAAGCCTATAATAACATTTGGGGCCCCAATTTTTTTTGGGCCCTGTGCGCATGCACACTTTGCACTCCTGCTAGCCCGGGTCTGCAGCTAGGGTAAGGCGGCGGTTGTCTTCTTACTCGTGCGTGCTTCTGGGGTCGTGCAGTTTTTTTGACAGGAAACACATTTTCATTACTCTCCTTGCACAGCAATATCACTGGCAATAAAGTCACTTACACAGCTGGGTGCAAAATCCACCCAGAAAGAACTCGCCTCAGCAGAGTTCATTCCAAATCTAGCTAGCTCGTGAGCTACAGCGTTACAGGTGCGCCGATCAAAGGAAAAAGAAAAGCAAATGAAGTTGGTGACACACAGACTCTTCACTTCCTTTATCAGCACGCCTATGGTAGACCTGTCATACTCGTTGCCATTGAGAGCATTCACCAGAGTAGTAGAATCAGATTCAAATTCAACTCTGGTTGCACCCATCTTGATAGCTCCCTCCACCGCTGCAAGGCAGGCCATGGTTTCCGAATGGAGGGCGTCGCGGAGGTGGCAGGATTTACCAGCACCGGCCGCCGCAAAGTCCCCGAGATGATCCCTGGCGATGAAGCCCCAGGCTCCCTTCCCTGTTGCGCTGTCATAGGCTCCATCAAAATTGATCTTAATGGATCCATCAGGTGGTTTCCTCCATTTGTGATTGACAGGCGGTTTTGGTCTCTTCTCCGTTTTGTTGAGGCTTTGAAAGTCGATGATATGTGTCTCAACTTTGCGGCATACTTCCTCCACGTATCTTCTGTTTTCCCAGCGTTGACCTTGTTCCTGGCATCCCAGCACTCCCACATCAATGTCAATGTTTTGATTTGTGTATCCTCCTCCATCTGGTCCAAGGCCTCCAGGAGCTCCATCGAGTTTTTGCAGCCAAGCAGCGATTCTCTGATCTTCCCCAACCCAAGGAACCTCCAGCATTCTTTCACCATCTTACATTTCAGGAAAATGTGTCCCCCATCTTCGTCCAGCCTGTTGCACACTGGACATCTTGTGTCCAAGTCGACACCTATCCGCTGGATCTTCATCCTGCTTGCCAAACTGTTGTGTGCCAACCTCCACACAAACATTCTCAACTTGTTGTCCGCCTTGAGTTTCCAGATTTTGCTCCATTCGAATTTAACTGTGTTGTTTGCAATGTACTCCCTGGATCAGGCCGCCTCCCTCCCTGTACGCCTATTTTTATTCATCACAGCCACCTTGTATGCAGACTTGACCAAAAAATTCCCTTTGGGATCGAAATGCCAGGCGATGCAGTCCTCCATATCCTCGCACAGGCTAATGGAGAGGATGGCCTTAGCATCTTCAGTTTGGAAATTTTCTCTGACCAGGCGTTCATCCCAAGTGCCATTGAGAGGATTTATGAGATCAGCCACCTTGCTCAAAGTCCGCTGTCCCTTAACAGTTCTTGGCCTTCTAGTATCGCCATTGGGCAACCAGGGATCAGCCCAGATGTTGATCTTGGAACCATCGCCCACCCTCCATATAATTCCCTCCTTCAGCAAGGCCACGCCTTTGAGGATACTGCGCCAAGAGTAGGAGATACCCGGCGCCGCACACGCATCCAGGATGGAGCCATTTGGGAAGTATCTCGCCTTCAGAACTTGACCACAGAGGGAATCTGGGTCCTGGATGAGACGCCATCCCTGCCTTGAGAGCATGGCCATATTGAAGAGGTGGAGATCACGAAACCCCAGGCCCCCCTCTGCTTTTGGATCGGTGAGGCATTCCCAGCTGAGCCAATGGTGCCTCTCTTCATCATTGCTATTCCACCAGAACTTGCAGATCATCGCACTAACTTCATCGCAGAAGGTTTTGGTGAGGTCAAAACAGGACATGGTGTAAATGGGGATGGCCTGGGCAACCGCCTTCACAAGAATCTCCTTCCCTGCTCTAGATAAGAATCTTTCCTTCCAGCCTTGGATGAGCTTCCATATTTTTTCCTTAAGGTACTCAAAGGCTTTCTTTTTAGATCTTCCCAAATAGACGGGCATGCCAAGGTACCGCTCATTATACGCTTCATCCGGAATTTGAAGGGAGGCTAGGAATCTCCTCTTAGCCTTTCTATCTGTGCCTTTACTGAACATGACAGCCGACTTCTCCTTGTTGATCATCTGGCCAAAGGCACCCTCATAAATGCCCAGAATTTGCTGGAGTTTCCTGGCACTATCTTCATTAACCTTCATGAAGATAAGGGCATCAGCAGCAAAAAACATGTGGTTAATCCGGGGAGCCCCATGGCAGATCTGCACCCCTTGCAGCGAACCATCGGTGTCTGCAGCTTTGAACAGAGTGGACAGCCCCTCTCCACACAAGAGGAACAAGTATGGAGACAAGGGGCAGCCCTGGCGCAATCCCCTTTGAGGCTGGATAACGGAAGTAAGCTCACTATTGACCTTGACCCTATAGCTGACAGTTCGGACGCATCCCATCACCAACTTCACCCAGGCGCTACCAAACCCCAGCTTGATCATCATTTTCTCCAAAAAAGACCAGTCAACTCGGTCGTATGCTTCACAGCAGCGATACCATCCCTACCCCCTTCCTATTGTGCATGAAATGGGTAGTCTCATACGCAATGAGGATGTTGTCAGTAATTAGCCGCCCAGGAACAAAGGCACTCTGGCTTTGAGATATGCAATTGGGGAGCACCTGCTTGAATCTGAAAGCAACAGCCTTGGCCACAATCTTATAGAGCACATTGCAAAGGCTGATGGGCCTCAGATCCTTCATGCGTTCAGGATTTCTTGTTTTGGGAATGAGGACGATGATAGTTTCATTCCAGTCTGCAGGCATATTTTCCCCATTAAGCACTTGCAGGACTTCATTCTGCACTTTCTCCCCCACTAGCTCCCAGAACCTTTTGTAAAAGACCACAAGCATACCATCAGGCCCAGGGGCCTTGAGGTCTCCCATAGAATTCAGAGCCTGTTTGATCTCATCATTGGTAAAGGCCTTAGTGAGAAAAGAGTTCATCTCCTCGGTCACAACCCTTTGGACCATGCCTAGCAGCTTTGGTTGAGAGTGGTTTTCCACGGCGGAGAACAAAGTTTTGTGGTAGTTCTCAATAAACTGCTTCAGCTTTTCTTCTCCCTCCACAATGTGTCCATTGTCCGACTTGATCCTCTTGATCATGTTGGCTTTCTTTCGCTCAGAGACACAGGCATGGAAGTATTTGGTATTCTGGTCTCCATCTTTTAGCCAGTGGGCGTGTGCCCTTTGCTTCCAGAAAATATTCTTCTGGTCTTGTAGCCTTTCCAACTTATACCTCAGCATGTGCTCTTTGGAGACTTGGTTCTGGGATATATCTTCCCTCCTGCACTTGGCCAACTCCTTTTTGACCTTTTTAATTCTGTTCCTTAGATCCCCCAACACATCTTTGTTCCATGTGTGCAGATCAGCACCCACTTGCTTGATGATTTCAGTCACCGCTCTATTACCATTGAGAATGGCCATGTTCCAGGAATTGTACACAATTTCCTCACATTCCTCCTCTTCAAGCCACTTCGCTTCAAATTTTGGTTGGGCTATGACCTGGTTGGTGTTGGGTCTATTTGGTTCATAATCCGGATCCATGACCACGATGATTGGCCTGTGATCCGAATGTCTTGGGTCACCGTTAATAGTTTTGTAGGCTGGAAAATGTTGTCTCCACGTCAAATTTGCGACGGCCCTATCCAGCCTTTCCTTGATGTATGTCCCAGCGGAGCTGCTATTGTTCCTCCATGTGTATGGGTCTCCAATGTAGCCCAGATCCTCAAGCTCACAAGCATCAAGAGCGTGTCTAAACCTTTCCATTGCGGCTTGGTTTTTGACTTTCCCTCCTTGTTTTTCACTAGCAAAGAGGATTTCGTTGAAATCCCCGAAGCACATCCAGGGGAGATTGGACTGGCCATGCAAGATTTGCAAGAGCCTCCAAGTCTTCTCCTTGTCGCTTGTCTTTGGCTCCCCATAGATGCCAGTAAGCCGCCAGACGAAGCCATCCTCTCCCGTGATCTCCGCCTCGATGTGATAGCGGGTCTTCACAGGGCTAACACACAGCTTCACATCCCTCTTCCAAAACAGTGCTAAACCACCGCTTCGGCCATCACAGTCGTACACTTCCATGTTTGGCATATTCAGCAACACTCTGAAATTCTCCATCCCCCTCCTGTCCATCTTCGTTTCTGACAGGAAAAGAACATCAGGCTCTTCCGCCCTCTGGAGCTCCAGAAGACCGTCCACTGCCGGCTGGTTCCCAAGCCCACGGCAGTTGAAAGCTATCGCTTTCATTGATCAGGGCAGGATTGACCTGTCAATCCCGCGAGTTTTTGAGCAACTGCGCTCGTGTTCTGCTCCTTCTTTCCCTGGTGTGACCTTGCCTTCTTTGCTGTTTCTTCCTTCTCTGTCTCCTCAAGCTCCAGGGCCCTTTTAGCTCCCAGCTTCCCGCTGGCCATCCCCTCCACTTGTTTGGTCGGTCTTGGCCTCCTTGTGAAAGTGCCCATTTTTGTTTCCCGCGGAAGCGAAGAGGCACTTTCACCCTTCCCAACAGTTGATGTAACCATGAATTCTTCCTTCGCCACATTTGGAACCAGGGAGGTTCCCGCCGTTATGGGGTCCAGCTCCGCCTCCACCTCCATCGCCACCCGCGTCTCCTTTTCCTTCCCCGGTTCAAGAACCACCAAGGACAAGTCCTTCTCGAGTCTCTTCCCTTGCACACCTGAACCCCCGGACACCTTTTTCATTGGACTGGTAACCTCCTCACCGTCCACTTTGTTCTGCTTTACCAACGGTCCCGAACCTACGCCGTCTTTCCTCCATGAGGCACTTCCACTGCGGCTACCGCTCTTGCCGCCCGAACCGGCTCCGCCCCAACTGCCCCCAAACCCGCCAGGCGAGCTTCTGCCCCTATCCTCCCCAAATTTCTTTGCTACAAGCTCCGGTCCATATTCTAGAGACTTGCTCTTTTTGTCTCCCGATTGGCAGTAGTCCTTCTTGTGGCCGAGCCGGCCACAGCAGTAACAGAAGTCAGGCAGGAACTCGTACTGGAAAGGGCACCACCTCTCCAGCTCTTGGAGACCCCCGGTATCGAGTTCCACATCCTCAAGCAGCTTGATGCCGCGACGTAGCGGCACTCTGATGTCCAGGATTACCTTAATTCGCAGAAACTTTCCTACCGCTGTGCCATCTTCATCAGTTTCCACATCCAGCAGCCCACCGAATTCAGCACCAATAGCCTCCGCCGTCTCCCTGTTCATGAGCCCAAAGGGCATTTGCAACACTCTGATCCAGCACGGCACCTTAACGAATTGGTACTCGTCCAGCGTCTTCCTAGGGTCGAAGTCGACCATCACCAGCAACTCATGGTTGAACATCCATGGCCCCTCCTTGAGCGCTTTGCTCTTTCCCGAGGCCTGCGAGAAGGTGAACCTGAACCTGTTGTCGCCCAACTCCTTGCAGATGGTGCCATTCATGGGGCACCAGATTCCGCCCAAGGCCCGCTTCAAGTACTCCGCCGCCACTGGCCTCTCCGACATCAGCTTGCCCACTGCTTGGAGCTCCGCCGCCTTCACCTTCCCCGTCAGCCCGCCTCCCACTTTGACCCCCTTCTTCTCCTCCTCCGAGAGGCGCATCTTCTTCAGCATCCCTTCGACCCC
>NC_061513.1:296981975-296998295 GCF_022539505.1 Lolium rigidum
GAAAAGCTTAAGAGCAACGGTAGCAACTTCACCGGCCGGTTCCGTCATGTGAGGATCTTCCTCTCGGCGGAAATCTGCAATATGTGCTTGATGCACCGCTAGGTGACCCTCCTGCGAAACCGAAACCGATGAAGTAAAAGCTGTTTACGAGACTCGGAAAACTCGGTACTCTCAAGTTCGGTGTGCCATCTGTGCGATCCGGAATCCGATCTTCAAAAACGTTTTGAGCACCACGATCCTCATGAGTTGATGAATGAGCTGAAAGCTATTTTTGAGACTCATGCGGCCGTGGAATGCTATGAAGCATCGAAACATTTCTTCGAGCTGTATGATGGAAGAAGGCAGCTCCATTAGTGAGCACATGCTCGCCATGACCGGGCATGCGAAGAAACTCAGTGACTTGGGAATAGTGATTCCTAACGGATCGGGGATTAATCGTGTCCTTCAATCACTTGCCACCAAGTTATAAGAACTTTGTGATGAACTACAATATGCGAGAACATGAACAAGGAGTTACCTGAACTCTTTGGCATGCTAAAAGCTGCTGAGATTGAGATCAAGAAAGAGCACCAAGTGTTGATGGTCAACAAGACCACCAGTTTCAAGAAACGAGGGCAAGTCTAAGGGAAAATTCAAGAAGGGTGGCAAGAAAGCTGCCACGCCTCCTATGAAACCTAAGAACGGCCCTAAGCCCGATGCTTGAGTGCTATTGCGCAAGGAGAAGGGACACCTGGAAGCGTAATTGCTCCAAGTATTTGGCAGATCCGAAGAGCGGCCTTGTCAAGAAGAAGAAAGAAGGTATATCTGATATACATGTTATAGATGTTTATCTCACTAGTTCTCGTTCTAGTACCTGGGTATTTGATACTTGGTTCGGTTGCTCATATTTGTAACTCGAAACGGGAACTAAAGAATAAACGACAAGCTGCTGAAAGATGAAGTGACGATGCGCGTTGGAAACGGATCCAAGGTCAATGTGATCGCGGTCGGCACACTTCCTCTACATCTACCTTCGGGATTAGTTTTAAGCCTAAATAATTGTTATTATGTAACTGCGTTGAGCATGAACATTATATCTGGATCTTGTTTAATGCAAGACGGTTATTCATTCAAGTCTGAGAATAATGGTTGTTCTATTTTTATGAATAATATCTTTTATGGTCGAGCACCACAAAAGAATGGCTTATTTATTTTAGATCTTGATAGTAGTGATACGCATATACATAACATTGATGCTAAGCGAATTAAATTGAATGATAATTCTACTTATATGTGGCACTGTCGTCTTGGTCATATTGGAGTGAAACGCATGAAGAAACTCCATACTGATGGATTACTTGAATCACTTGACTTTGAGTCACTTGATAGATGCGAAGCATGTCTAATGGGAAAAATGACTAAGACTCCATTTTACGGTATGATGGAGCGAGCTACTGACTTATTGGAAATCATACATACCGATGTGTGCGGACCAATGAGTGTAGCATCGCGCGGTGGTTATCGTTATGTTCTAACCTTCACGGATGATCTGAGTAGATATGGGTATATCTATTTCATGAAACATAAATCCGAAACTTTTGAGAAGTTTAAGGAATTCCAAAGTGAAGTAGAAAATCAACGTAACAAGAAGATTAAATTTCTACGATCTGATCGCGGAGGTGAATATCTAAGTTATGAGTTTGGCATGCATTTAAAGAAATGCGGAATACTTTCACAATTGACACCGCCGGGAACACCACAACGAAATGGTGTGTCCGAACGTCGTAATCGAACTCTCTTAGATATGGTTCGTTCTATGATGTCTCTTACTGATTTGCCGTTATCATTTTGGAGTTATGCATTAGAGACAGCCGCATTCACTTTAAATAGAGCACCATCAAAATCCGTAGAAACGACACCGTATGAATTATGGTTTAATAAGAAACCTAAGTCTGTCGTTCCTTAAAGTTTGGGGTTGCGAAGCCTATGTAAAAAAGTTACAACCGGACAAGCTAGAACCCAAAGCGGAGAAATGCGTCTTCATAGGATACCCTAAGGAAACTATAGGGTACACTTTCTATCACGGATCCGAAGGCAAAATCTTTGTTGCTAAGAACGGAACCTTTCTTGAGAAAGAATTTCTCACTAAAGAAGTGACTTGGAAGAAAAGTAGAACTCGATGAGATTAATGAATCTATACTCGTTGATCGAGTAGCGCGATGCCGGAAGATGTACATGTACCGCCTACACCGGCAACGAGAGGAAGCTAATGATAATGATCATGAAACTTCGAACGAGGAAACTACGAACCTCGCGGATCGACAAGGGAACGTGCCACTCTGATTGGTATGATCCTTGTCTAAATGTCATGATTGTGGATAACAATGATGAGGACCACTGCGACGTATGAAGAAGCGATGATGAGCCCAGATTCCAACAAATGGCAAGAGGCCATGAAATCCGAAATGGGATCCATGTATGATAACAAAGTATGGACTTTGGTAGATTTACACGATAGCCGAAAGGCTGTCGAGAATAAATGGATCTTCAAGAGAAAAACATATGCTTGATGGTAATATTACTTGTCTATAAAGCTCGACTTGTCGCAAAGGGTTTCAGACAAATTCAAGGAATTGACTACGATGAGACTTTCTCACCCGTAGCGAAGCTAAAATCTGTGAGGATTTTGTTAGCAATAGCTGCATTTTTCGATTATGAGATTTGGCAGATGGATGTCAAAACGGCGTTCCTTAATGGAGACATTGAGGAAGAGTTGTATATGGTACAACCCAAAGGTTTTGTTGATCCTAAAAATGCTGACAAAGTATGCAAACTTCAGCGTTCAATCTATGGACTGAAGCAAGCATCGAGAAGTTGGAACCGACGCTTTGATAAGGTGATCAAAGACTTCGGGTTTATACAATGTCATGGAGAGGCCTGTATTTAAAAGAAAGTGAGTGGGAGCTCCGTAGCATTCCCGATATTATATGTAGATGACATATTATTGATCGGGAATGATATAGAACTATTAAGCGAGTGTAAAAGGTTATTTGAATAACAGTTTTTCAATGAAAGACCTTGGTGAAGCATCATATATATTAGGCATCAAGATTTATAGAGATAGATCAAGACGCCTAATAGGGCTATCACGAGTACATACACTGGACAAGATTCTAAAGAAGTTTAGAATGGACGAAAGTAAGAAAGGGTTTTTACCTATGTTGCCGAGGCAAAGTCTTGAGTAAGACTCAAGGACCGGCTACGGCGAAAGAAAGAGAAAGGATGAATCAAATCCCCTATGCTTCGGCAGATAGGCTCTATTATGTATGACATGCTATGTACAAGACCGGATATAGCGCATGCTTGTTAGTTTGACTAGCGAGATATCAAAGTGATCCAGGAATGGAACAACTTGGACAGCGGTCAAGAATATCCTGAAGTACTTGAAAAGAACTAAGGATATGTTTCTTTGTTATGGAGGTGACCAAGAGCTCGTTGTAACAAGTTACACCGATGCAAGTTGGAACACTGATCCTGATGACTCTAAGTCACAATCTGGTTACGTGTTTATATTGAATGGTGCTTGCAGATGAGCTGGGCAAGCTCGAAGCGGTGCACGGTGGCGAAGTCTTCAACGGAATCGGAGTACATAGCGGCTTCGGAGGCTTCATCGAAGCGGTATGGATGAAGAGGTTCATTGTAGAGCTCGGTGTGGTTCCTAGTGCATTGGACCCATTAATCATTTCTTGTGATAACATGGGTGCCATCGCCAATGCACAAGAGCCAAGGTCACACAAGAGGCTGAAGCATATCAAGCTGCGTTACCACTCGATTCGCGAGTACATCGAAGATGGAGAAGTAAAGATTTGCAAAGTACACACCGATCTGAATGTAGCAGATCCGTTGACTAAAGCTCTCCCTAGGGCAAAGCATGACCAAACACCAGAATGCCATGGGTGTTAGGTATATTACAATGTAATCTAGATTATTGACTCTAGTGCAAGTGGGAGACTGAAGGAGATATGCCCTAGAGGCAATAATAAAAGTGGTTATTATTTATATCTTTATGTTTATGATAAATGTTTATATATCATGCTAGAATTGTATTAACCGAAACATTAGTACATGTGTGATATGTAGACAACAAGAAGTCCCTAGTATGCCTCTTAAACTAGCTTGTTGATTAATGGATGATTAGTTTCATAATCATGAACATTGGATGTTATTAATAACAAGGTTATATCATTATATGAATGATGTAATGGACACACCCAATTAAGCGTAGCATAAGATCTCGTCATTAAGTTATTTGCTATAAGCTTTCGATACATAGTTACCTAGTCCTTATGACCATGAGATCATATAAATCACTTATACCGGAAAGGTACTTTGATTACACCAAACACCCTTGCGTAAATGGGTGGCTATAAAGGTGGGATTAAGTATCCGGAAAGTATGAGTTGAGGCATATGGATCAACAGTGGGATTTGTCCATCCCGATGACGGATAGATATACTCTGGGCCCTCTCGGTGGAATGTCGTCTAATGTCTTGCAAGCATATGAATGAGTTCATAAGAGACCACATACCACGGTACGAGTAAAGAAGTACTTGTCAGGAGACGAGGTTGAACAAGGTATAGAGTGATACCGAAGATCAAACCTCGGACAAGTAAAATATCGCGAGACAAAGGGAATTGGTAATATATGTGAATGGTTCATTCGATCACTAAAGTCATCGTTGAATATGTGGGAGCCATTATGGATCTCCGGATCCCGCTATTGGTTATTGGTCGGAGTGAGTACTCAACCATGTCCGCATAGTTCTCGAACCGTAGGGTGACACACTTAAAGTTGGATGTTGAAATGGTAGTACTTGAATTATGGAATGGAGTTCGAATATTTGTTCGGAGTCCCGGATGAGATCCCGGACATCACGAGGAGTTCCGGAATGGTCCGGAGAATAAGATTCATATATAGGATGTCATTTTATGTGAAATAAAATGTCGTGGAAGGTTCTAGAAGGTTCTAGAAAAGTCCGGAAGAAACCACCAAGGAAGGTGGAGTCCACAAGGGACTCCACCTCCATGGCCGGCCAGCCCTAGATGGGGTGGAGTCCCAAGTAGACTCCACCATAGGGGGCCGGCCACCCCCCACATGGGAGGTGGGAATCCCACCTTTGGGTGGGAGTCCTAGTTGGGCTAGGTTTGCCCCCTCCTATGGAAGGTTTTGGTTTCGGGTCTTATTCGAAGACTTGGACACCAACACTTGGGATCCACCTATATAATGAGGGGCCAAGGGAGGGGGCCGGCCAACCCCAAGACCATAAGCTGGCCGCCCCCCTTGAGTGGCCGGCCACCCCCTCCCAAACCCTAGCTTTGCTCCTCCACTCCATATTGCCCGCATAGCTTAGCGAAGCTCCGCCGGACTTCTACACCGCCACCGACACCACGCCGTCGTCTTTGTCGGATTCAAGAGGAGCTACTACTTCCGCTGCCCGGCTGGAACGGGGAGGTGGACGTCGTCTTCATCAACAACCGAACGTGTGACCGAGTACGGAGGTGCTACCCGTTCGTGGCGCCGGAACCGATCGTGATCAAGATCTTCTACGCGCTTTTGCAAGCGGCAAGTGAACGTCTACCGCAGCAACAAGAGCCTCATCTTGTAGGCTTTGGAATCTCTTCAAGGGTGAGACTCGATACCCCCTCGTTGCTACCGTCTTCTAGATTGCATCTTGGCTTGGATTGCGTGTTCGCGGTAGGAAAATTTTTGTTTTCTATGCAACGTTATCCTACAGTGGTTATGGTGTGGTTTTCAAAGGAAGACTGCATGATGGTCGTCAGGTAGCTGTGAAATTCTTGCATGACTGCATAGGAAATGGGGACGAATTTGTGAATGAGGTAATGAGCATTGGTAGGACCTCTCATGTTAATGTTGTTAGCTTACATGGATTTTGTTTGGAGGGATCAAAACGAGCGCTTATATACGAGTACATGCCCAACGGTTCCTTGGATAAGTACATTTACTCAGAGAACCCTAAAGAAATTTTAGGATGGCAGAAGCTCTATGAGATAGCAATTGGGATTGCTCGTGGCCTAGAATACTTGCACCATAGCTGTAATATACGGATTGTTCATTTCGATATCAAGCCTCAAAATATCCTTCTAGACAAGGAATTTAGCCCAAAGATCGCTGACTTTGGTCTAGCTAAACTGTCTCATACAAAGGACAGCAAGCTTTCAATGACTGGTGCTAGAGGAACAATTGGATTCATCGCCCCGGAAGTTCACTATCGAACCTTTGGAGTGGTTTCAACAAAGTCAGATGTTTATAGTTATGGAATGATGCTGCTGGAAATGGTTGGAGGCAGAAGAAACGTAAAATCAATTGTTGAAAAATCCAGCGAAAAGTATTTTCCGGATTGGATTTACGACCACTTTGCCCAAGATGATGGACTCCAAGCATGTGAAATCACGGGCGAAACTGAGGAAATCGCGAGAAAGATGATCGTAATTGGCTTGTGGTGCATACAAGTAATACCTTTGTATCGCCCCACTATAACAAAAGTTCTAGAAATGTTTGAGAGACGCGTAGATGATCTGGAAATGCCACCGAAGCAGAGCTTCTGTGAACTACTGTAAGACATTTCTCGCACATTTTTGTCTCTTTATTTTTCCGCAAATTTATTAGTATTTTGCAATAATTTGACCTATGCGCTTATCTCTCATCCCAGTGAAAGTTCTGCTCACAATATGGATGTACAAAGTGCAACTTCTACCAGATCTGAGGAGATAAGCCTTGTGGATTCGAAAAATCCAACAGCGATTAAAAACTCTTCGAGCTCATAATCCCTTGTGAATCCAAAAATGCATACAATGATTTGCAACTCGCTAAGGTGGCATGTACTACAGTACTTTCAGATATAACAAGCACAACGAAATTCGGCATTGTATCGTAGAACATATTCAATGTATGCATGACCTCCGTAGAATCAACCACATCCTAGCGTCCATATGTCACCTACCAGAAAAGGAATAGCTTGGGTGTCCGATGATTTTTGTGTTTCAGATTCCTACCGGTAAAAGGCATTGGTACTAAGGCCTGAGGCAGGCAGCTACCATTGCTACCATGAGCTTGAAGGCTAGTAGAAATTTCCTCGAACACCGGAGGCGATTCAGGATCTAATCAATACCCTGCAATTTCAGAATGTGGATGCACAAAGTGTATATCCATCTAAACAGTTTTGCATATGTATAATTCCTGGTGAGCAAAAATAACCGTGGAAGCTGAAGGCATAAACTTACTTGGTCCTCCTCTGGGCCTGCTCTTCGCGGCCGCCGAAGATAACAACACCGCCTCTTTCCCTCATGGGCGCCCGCGGCCGCGTGCCCGCGTCGCCGACCTCCGCTACACCGTGGGAAGCAATCACTTCCGGGGTCCCGTACTCGCCGCTAGCCACCACCGCTTCCGAGCGGCTCCGCGGGGCTGGAGGGTACTGATTGCTCGGCGATTTGCCCCGTGGCGAGAGACGGCCGCGGCGAGCCAGCAGGTGGACGAGCCGGCCGGAGATGGAGCGGGGAATTAGGGTCGTCACCGGCGGGCCAGCGGCGGCGAAACACAAATCCACGGCGAACAACGTCGGCAGGCTCGGGCTATAGGGCCTTCTGGAGGGCCCGAGTCCCTGCAAGGCCAAACAAACTCTATAGGAAACATCCCAATCACTTTCCTTTTCCCCTTTTGTTTCTTTTTGAGATGCCCTTTTGTTTTTTAATTAAGAGATCAACGCGGGTTCTACTAATTCACCATGGATAATGTTTGGTACAGGCACCTCGCAGTAGTCGCTCTATCATACGAGGATGAATTGATCTTGTAGACCAGGTTCAGACTGTCCTAAACCTGGATGATTCTATCTGAACTTCCGTCCACGGCAGACATCAGTGCAAACCCACAGCAGGTTCAAAGTAACAAACATTGTCAAGGAAGGACATCAACCCAATAGAAATATGCCATGCTCATCACGCACCATAGCTCCAGCTCCAATTCTCCGGAGACCCCAAGTTCAGAGCTGCATAAAAATTCACCATAACCAGGTCCAGGCGGTGGAGGCCACTTTGGAATATAAGCTCGAGGCTCACACCTGGTAGCTAGTAGGATATGTTTTGAAAGAGTGCTGCAGGCCGGATCATGTTTAACATAGGCATGATTCTTCTCCACATAGAGATTGTATAAATAATATTGTTCAGCAATCAATAAAGCTCTATCTTGACACAGGAAAAAACAAATACAAAGATAACGTAATCGTATATAACGCCACACTAAAATCTTGTAGGAGACAAACTGGGCCACCGCGACATTTTGCAAATTATTTTTGCAACTTTACGTATCATGGTGTCCACACTAAGTCAATCGAAAGTCCACTGGTGGCAATCACATCCAAGCGCACGCCATCGGGTCAAGACTTCTCCACTGGATTCTGCTAACACTCTTGAAAAGTATGAAGACCGTCTCCAGGACGTGTGGACCAAGATAGCCCAGCACTCTGCCCACTAGGCGCGGCATTCTCTCTTCTATCTCCCCACACCACATGATCACGGCTGCAACAAATTCCAAATCTTACGTTGTGATGGTTCTGAGATGCTGCCTCTTCTGCTCCTGGTGGTGACACAAACCACCCATCCACACTGCTTGAATAGCCCCGCCAGTAGCCAGACATCCCCATCACCCTGTATCACGACGACTCGCTCGCACCATCAAAATGCTGAGCAGCCAGGGAACACAACAGATAATTCTAGAGATGCTCTTGGTTTAAGGGTATTTTCTAGAGATGCTCTTAGGAGCCGTCCTTTTTCTCTCCTTCTCCTATCTTCTCTTTGGTTTGAAATACTGAAGTAATAATAAACAAATTCTCCACCTGTAATAACTCAACTATGAGTAATTACGGGTACTCGTGTTTGAAATTCAATTCTGTAAATGGATGCATATGTTCCGTCAACCTAAAAAACATATTTCTATTTTAAAAAAAAAAATCAACAAAACAAATTCGCATGTACATCTCGACAACCTATATGAGTTCGTACATTTTCGTGGAAAACCGATATTTTTATGGTCTATAAAAAAATATAAAACATGTTTCACACAAAACCTTATTTTAAATATTAAATTTTGTCGTTTCTACACAGCCCAAACAACAAGTCCATTTTTCATTGAATACTTTTTTTTGAGAGATTTCATTGAACACTTTGTACACACGTGACATGTGAAGATGTACATGCGAATCTTTTGTTTTTTCTTTTAGATTTCAAATGTAAGTGGTTTTAACATAAAGGAAGCATATGCATTCAAGATCCAAAACATCACTCCATGCATAACTTTACCAATTTATTGTGTAAATGAATTTCAAATGCTAGAGGTACCATGGTGCTGCAATCAAAAGGGCACACCCAGTTGATAGTTGTTGATGAACTACTTATTACTGTATTTAATTCAGAAAAATCATTGCTCAAGCAGTCTATTAATTTGAATCCGTTTAACATCTCTTTCCACACAATTAGTTGTGGCTAACCGCTTGAAGAATAGGGCTGATCATCATTTTACCTGAAATCAAAGATACATCCACTGTTTTTTCTTCGTGTAAGTTTGTGTTTGCTCGAAGAACAGCAAACTATGTTGCTCAATTATATGCAAAATGTGCTGTTCTTGCTCGGTGTGGGATTTTTTCCGATGTGCTATATATACAACATGAGTGTAACCAGCTAAATCAACAGAAGAAACACTCTTGGTCTAAATAATATATTTCCGGAACTGAAAATCAGAACCATATTTTATAGGCATGGATAGTTTCGAAGGATTTTTTCCTCAAGGAAATTGGAAAAATCACCCCAAAAGAAGTTGTCGGGCACAGATGGTCCAGAAGTCCATATGATGAGTGCAAATAATTGGTCTAAAAATAATTGGGGCACAAATGATTGGATGAAGTGAGACTTGATTTTGTCACTACTTTGACTATTCTCTGGGTGGAATGGTCCACTGGGTTCTGCGGAACTGTGCATTCTCTTGAAAAATCTTTCCTAAGCTAGTCCTTTAGTCTCCGCTCGTTGGGACGTTTGGACAAAGACAACCACAATCAAAGTATTCTCTCATACTTCTATCTCCACAGGCGGCCAGGACCCAGCACCCCCGTCACCAGTAACAAATTCCAAATCCCGTGCTGCCATGGCTCCAAGCTGCCGATTCTTCTGGGCATGGTGGCTACCGCTGATGCTGACCATCGCGGCGGCCAACGAGCAAGCGGAAGGCTGCTCGGCAAAGAGCTGCGGCAACCTTACCATCTCCTACCCATTCTGGCTCCTTGACATGGAGACGGGAAGATCATGTGGTTCCCCATACTTCGAAGCCGCTTGCGTTAACAACACTCCAATCCTACGGAGCTCTGTGCCTGTGGCCTACGGCATAGCAATTATCGACATCGACTATGAGGAACGCCGGTTGCATGTGGTTGATCAAGGCAAGCTGAATATATTGCAAGACTCCGACAGCTGCCCAGCCTGGAGCATGAACACCTCCATCAAATTAGGCCTCCCATTTAGGATTTACGCCAACAACAAGAACCTCGTCTTCTATAACTGCATAAGTGCAGCAGCAGCACGCAGAGATAGCTCGCTGGTGGAGATGAGATGCGGAAACAAGAACATTTTTGTCCGTGGGGGAGTGCTTTACGATGAGACGGGTGACTATGCCGGATACTCTATCGAGGGCTGCAACGCTACCGTTGTGCCGGTGTTGGGCACGTCCAGCGCGGCGAAAGCGAGCAACTACGAGCAGCTCATCAACGATGGCTTCCTCGTGACATGGCAACAGCCGCCTGGTAATGGTAAGCTCATGCATCAAATTGTTGTTCTTTCCAACAAATTTATTTATGGATCAAGAAGAACATCTTCAGTGGGCAACTTGTACTTCTTAGTTCAAGAAATCAGTCATCTTCTTTCTCTCCTTCTCATCTCCACCAGCGCACTATCTCTAAGTGCTGCCGCTGCACTTAAGAGACATAATTGTTAAATCAAAACAAAGACAGACATGAAATGCAAGGCCTTCACTATCTTGCGACGTGTCTTCTTTTTTTGTATTTATTATTGGAAAATATTCAACATTGAAATATGGTGTCCGTGTTTCTTTCTTTGAAAAACCAACCAATATTGGACTACTGCACGGTATTTCTTTTTAACTAAATATGATGCAATATTCCAGGTAGCAAGAGGACTGGCAGGAAGATAATACTAATAGGTATGCACCAACAATTTTTGTAGATAACAATTTAAGGCTCGGTAGTTGATCATCAGTGAAAATCTCTAGCATAATAGTAGTATTCTAAAATTATAGTCTATAATCTCTGGGTTTTGATTCAAAAATAAATTAAAATAAAGTAAACTCTCAGTATGTGCATAATACAAGGCTCGTACTTTGGAGCAAATATCTACAAATTAACTTTAGCTTGTTGTCACTTTTGCCATATTGTATTCTTTCAGAAAGAGAAATTTAAACTACCTACTCATTTGTAAGAGGAAATAACATCTTCTTCAATCTCAGTTTTGACATCAGCAGCTGCAGCCTTGCTCTTTCCATGTATTTATTTCCTGATATGGCATAGAAAGGGCAAACAACTATGGTTTCTCCTCTGCAAAAAGACCAGGAGCAGCACTGAAAGGAATTATGAGGCCATGATAGTATCTTATGGATCCCTAGTGCCAAAAAGATACATGTACTCAGAGGTAATGAAGATAACATCTTCTCGCAATGATCAGCTTGGAAAAGGTGGCTATGGTGTGGTTTTCAAAGGAAGACTACATGATGGTCATCTGGTTGCTGTGAAATTTTTGCATGACTGCAAAGGAAATGGGGATGAGTTTGTGAATGAGGTTATGAGCATTGGCAGGACCTCTCACATTAATGTTGTTAGCTTATTTGGGTTTTGCTTGGAGGGATCAAAACGAGCACTTATATACGAGTACATGTCCAATGGTTCATTGGATAAGTACATATACTCCCAGAACCCCAAAGAAATTTTAGGATGGGAGAGACTCTATGCGATAGCAATTGGGATTGCTCGTGGCCTAGAATACTTGCACCATAGTTGTAATACACGGATTGTGCATTTCGATATCAAGCCTCAAAATATCCTTCTAGACAAGAATTTCTGCCCAAAGATTGCCGATTTTGGTCTAGCTAAATTGTGTCGTACAAAGGAGAGCAAGCTTTCAATGAATGGTGCTAGAGGAACAATTGGATTTATCGCTCCAGAAGTTCACTCTCGAACGTTCGGAGTTGTTTCAACAAAGTCAGATGTTTATAGTTATGGAATGATGTTGTTAGAGATGGTTGGGGGCAGGAAAAATGTGAACTCAGTGGCTGAAAAATCCAGCGAACAATATTTTCCAGACTGGATTTATAATCACTTTGCGCAAGATGATGGATTACAAGCATGTGATGTCACAAGTGAAATCGAAGAAATGGCAAGAAAGATGACCTTGATTGGCTTGTGGTGCATACAAATATTACCTATTTATCGCCCTACTATAACCAAAGTTCTAGAAATGTTCGAGAGAAGCTTAGATGAAATGGAGATGCCACCGAAGCAAAACTTCTGTGAAATACTGTAAGATATTTATGCACATGTCTAAGTTCCTTTATTTTTTAGTATTTTATTCTACAAAGATATTTTCAAATAACTTGACCTACATCTTTATGTCTCGTTCCAGTGAAGATTCAGCTCACAATATGAGTGTACAAAGTGCAAGTTCTACCACTCCTGAAGACATAAGCCTTGTGAATTCAAAAAGCCTTCAATAGTTGAATCTTTTAGGAGGTTGGCTCCATGTACTATATTCAGACATTAGACAAATGTAATGAAGTTAAACTTTGTATCATAAAACTTAGTCCATGTATATACGTACTAGATTAAGGGTGGCTCTACGGATAAATGAACATTAAAGTTCCATTTTTGTCCAAGTTAGAAGAATATTACTTCATCAGATGGAGCATATAAAGATTACCACATCATTAGTTCCCACTTGTCATTCAGAAAGTACAGAGAAGAAGAGGTATGATGTCAAACCGTTGTTCATCATATTGGAGTAGTGAAGGGAAAGTTGCAATTGCCGATTCTCTTGCACATACTAGATATGAAAAACTAACATCAGGTTCTGTTCAGAAGTAGTAGTAGTAGTATGACACCCGCTCAAGAGGAAACTAAAAAGGGGGAAATGACTGCTACTAAGTGGTGTTTCGACTTATGAAACACCAGCCATATTTCTGACATGTGTCGCACAATCACTCATTAACGTGGGTGGCAAGTAGTAACACTTTGCCACACATACATAGTGACCCATACATGTTTATAAATGAAGCTACTTTGAGAGTACTGCATTTTGTTTGAAGTTACAGATCAAGAGCAGGAAGAAAAATCGCTTGGGTGTTCCAATGATTTTTGATATTCTTGTTTATTTTTGTTTGACATGTTTTGATGTTCTAATTTCATTTTACTTGACATGTTTTGATGTTCTATGTTACAGCAGGCAAATATCGTCAGATTCTTAAGACACGCGAAGACAGCTGCTACCTAGGCTCACACTGCTAGAAATCTGTCCCAGTATTTAATAAACGCCATTTAGGTTAACAATGATCATACAATTTGAGAAGCTGGATGCGCAAACTGTATATCGATGTAAACATTTTTACATATATGCAAACCTCCCACAGCGGGGGAAATAATCGTCGAAGAAAGCTGAAGGCACAAACTTACTTGGTCGTCCTCTGAACATGCTCTTCGCGGCCACCCAAGCTAACACCACTGTTTTTTCCCTCGTGGGCGCACAGCAGCGGCACCGGCGACCTCCGCGATAATCGACAAGTGTTTGCGCCACTCCATAGGAAATATCACTTCCGAGGTCCAGCAATCGCCGCCCTAGCCGCCGCCGCCGAGCGTTTCGGCGGGCTGGAGGCAAGCGGTTCCCATCGTGGCAAGAGACTGCCGCGGTGATGCTGGTGGGGTGGGTGCTGTACGCCGACCTGGTCGGTGCAGACCAGGCGCCGCACAGCCCCAGGTGAGTTGTTCGGCCAACCCAACATTCCAACTCCTTTTTTTGTTTTTTTTTTGTTTTTCTGTTCTATTTTTATTTTTATGTTTTTTAAAAGCTGATTCGTTTTAGACCCAATTTTTAAAAATTATTTTAGTTTTTTATGAAATTTAAATATTTTCAAATTTTAAACATTTTTCAGATTGGAACAATTTTCAATTGGAACAAATTTTAAATTGGAACAAATTTTAAAAATTTATTATTTTTTATATATTAATTTTTTCGAATTTGAACATTTTTAAAATGTGAACAACTTTTAAATTTAAACAATTTTCGAATTCGAACAATTTTTATATTTGAACAATTTTGAATTTTAAAAAAATCATATTTAAACAATTTTTTTAGTTGAACAATTTTTTAATTTGAACAATTTTTATACTTGAAAATTATTCGCATTTGACCAATTTTTATACTTGAACCATTTTCAAATTTGATTTTTTCTCAAATATTTGAGATAGAACATTTTACATTTTCAAAGTTCAGCTCACAATATGGATGTACAAAGTGCAACTTCTACCAGATCCGAGGGGATAAGACTTGTGAATTCAGAAACCCAACAGCGATTACAAACTCCTTGAGCTCATAATGAATAAAAAAAAACACAATGATTTCCAACTCTTTAAGGTGGCATGTACTACAGTACTCTCTGATATAACAAGCGCAGCGAAATTCGGCATTGTATCATACAACATATTCCATGTATGCATGACCTCCCTAGAGTCAACCATATCTTAGCGTCCGTATCTCTTACCTACCAGAAAAGGAATAGCTTGGGTGCCCGATGATTTTTGTATTCCAAGTTCCTACCGGTAAAAAGCATTGGTGCTAATGATAGAGGCACGCAGCTACCATTACTACAAGACCTTGAAGGCTACTAGAAATTCCCTCTGGACACCGCAGGCGATTCAGGCTCTAATCAAGACTACAATTTCAGAATCTGGATGCACAAAGTGTATATCCATCTAAAATATTTTTTGCATATAGAATTTCTAGTGGGCAAAACAGAGGCAAAATAACCGTGGAATCTGAATGCATAAACTTACTTGGTCCTCTTCTGCACATGCTCTTCGCGGTCCTCTTTCTCTCATGGGCGCCAACATTCCAATGATTTTTTTGTTTCAGATTCCTACCGGTAAAAGGCATTTGCTACCATGAGCTTGAAGGCTACTAGACATTCCCTCGAACACCGGAGGCGATTCAGGATCTAATCAATACCCTGCAATTTCAGAATGTGGATGCACAAAGTGTATATCCATCTAAACATTTGTTGCATATGTATAATTCCTGGTGAGCAAAAATAACCGTGGAAGCTGCAGGCATAAACCTAATTGGTCCTCCTCTGAACCTGCTCTTCGCTGTCGCCGACCTCTGCTACACCGTGGGAAGCAATCACTTCCGGGGTCCCGCACTCGCCGCCCTAGCCAGTAGCCACCGCCGCTTCCGAGCGGCTCCACGTGGCTGGAGGCTAGCGATTGCTCGGCCATTTTCCCCCGTGGCAGGAGACGGCCGCGGCGAGGCTGCAGCGGCGCCATCACGGGGACGAGCACAGCCGGAGATGGAGAGGGGAATCAGGGGCGTCACCGGCGGGCCAGCGGCGGCGTAACACGAATCCACGGCGAACAACGTCGGCAGGATCGGGCTATAGGGCCTTCTGGAGGGCCCAAGTTCCTGCAAGCCCAAACAAACTCTATAGGGGCGCAAAACACAGGCAGCAACCACATGGCCCAGTTTGTTCTAACATCCCAATCACTTTCCTTTCCCCCCTTTTTTTTGAGATGCCCTTTTGTTTTTTAGTTAAGATCAACGCGCGTTCTACTAGTTCACCAAAAACTGCACGACCCACCCGTCAGTTAACACGCCGCTTCTCGACGCAAGTCTTACCCTTCGGTTGCGGCACTGGTCCACCAGTGGCTCGCGTTGGTACCCCTGACGGCGACGGTATCCCGTAGTTCTCCACCACCGTAGATCTCCCTCTCCCCGGCGAGGCTTGCTCTCCCCGTGCTGGATCCGGGGTGCGGGCGTAGTCCTCTCCCGTTTGGTGTCCACCTTCGCGTGTGTGGAAGTCTGTGTCTAGGGTCCCTGTCTTCTTCCCTTCCGGCTGTCGCCGGGTCGGGTCTGGGGCTGGTGGTGTGGGTGGAGCGGCGGCGGGCGCAATGGAGGGGGTTGCGGTGACCCAGCATACCACTGCATGTTGTAGTATACAAGTCGTTGATA